>NW_027362855.1:5550000-6072420 GCF_046119375.1 Phyllobates terribilis | reverse complement strand
TGCCAGTGTATGATGAGCGATGACATGAGCCGGGTGAGTGTGGGGGCTGTGCAGAGGGCCAGTGTATGATGAGAGGTGACATGAGCCGGGTGAGTGTTGGGGCTGTGCAGAGGGCCAGTGTATGATGAGCGGTGACATGAGCCGGGTGAGTGTGGGGGCTGTGCAGAGGGCCAGTGTATGATGAGCGGTGACATGAGCCGGGTGAGTGTGGGGGCTGTGCAGAGGGCCAGTGTATGATGAGCGGTGACATGAGCCGGGTGAGTGTGGGGGCTGTGCAGAGGGCCAGTGTATGATGAGCGGTGTCATGAGCCGGGTGAGTGTGGGGGCTGTGCAGAGGGCCAGTGTATGATGAGCGGTGACATGAGCCGGGTGAGTGTGGGGGCTGTGCAGAGGGCCAGTGTATGATGAGCGGTGACATGAGCCGGGTGAGTGTGGGGTCTGTGCAGAGGGCCAGTGTATGATGAGCGGTGACATGAGCCGGGTGAGTGTGGGGGCTGTGCAGAGGGCCAGTGTATGATGAGCGGTGACATGAGTCGGGTGAGTGTGGGGGCTGTGCAGAGGGCCAGTGTATGATGAGCGGTGACATGAGCCGGGTGAGTGTGGGGGCTGTGCAGAGGGCAATTGTATGATGAGTGGTGACATGAGTCGGGTGATTGTGTGGGCTGTGCAGTGGGCCAGTGTATGATGAGCGGTGACATGAGCCGGGTGAGTGTGGGGGCTGTGCAGAGGGCCAGTGTATGATGAGCGGTGACATGAGCCGGGTGAGTGTGGGGGCTGTGCAGAGGGCCAGTGTATGATGAGCGGTGACATGAGCCGGGTGAGTGTGGGGGCTGTGCAGAGGGCAATTGTATGATGAGCGGTGACATGAGCCGGGTGATTGTGTGGGCTGTGCAGTGGGCCAGAGTATGATGAGCGGTGACATGAGTCGGGTGAGTGTGGGGGCTGTGCAGAGGGCCAGTGTATGATGAGCGGTGACATGAGCCGGGTGAGTGTGGGGGCTGTGCAGAGGGCCAGTGTATGATGAGCGGTGACATGAGCCGGGTGAGTGTGGGGGCTGTGCAGAGTGCCAGTGTAGGATGAGCGGTGACATGAGCCGGGTGAGTGTGGGGGCTGTGCATAGGGCCAGTGTATGATGAGCGGTGACATGAGCCGGGTGAGTGTGGGGGCTGTGCAGACGGCCAGTGTATGATGAGCGGTGACATGAGTCGGGTGAGTGTGGGGGCTGTGCAGAGGGCCAGTGTATGATGAGCGGTGACATGAGCCGGGTGAGTGTGGGGGCTGTGCAGAGGGCCAGTGTATGATGAGCGGTGACATGAGCCGGGTGAGTGTGGGGGTTGTGCAGAGGGCCAGTGTATGATGAGCGGTGACATGGTCCGGGTGAGTGTGGGGGCTGTGCAGAGGGCCAGTGTCTGATGAGCGGAGACATGAGCCGGGTGAGTGTGGGGGCTGTGCAGAGGGCCAGTGTATGATGAGCGGTGACATGAGCCGGGTGAGTGTGGGGGCTGTGCAGAGGGCCAGTGTATGATGAGCGGTGACATGAGCCGGGTGAGTGTGGGGGCTGTGCAGAGGGCCAGTGTATGATGAGCGGTGACATGAGCCGGGTGAGTGTGGGGGCTGTGCAGAGGGCCAGTGTATGATGAGCGGTGACATGAGCCGGGTGAGTGTGGGGGCTGTGCAGAGGGCCAGTGTATGATGAGCGGTGACATGAGTCGGGTGAGTGTGGGGGCTGTGCAGAGGACCAGTGTATGATGAGCGGTGACATGAGCCGGGTGAGTGTGGGGGCTGTGCAGAGGGCCAGTGTATGATGAGCGGTGACATGTGCCGGGTGAGTGTGAGGGCTGTGCAGAGTGCCAGTGTATGATGAGCGGTGACATGAGCCGTGTGAGTGTGGGGGCTGTGCAGAGGGCCAGTGTATGATGAGCGGTGACATGAGCCGGGTGAGTGTGGGGGCTGTGCAGAGGGCCAGTGTATGATGAGCGGTGACATGAGTCGGGTGAGTGTGGGGGCTGTGCAGAGGGCCAGTGTATGATGAGCGGTGACATGAGCCGGGTGAGTGTGGGGGCTGTGCAGTGGGCTAGTGTATGATGAGCGGTGACATGAGCCGGGTGAGTGTGGGGGCTGTGCAGTGGGCTAGTGTATGATGAGCGGTGACATGAGCCGGGTGAGTGTGGGGGCTGTGCAGAGGGCCAGTGTATGATGAGTGGTGACATGAGCCGGGTGAGTGTGGAGGCTGTGCAGAGGGCCAGTGTATGATGAGCGGTGATGTGAGCCGGGTGAGTGTGGGGGCTGTGCAGAGGGCCAGTGTATGATGAGCGGTGACATGAGGCGGGTGAGTGTGGGGGCTGTGCAGAGGGCCAGTGTATGATGAGCGGTGACATGAGCCGGGTGAGTGTGGGGGCTGTGCAGAGGGCCAGTGTATGATGAGCGGTGACATGAGCCGGGTGAGTGTGGGGGCTGTGCAGAGTGCCAGTGTATGATGAGCGGTGACATGAGCCGGGTGAGTGTGGGGGCTGTGCAGAGGGCCAGTGTATGATGAGAGGTGACATGAGCCGGGTGAGTGTGGGGGCTATGTAGAGGGCCAGTGTATGATGAGCGGTGACATGAGTCGGGTGAGTGTGGGGGCTGTGCGGAGGGCCAGTGTATGATGAGCGGTGACATGAGCCGGGTGAGTGTGGGGGCTGTGCAGAGGGCCAGTGTATGATGAGCGGTGACATTAGCCGGGTGAGTGTGGGTGCTGTGCAGAGGGCCAGTGTATGATGAGCGGTGACATGAGCCGGGTGAGTGTGGGGGCTGTGCAGAGGGCCAGTGTATGATGAGCGGTGACATGTGCCGGGTGAGTGTGGGTGCTGTGCAGAGGGCCAGTGTATGATGAGCGGTGACATGAGCCGGGTGAGTGTGGGGGCTGTGCAGAGGGCCAGTGTATGATGAGCAGTGACATGTGCCGGGTGAGTGTGGGGGCTGTGCAGAGGGCCAGTGTATGATGAGCGGTGACATGAGTCGGGTGAGTGTGGGGGCTGTGCAGAGGGCCAGTGTATGATGAGCGGTGACATGAGCCGGGTGAGTGTGGGTGCTGTGCAGAGGGCCAGTGTATGATGAGCGGTGACATGAGCCGGGTGAGTGTGGGGGCTGTGCAGAGGGCCAGTGTATGATGAGCAGTGACATGTGCCGGGTGAGTGTGGGGGCTCTGCAGAGGGCCAGTGTTTGATGAGCGGTGACATGAGCCGGGTGAGTGTGGGGGCTGTGCAGAGGGCCAGTGTATGATGAGCGGTGACATGAGCCGGGTGAGTGTGGGGGCTGTGCAGAGGGCCAGTGTATGATGAGCGGTGACATGAGCCGGGTGAGTGTGGGGGTTGTGCAGAGGGCCAATGTATGATGAGCGGTGACATGAGCCAGTTGAGTGTAGGGGCTGTGCAGAGGGCCAGTGTATGATGAGCGGTGACATGAGCCATTTGAGTGTGGGGGCTGTGCAGAGGGCCAGTGTATGATGAGCGGTGACATGAGCCAGTTGAGTGTGGGGGCTGTGCAGAGGGCCAGTGTATGATGAGCGGTGACATGAGCCGGGTGAGTGTGGGGGCTGTGCAGAGGGCCAGTGTATGATGAGCGGTGACGTGAGCCGGGTGAGTGTGGGGGCTGTGCAGAGGGCCAGTGCATGAAGAGCAGTGACATGAGCCGGGTGGGTGTGGGGTTTGTGCAGAGGGCCAGTGCATGATGAGCGGTGACATGAGCCGGATGAGTGTGGGGGCTGTGCAGAGGGCCAGGGCATGATGAGCGGTGACATGAGCCGGGTGAGTGTGGGGGCTGTGCAGAGGGCCAGTGCATGAAGAGCAGTGACATGAGCCGGGTGGGTGTGGGGTTTGTGCAGAGGGACAGTGTATGATGAGCGGTGACATGAGGCGGGTGAGTGTGGGGGCTGTGCAGTGGGCCAGTGTATGATGAGCGGTGACATGAGCCGGGTGAGTGTGGGGGCTGTGCAGAGTGCCAGTGTATGATGAGCGGTGACATGAGGCGGGTGAATGTGGGGGCTGTGCAGAGGGCCAGTGTATGATGAGCGTTGACATGAGCCGGGTGAGTGTGGGGGCTGTGCAGAGGGCCAGTGTATGATGAGCGGTGACATGAGCCGGGTGAGTGTGGGGGCTGTGCAGAGGGCCAGTTTATGATGAGCGGTGACATGAGCCGGGTGAGTGTGGGGGCTGTGCAGAGTGCCAGTGTATGATGAGCGATGACATGAGCCGGGTGAGTGTGGTGGCTGTGCAGAGGGCCAGTGTATGATGAGAGGTGACATGAGCCGGGTGAGTGTTGGGGCTGTGCAGAGGGCCAGTGTATGATGAGCGGTGACATGAGCCGGGTGAGTGTGGGGGCTGTGCAGAGGGCCAGTGTATGATGAGCGGTGACATGAGCCGGGTGAGTGTGGGGGCTGTGCAGAGGGCCAGTGTATGATGAGCGGTGACATGAGCCGGGTGAGTGTGGGGGCTGTGCAGAGGGCCAGTGTATGATGAGCGGTGACATGAGCCGGGTGAGTGTGGGGGCTGTGCAGAGGGCCAGTGTATGATGAGCGGTGACATGAGCCGGGTGAGTGTGGGGGCTGTGCAGAGGGCCAGTGTATGATGAGCGGTGACATGAGCCGGGTGAGTGTGGGGTCTGTGCAGAGGGCCAGTGTATGATGAGCGGTGACATGAGTCGGGTGAGTGTGGGGGCTGTGCAGAGGGCCAGTGTATGATGAGCGGTGACATGAGCCGGGTGAGTGTGGGGGCTGTGCAGAGGGCAATTGTATGATGAGCGGTGACATGAGTCGGGTGATTGTGTGGGCTGTGCAGTGGGCCAGTGTATGATGAGCGGTGACATGAGCCGGGTGAGTGTGGGGGCTGTGCAGAGGGCCAGTGTATGATGAGCGGTGACATGAGCCGGGTGAGTGTGGGGGCTGTGCAGAGGGCCAGTGTATGATGAGCGGTGACATGAGCCGGGTGAGTGTGGGGGCTGTGCAGAGGGCAATTGTATGATGAGCGGTGACAT
This sequence comes from Phyllobates terribilis, assembly GCF_046119375.1. NCBI lineage: Eukaryota > Metazoa > Chordata > Amphibia > Anura > Dendrobatidae > Phyllobates > Phyllobates terribilis. The sequence goes on along the minus strand of NW_027362855.1, from coordinate 6,067,410 downwards.
GAGCCGGGTGATTGTGTGGGCTGTGCAGTGGGCCAGAGTATGATGAGCGGTGACATGAGTCGGGTGAGTGTGGGGGCTGTGCAGAGGGCCAGTGTATGATGAGCGGTGACATGAGCCGGGTGAGTGTGGGGGCTGTGCAGAGGGCCAGTGTATGATGAGCGGTGACATGAGCCGGGTGAGTGTGGGGGCTGTGCAGAGTGCCAGTGTAGGATGAGCGGTGACATGAGCCGGGTGAGTGTGGGGGCTGTGCATAGGGCCAGTGTATGATGAGCGGTGACATGAGCCGGGTGAGTGTGGGGGCTGTGCAGACGGCCAGTGTATGATGAGCGGTGACATGAGTCGGGTGAGTGTGGGGGCTGTGCAGAGGGCCAGTGTATGATGAGCGGTGACATGAGCCGGGTGAGTGTGGGGGCTGTGCAGAGGGCCAGTGTATGATGAGCGGTGACATGAGCCGGGTGAGTGTGGGGGTTGTGCAGAGGGCCAGTGTATGATGAGCGGTGACATGGTCCGGGTGAGTGTGGGGGCTGTGCAGAGGGCCAGTGTCTGATGAGCGGAGACATGAGCCGGGTGAGTGTGGGGGCTGTGCAGAGGGCCAGTGTATGATGAGCGGTGACATGAGCCGGGTGAGTGTGGGGGCTGTGCAGAGGGCCAGTGTATGATGAGCGGTGACATGAGCCGGGTGAGTGTGGGGGCTGTGCAGAGGGCCAGTGTATGATGAGCGGTGACATGAGCCGGGTGAGTGTGGGGGCTGTGCAGAGGGCCAGTGTATGATGAGCGGTGACATGAGCCGGGTGAGTGTGGGGGCTGTGCAGAGGGCCAGTGTATGATGAGCGGTGACATGAGTCGGGTGAGTGTGAGGGCTGTGCAGAGTGCCAGTGTATGATGAGCGGTGACATGAGCCGTGTGAGTGTGGGGGCTGTGCAGAGGGCCAGTGTATGATGAGCGGTGACATGAGCCGGGTGAGTGTGGGGGCTGTGCAGAGGGCCAGTGTATGATGAGCGGTGACATGAGTCGGGTGAGTGTGGGGGCTGTGCAGAGGGCCAGTGTATGATGAGCGGTGACATGAGCCGGGTGAGTGTGGGGGCTGTGCAGAGGGCCAGTGTATGATGAGCGGTGACATGAGTCGGGTGAGTGTGGGGGCTGTGCAGAGGGCCAGTGTATGATGAGCGGTGACATGAGCCGGGTGAGTGTGGGGGCTGTGCAGAGGGCCAGTGTATGATGAGCGGTGACATGAGCCGGGTGAGTGTGGGGGCTGTGCAGAGTGCCAGTGTATGATGAGCGGTGACATGAGCCGGGTGAGTGTGGGGGCTGTGCAGAGGGCCAGTGTATGATGAGCGGTGACATGAGCCGGGTGAGTGTGGGGTCTGTGCAGAGGGCCAGTGTATGATGAGCGGTGACATGAGCCAGTTGAGTGTGGGGGCTGTGCAGAGGGCCAGTGTATGATGAGCGGAGACATGAGCCAGTTGAGTGTGGGGGCTGTGCAGAGGGCCAGTGTATGATGAGCGGTGACATGAGCCAGTTGAGTGTGGGGGCTATGCAGAGGGCCAGTGTATGATGAGCGGTGACATGAGCCAGTTGAGTGTGGGGGCTGAGCAGAGGGACAGTGTATGATGAGCGGTGACATGAGCCGGGTGAGTGTGGGGGCTGTGCAGAGGGCCAGTGCATGATGAGCGGTGACGTGAGCCGGGTGAGTGTGGGGGCTGTGCAGAGGGCCAGTGCATGAAAAGCGGTGACATGAGCCGGGTGGGTGGGGGGTTTGTGCAGAGGGCCAGTGCATGATGAGCGGTGACATGAGCCGTCTGAGTGTGGGGGCTGTGCAGAGGGCCAGGGCATGATGAGCGGTGACATGAGCCGGGTGAGTGTGGGGGCTGTGCAGAGGGCCAGTGTATGATGAGCGGTGACATGAGCCGGGTGAGTGTGGGAGCTGTGCAGAGGGCCAGTGTATGATGAGCGGTGAAATGAGCCGGGTGAGTGTGGGGGCTGTGCAGAGGGCCAGTGTATGATGAGCGGTGACATGAACCGGGTGAGTGTGGGGGCTGTGCAGAGGGCCAGTGCATGATGAGCGGTGACATGAGCCGGGTGAGTGTGGAGGCTGTGCAGAGGGCCAATGTATGAAGAGCGGTGACATGAGCCAGGTGAGTGTGGGGGCTGTGCAGAGGGCCAGTGTATGATGAGCGGTGACATGAGCCGGGTGAGTGTGGGGGCTGTGCAGAGGGCCAGTGTATGATGAGCGGTGACATGAGCCGGGTGAGTGTGGGGGCTGTGCAGAGGGCCAGTGTATGATGAGCGGTGACATGAGCCGGGTGAGTGTGGGGGCTGTGCAGAGGGCCAGTGTATGATGAGCGGTGACATGAGCCGGGTGAGTGTGGGGGCTGTGCAGAGGGCCAGTGTATGATGAGCGGTGACATGAGCCGGGTGAGTGTGGGGGCTGTGCAAAGAGCCAGTGTATGATGAGCGGTGACATGAGCCTGGTGAGTGTGGGGGCTGTGCAGAGGGCCAGTGTATGATGAGCGGTGACATGAGCGGGGTGAGTGTGGGGGCTGTGCAGAGGGCCAGTGTATGATGAGCGGTGACATGAGCGGGGTGAGTGTGGGGGCTGTGCAGAGGGCCAGTGTATGATGAGCGGTGACATGAGCCGGGTGAGTGTGGGGGCTGTGCAAAGGGCCAGTGTATGATGAGCGGTGAGATGAGCCGGGTGAGTGTGGGGGCTGTGCAGAGGGCCAGTGTATGATGAGCGGTGACATGAGCCGGGTGAGTGTGGGGGCTGTGCAGAGGGCCAGTGTATGATGAGCGGTGACATGAGCCGGGTGAATGTGGGGGCTGTGCAGAGGGCCAGTGTATGATGAGCGGTGACATGAGCCGTGTGAGTGTGGGGGCTGTGCAGAGGGCCAGTGTATGATGAGTGGTGACATGAGCCGGGTGAGTGTGGGGGCTGTGCAGAGGGCCAGTGTATGATGAGCGGTGACATGAGCCGGGTGAGTGTGGGGGCTGTGCAGAGGGCCAGTGTATGATGAGCGGTGACATGATCCGGGTGAGTGTGGGGGCTGTGCAGTGGGCCAGTGTATGATGAGCGGTGACATGAGCCGGGTGAGTGTGGGGGCTGTGCAGAGGGCCAGTGTATGATGAGCGGTGACATGAGTCGGGTGAGTGTGGGGGCTGTGCAGAGGGCCAGTGTATGATGAGCGGTGACATGAGCCGGGTGAGTGTGGGGGCTGTGCAGAGGGCCAGTGTATGATGAGCGGTGACATGAGCCGGGTGAGTGTGGGGGCTGTGCAGAGGGCCAGTGTATGATGAGCGGTGACATGAGCCGGGTGAGTGTGGGGGCTGTGCAGAGAGCCAGTGTATGATGAGCGGTGACATGAGCCGGGTGAGTGTGGGGGCTGTGCAGAGGGCCAGTGTATGATGAGCGGTGACATGAGCCGGGTGAGTGTGGGGGCTGTGCAGAGGGCCAGTGTATGATGAGCGGTGACATGAGCGGGGTGAGTGTGGGGGCTGTGCAGAGGGCCAGTGTATGATGAGCGGTGACATGAGCCGGGTGAGTGTGGGGGCTGTGCAGAGTGCCAGTGTATGATGAACGGTGACATGAGCCGGGTGAGTGTGGGGGCTGTGCACAGGGCCAGTGTATGATGAGCGGTGACATGAGCCGGGTGAGTGTGGGGGCTGTGCAGAGTGCCAGTGTATGATGAGCGGTGACATGAGCCGGGTGAGTGTGGGGGCTGTGCAGAGGGCCAGTGTATGATGAGCGGTGACATGAGCCGGGTGAGTGTGGGGGCTGTGCAGAGGGCAAGTGTATGATGAGCGGTGACATGAGCCGGGTGAGTGTGGGGGCTGTGCAGAGGGCCAGTGTATGATGAGCGGTGACATGAGCCGGGTGAGTGTGGGGGCTGTGCAGAGGGCCAGTGTATGATGAGGGGTGACATGAGCCGGGTGAGTGTGGAGGCTGTGCAGAGGGCCAATGTATGAAGAGCGGTGACATGAGCCGGGTGAGTGTGGGGGCTGTGCAGAGGGCCAGTGTATGATGAGCGGTGACATGAGCCGGGTGAGTGTGGGGGCTGTGCAGAGGGCCAGTGTATGCTGAGCGGTGACATGAGCCGGGTGAGTGTGGGGGCTGTGCAGAGAGCCAGTGTATGATGAGCGGTGACATGAGCCGGGTGAGTGTGGGGGCTGTGCAGAGGGCCAGTGTATGATGAGCGGTGACATGAGCGGGGTGAGTGTGGGGGCTGTGCAGAGGGCCAGTGTATGATGAGCGGTGACATGAGCGGGGTGAGTGTGGGGGCTGTGCAGAGGGCCAGTGTATGATGAGCGGTGACATGAGCCGGGTGAGTGTGGGGGCTGTGCAGAGGGCCAGTGTATGATGAGCGGTGAGATGAGCCGGGTGAGTGTGGGGGCTGTGCAGAGGGCCAGTGTATGATGAGCGGTGACATGAGCCGGGTGAGTGTGGGGGCTGTGCAGAGGGCCAGTGTATGATGAGCGGTGACATGAGCCGGGTGAGTGTGGGGGCTGTGCAGAGGGCCAGTGTATGATGAGCGGTGACATGAGCCGTGTGAGTGTGGGGGCTGTGCAGAGGGCCAGTGTATGATGAGCGGTGACATGAGCCGGGTGAGTGTGGGGGCTGTGCAGAGGGCCAGTGTATGATGAGCGGTGACATGAGCCGGGTGAGTGTGGGGGCTGTGCAGAGGGCCAGTGTATGATGAGCGGTGACATGAGCCGGGTGAGTGTGGGGGCTGTGCAGTGGGCCAGTGTATGATGAGCGGTGACATGAGCCGGGTGAGTGTGGGGGCTGTGCAGAGGGCCAGTGTATGATGAGCGGTGACATGAGTCGGGTGAGTGTGGGGGCTGTGCAGAGGGCCAGTGTATGATGAGCGGTGACATGAGCCGGGTGAGTGTGGGGGCTGTGCAGAGGGCCAGTGTATGATGAGCGGTGACATGAGCCGGGTGAGTGTGGGGGCTGTGCAGAGGGCCAGTGTATGATGAGCGGTGACATGAGCCGGGTGAGTGTGGGGGCTGTGCAGAGGGCCAGTGTATGATGAGCGGTGACATGAGCCGGGTGAGTGTGGGGGCTGTGCAGAGGGCCAGTGTATGATGAGCGGTGACATGAGCCGGGTGAGTGTGGGGGCTGTGCAGAGGGCCAGTGTATGATGAGCGGTGACATGAGCCGGGTGAGTGTGGGGGCTGTGCAGTGGGCCAGTGTATGATGAGCGGTGACATGAGCCGGGTGAGTGTGGGGGCTGTGCAGAGGGCCAGTGTATGATGAGCGGTGACATGAGTCGGGTGAGTGTGGGGGCTGTGCAGAGGGCCAGTGTATGATGAGCGGTGACATGAGCCGGGTGAGTGTGGGGGCTGTGCAGAGGGCTAGTGTATGATGAGCGGTGACATGAGCCGGGTGAGTGTGGGGGCTGTGCAGAGGGCCAGTGTATGATGAGCGGTGACATGAGCCGGGTGAGTGTGGGGGCTGTGCAGAAGGCCAGTGTATGATGAGCGGTGACATGAGCCGGGTGAGTGTGGGGGCTGTGCAGAGGGCCAGTGTATGATGAGCGGTGACATGAGTCGGGTGAGTGTGGGGGCTGTGCAGAGGGCCAGTGTATGATGAGCGGTGACATGAGCCGGGTGAGTGTGGGGGCTGTGCAGAGGGCCAGTGTATGACGAGGGCTTGACATGAGCCGGGTGAGTGTGGGGGCTGTGCAGAGGGCCAATGTATGAAGAGCGGTGACATGAGCCGGGTGAGTGTGGGGGCTTTGCAGAGGGCCAGTGTATCATGAGCGGTGACATGAGCCGGGTGAGTGTGGGGGCTGTGCAGAGGGCCAGTGTATGATGAGCGGTGACATGAGCCGGGTGAGTGTGGGGGCTGTGCAGAGGGCCAGTGTATGATGAGCGGTGACATGAGCCGGGTGAGTGTGGGGGCTGTGCAGAGGGCCAGTGTATGATGAGCGGTGACATGAGCGGGGTGAGTGTGGGGGCTGTGCAGAGGGCCAGTGTATGATGAGCGGTGACATGAGCCGGGTGAGTGTGGGGGCTGTGCAGAGGGCCAGTGTATGATGAGCGGTGACATGAGCCGGGTGAGTGTGGGGGCTGTGCAGAGGGCCAGTGCATGATGAGCGGTGACACGTGCCGGGTGAGTGTGGGGGCTGTGCAGAGGGCCAGTGTATGATGAGCGGAGACATGAGCCGGGTGAGTGTGGGGGCTGTGCAGAGGGCCAGTGCATGATGAGCGGTGACACGTGCCGGGTGAGTGTGGGGGCTGTGCAGAGGGCCAGTGTATGATGAGCGGTGACATGAGCCGGGTGAGTGTGGGGGCTATGCAGAGGGCCAGTGCATGATGAGCGGTGACACGTGCCGGGTGAGTGTGGGGGCTGTGCAGAGGGCCAGTGTATGATGAGCGGTGACATGAGCCGGGTGAGTGTGGGGGCTGTGCAGAGGGCCAGTGCATGATGAGCGGTGACACGTGCCGGGTGAGTGTGGGGGCTGTGCAGAGGGCCAGTGTATGATGAGCGGAGACATGAGCCGGGTGAGTGTGGGGGCTGTGCAGAGGGCCAGTGTATGATGAGTGGTGACATGAGCCGGGTGAGTGTGGGGGCTGTGCAGAGGGCCAGTGTATGATGAGTGGTGACATGAGCCGGGTGAGTGTGGGGGCTGTGCAGAGGGCCAGTGTATGATGAGCGGTGACATGAGCGGGGTGAGTGTGGGGGCTGTGCAGAGGGCCAGTGTATGATGAGCGGTGACATGAGCGGGGTGAGTGTGGGGGCTGTGCAGAGGGCCAGTGTATGATGAGCGGTGACATGAGCCGGGTGAGTGTGGGGGCTTTGCAGAGGGCCAGTGTATGATGAGCGGTGACATGAGCCGGGTGAGTGTGGGGGCTGTGCAGAGGGCCAGTGTATGATGAGCGGTGACATGAGCCGGGTGAGTGTGGGGGCTGTGCAGAGGGCCAGTGTATGATGAGTGGTGACATGAGCGGGGTGAGTGTGGGGGCTGTGCAGAGGGCCAGTGTATGATGAGCGGTGACATGAGCGGGGTGAGTGTGGGGGCTGTGCAGAGGGCCAGTGTATGATGAGCGGTGACATGAGCCGGGTGAGTGTGGGGGATGTGCAGAGGGCCAGTGTATGATGAGCGGTGACATGAGCCGGGTGAGTGTGGGGGCTGTGCAGAGGGCCAGTGTATGATGAGTGGTGACATGAGCGGGGTGAGTGTGGGGGCTGTGCAGAGGGCCAGTGTATGATGAGCGGTGACATGAGTCGGGTGAGTGTGGGGGCTGTGCAGAGGGCCAGTGTATGATGAGCGGTGACATGAGCCGGGTGAGTGTGGGGGCTGTGCAGAGAGCCAGTGTATGATGAGCGGTGACATGAGCCAGGTGAGTGTGGGGGCTGTGCAGAGAGCCAGTGTATGATGAGCGGTGACATGAGCGGGGTGAGTGTGGGGGCTGTGCAGAGGGCCAGTGTATGATGAGCGGTGACATGAGCCGGGTGAGTGTGGGGGCTGTGCAGAGGGCCAGTGTATGATGAGCGGTGACATGAGCGGGGTGAGTGTGGGGGCTGTGCAGAGGGCCAGTGTATGATGAGCGGAGACATGAGCCGGGTGAGTGTGGGGGCTGTGCAGAGGGCCAGTGTATGATGAGCGGTGACATGAGCGGGGTGAGTGTGGGGGCTGTGCAGAGGGCCAGTGTATGATGAGCGGTGACATGAGCCGGGTGAGTGTGGGGGCTGTGCAGAGGGCCAGTGTATGATGAGCGGTGACATGAGCCGGGTGAGTGTGGGGGCTGTGCAGAGGGCCAGTGTATGATGAGTGGTGACATGAACCGGGTGAGTGTGGGGGCTGTGCAGAGGGCCAGTGTATGATGAGCGGAGACATGAGCCGGGTGAGTGTGGGGGCTGTGCAGAGGGCCAGTGTATGATGAGTGGTGACATGAGCCGGGTGAGTGTGGGGGCTGTGCAGAGGGCCAGTGTATGATGAGCGGTGACATGAGCCGGGTGAGTGTGGGGGCTGTGCTGAGGGCCAGTGTATGATGAGTGGTGACATGAGCCGGGTGAGTGTGGGGGCTGTGCAGAGGGCCAGTGTATGATGAGCGGTGACATGAGCCGGGTGAGTGTGGGGGCTGTGCAGAGGGCCAGTGTATGATGAGTGGTGACATGAGCCGGGTGAGTGTGGGGGCTGTGCAGAGGGCCAGTGTATGATGAGTGGTGACATGAGCCGGGTGAGTGTGGGGGCTGTGCAGAGGGCCAGTGTATGATGAGTGGTGACATGAGCCGGGTGAGTGTGGGGGCTGTGCAGAGGGCCAGTGTATGATGAGTGGTGACATGAGCTGGGTGAGTGTGGGGGCTGTGCAGAGGGCCAGTGTATGATGAGTGGTGACATGAGTCGGGTGAGTGTGGGGGCTGTGCAGAGGGCCAGTGTATGATGAGTGGTGACATGAGCCGGGTGAGTGTGGGGGCTGTGCAGAGGGCCAGTGTATGATGAGTGGTGACATGAGCGGGGTGAGTGTGGGGGCTGTGCAGAGGGCCAGTGTATGATGAGTGGTGACATGAGCCGGGTGAGTGTGGGGGCTGTGCAGAGGGCCAGTGTATGATGAGTGGTGACATGAGCTGGGTGAGTGTGGGGGCTGTGCAGAGGGCCAGTGTATGATGAGTGGTGACATGAGCGGGGTGAGTGTGGGGGCTGTGCAGAGGGCCAGTGTATGATGAGTGGTGACATGAGCCGGGTGAGTGTGGGGGCTGTGCAGAGGGCCAGTGTATGATGAGCGGTGACATGAGCCGGGTGAGTGTGGGGGCTGTGCAGAGGGCCAGTGTATGATGAGTGGTGACATGAGCCGGGTGAGTGTGGGGGCTGTGCAGAGGGCCAGTGTATGATGAGTGGTGACATGAGCCGGGTGAGTGTGGGGGCTGTGCAGAGGGCCAGTGTATGATGAGTGGTGACATGAGCCGGGTGAGTGTGGGGGCTGTGCAGAGGGCCAGTGTATGATGAGTGGTGACATGAGCGGGGTGAGTGTGGGGGCTGTGCAGAGGGCCAGTGTATGATGAGTGGTGACATGAGTCGGGTGAGTGTGGGGGCTGTGCAGAGGGCCAGTGTATGATGAGCGGTGACATGAGCCGGGTGAGTGTGGGGGCTGTGCAGAGGGCCAGTGTATGATGAGTGGTGACATGAGCCGGGTGAGTGTGGGGGCTGTGCAGAGGGCCAGTGTATGATGAGTGGTGACATGAGCTGGGTGAGTGTGGGGGCTGTGCAGAGGGCCAGTGTATGATGAGTGGTGACATGAGCCGGGTGAGTGTGGGGGCTGTGCAGAGGGCCAGTGTATGATGAGCGGTGACATGAGTCGGGTGAGTGTGGGGGCTGTGCAGAGGGCCAGTGTATGATGAGTGGTGACATGAGCCGGGTGAGTGTGGGGGCTGTGCAGAGGGCCAGTGTATGATGAGTGGTGACATGAGCCGGGTGAGTGTGGGGGCTGTGCAGAGGGCCAGTGTATGATGAGTGGTGACATGAGCTGGGTGAGTGTGGGGGCTGTGCACTGTGCACTGTGCAGAGCTGAGAACAGGTCAGATCAGTGAGCACTGGTTGTTTTTTCCTGTGGGCGGTAACTTTAACTGAGGAATGCAGTGCCAGCCAATCATAGCACAGGAAGCATCTACACTGTCCAGACATAAGGGCTTCTGCAATTGGCTGCAGAAATCACATGTCCTCTCTATATAAAATGCGGCCATGTTCCCTCACCACCATTATAGCCATGTCAATGCTGGAGACAGATGCAGCTCAGTGTTCTCCTGTATAATGAGAGATATTAGCTAGATAGATAGTGTAGATAATTCCTGGCCTGTGTACCTCTGCAGCTGCTGGTGCAGCACATTTTACTGAGATTCTGACAGACACAGAGGGCCCATGCCATACAATAGTGCTGTGCTCCGCTGGTATTCAGCTCTATGTCTCAGTTTACCTTGAATGCTGTTTTGCACTTGCTAATGTGATCAAGCGCAGTGACCTTATCATTTAGTGGGGATGAAATTGTGCTCTGCACAGTCTGCAGAGCTTCTTATTGCAGAGCACAAAAGCTGTTTTTTTCTGCTGTTGTGATATTGAAAGCTGTGCGCACTAAAGTTTTTTTAGTGTCAGATCCTATTTTAGTGGAGTTGAACTTCAGGTGGATGCAGAATAAAAATTTTTTTCTTTTGCTACGCTCAGTCCAAAAACTATTTTTCCTGTGCCAAAAGTCATGCAGTGCTATAAGCCAGCTACTACGTCAGTGGCGGTCAAATTCAGCTCCTATGCACAGTCAAACCTATATATATTTTTGGTGACAGGCAGAGTCCAGCAAAGGTTTTTTATTGTGGCAAAGTTGATTCAGTCTGCTAAAAGGCAGATCCTATTTTAGTGGTGTTGAACTTGTACTGGTTTTACATTAAAAATAAAAACTTCTCTTACTAGGCCCAGTCCAAAAACTATTTTTCCTGTGCCAAAAGTCATACAGTGCTATAAGCCAGCTACTACGTCAGTGGTTGTCAAAGTCAGCTTGTACGCACAGTCAAACCTATATATATTTTTGGTGACAGGCAGAGTCCACCGCAAATTTTTACTGTGGCAAAGTTGATCCAGTCTGCTAAAAGGCAGATCCTATTTTAGTGGTGTTGAACTTGTACTGGTTTTACATTAAAAATAAAAACTTCTCTTACTAGGCCCAGTCCAAAATATACTTTTTCCTGTGCCAAAAGTCATACAGTGCTATAAGCCAGCTACTACGTCAGTGGCGGTCAAATTCAGCTTGTACGCATAGTCAAACCTATATATAATTTTGGTTGGCAGGAAGAGTCCGCCAAAGGTTTTTCACTGTGGCAAAGTTGATTCAGTCTGCTAAAAGGCAGATCCTATTTTAGTGGGGTTGAACTTGTCCTGGCTTCACAGTAAAAAAAATAAAAATCTTCTCTTACTAGGCCCAGTCCAAAAACTATTTTTTCCTGTGCCAAAAGTCATGCAGTGCTATAAGACAGCTACTACGTCAGTGGCGGTCAAATTCAGCTTGTACGTACCTTCAAACCTATATATATTTTTGGTTGATAGGTAGAGTCCTCCAAAGGTTTTTCACTGTGGCAAAGTTGATCCAGTCTGCTAAAAGGCAGATCCTATTTTAGTGGTGTTGAACTTGTCCTGGTTTAACAGTAAAAAAATAAAAACTTCTCTTACGAGGCCCAGTCGAAAATTTTTTTTTCCCTGTGCCAGTGGCAGTCAAATTCAGCTTGTACGCACAGTCAAACCTATATATATTTTTGGTTGGAAGGTAGATGTCGTGCCCCCTGGGCCGTGGGGTACCCGTTGCCGGGCCATTAGATGCTGGTGGAATGTCACAGTGGCTGTGACCCGGTCCGTGACCCAGGGTGGTCAATAAAAGGGGTTATGGATAGGGGATTTATAGAGTTTTTATAGAGTTCGTGATGCCACCTGTGGAATGCGGCTAAAGGGAGACGCCACTGCGGAGCAGTCCTCTGAAGCTGATATTACTGCAGCAGGGATGGTGTGGCTCTCCACAGGAAGAGCTAGCTCCGGGGCAGTGTAGATGATGTTGCAGGTTGTGCTCGGCGTTGTAGTGCAGGGGTTGGTGGTGAAACAAGAAGCACAGAGACAAGGAAGTGCAGTCCCAGGGTCTTTACTCACTGTTGTTGCAGTCCAGATTACAGGGATCCATGTAACTGCCCTCGTCGTCCTGTGTTTACTCAGTGAGGGGTTCGGTCTACCCCCAGGTAACTCCGGAGTACTTAGCAGGACCCCCTTCTGTGTCCTCTTTCTGTCCTTTTCTCTGCACTTCACACCTAGTATCTCCAATCCGGTACCCACGGGCCTTGGCGGGCGACGTCTGTTCCGTCCCCTGGGTCCTATGTGGCTACCTTCTCGGTGAGACTGGCGTGGACTTGTGGCTACAGGACTTAAAGTACTGCAGCCTTCGGTTTCTTGTTGGTCATAAAGTCCTCCGCTAGTTGAGGGACCTGTTCCCTTTAGATGGCCTGACCCCTCCACCGCCTGGCAGATGCGAGCATACAGGTGGCCTTCTGCATGGCCCGTACCCCTGAGGTCCTTTCTGGTCCTGGAGCCTTTCTCCTGCTCCCTCTCCTCTCTTCTCTCCTCTTCAAACCTGGGTCTCACTGACTAGGCCCTCCTCTGGAGTAGAGCTCCTGCAGAGCCTCTGCTCCTCCACTTCTCCTCCTCTGACTGAACTCACTGAACTATGATGGCTTCTCAATTTATATCTTCCTCTCATGTGCTCCCCTAAGCTACTTCCTCCACCCACACCCACCATGTGCTTCCCCTTCTCTGGGTTCCCCCCACTCCAGCCAGGGACCAGGGACTGTGCTCTCCCTTAGGAGCAATCTCGCCCTGCCCTGCTGAAGTGGACGTGTTGGATGCAGGTGTTAGGGTCCTGAGCTGTACTCCTTCCTTACCTGAGAGTGAGATGCCACATCTCTGGCTGAGATGCAACACCTCTGTGGCGACCGAACACTCAGGGGCGACACATAGAGTCCACCAAAGGTTTTTTCCTGTGGCAAAGTTGATCCAGTCTGCTAAAAGGCAGATCCTATTTTAGCGGCGTTGAAGTTGTGCTAGTTTCACATTAAAAATAAAAACTTATCTTACTAGGCCCAGTCCAAAAAATATTTTTTCCTGTGCCAAAAGTCATACAGTGCTATAAGCCAGCTACTATGTCAGTGGCGGTCAAATTCAGCTTGTACGCACAGTCTAATCTATATATATATATCTTTGGTTGGCAGGCAGAGTCCACCAAAGGTTTTTCACTGTGGCAAAGTTGATTCAGTCTGCTAAAAGGCAGATCCTATTTTAGTGGTGTTGAACTTGTACTGGTTTTACATTAAAAATAAAAACTTCTCTTACTAGGCCCAGTCCAAAAACTATTTTTCCTGTGCCAAAAGTCATGCAGTGCTATAAGCCAGCTACTACGTCAGTGGTTGTCAAAGTCAGCTTGTACGCACAGTCAAATCTATATATATTTTTGGTGACAGGCAGAGTCCACCGCAAATTTTTACTGTGGCAAAGTTGATCCAGTCTGCTAAAAGGCAGATCCTATTTTAGTGGTGTTGAACTTGTACTGGTTTTACATTAAAAATAAAAACTTCTCTTACTAGGCCCAGTCCAAAATATACTTTTTCCTGTGCCAAAAGTCATACAGTGCTATAAGCCAGCTACTACGTCAGTGGCGGTCAAATTCAGCTTGTACGCATAGTCAAACCTATATATAATTTTGGTTGGCAGGAAGAGTCCGCCAAAGGTTTTTCACTGTGACAAAGTTGATTCAGTCTGCTAAAAGGCAGATCCTATTTTAGTGGGGTTGAACTTGTCCTGGCTTCACAGTAAAAAAAATAAAAATCTTCTCTTACTAGGCCCAGTCCAAAAACTATTTTTTCCTGTGCCAAAAGTCATGCAGTGCTATAAGACAGCTACTACGTCAGTGGCGGTCAAATTCAGCTTGTACGCACCTTCAAACCTATATATATTTTTGGTTGGTAGGTAGAGTCCTCCAAAGGTTTTTCACTGTGGCAAAGTTGATCCAGTCTGCTAAAAGGCAGATCCTATTTTAGTAGTGTTGAACTTGTCCTGGTTTAACAGTAAAAAAATAAAAGCTTCTCTTACGAGGCCCAGTCGAAAATTTTTTTTTTCCTGTGCCAAAAGTCATGCAGTGCTATAAGCCAGCTACTATGTCAGTGGCAGTCAAATTCAGCTTGTACGCACAGTCAAACCTATATATATTTTTGGTTGGAAGGTAGATGACGTGCCCCCTGGGCCGTGGGGTACCCGTTGCCGGGCCGTTAGATGCTGGTGGAATGTCACAGTGGCTGTGACCCGGTCCGTGACCCAGGGTGGTCAATAAAAGGGGTTATGGATAGGGGATTTATAGAGTTTTTATAGAGTTTGTGATGCCACCTGTGGAATGCGGCTAAAGGGAGACGCCACTGCGGAGCAGTCGTCTGAAGCTGATATTACTGCAGCAGGGATGGTGTGGCTCTCCACAGGAAGAGCTAGCTCCAGGGCAGTGTAGATGATGTTGCAGATTGTGCTCGGCGTTGTAGTGCAGGGGTTGATGGTGAAACAAGAAGCACAGAGACAAGGAAGTGCAGTCCCAGGGTCTTTACTCACTGTTGTTGCAGTCCAGATTACAGGGATCCATGTAACTGCCCTCGTCGTCCTGTGTTTACTCAGTGAGGGGTTCGGTCTACCCCCAGGTAACTCCGGAGTACTTAGCAGGACCCCCTTCTGTGTCCTCTCTCTGGCCTTTTCTCTGCACTTCACACCTAGTATCTCCAATCCGGTACCCACGGGCCTTGGCGGGCGACGTCTGTTCCGTCCCCTGGGTCCTATGTGGCTACCTTCTCGGTGAGACTGGCGTGGACTTGTGGCTACAGGACTTAAAGTACTGCAGCCTTCAGTTTCTTGTTGGTCATAAAGTCCTCCGCTAGTTGAGGGACCTGTTCCCTTTAGATGGCCTGACCCCTCCACCGCCTGGCAGATGCGAGCATACAGGTGGCCTTCTGCATGGCCCGTACCCCTGGGGTCCTTTCTGTTCCTGGAGCCTTTCTCCTGCTCCCTCTCCTCTCTTCTCTCCTCTTCAAACCTGGGTCTCACTGACTAGGCCCTCCTCTGGAGCAGAGCTCCTGCAGAGCCTCTGCTCCTCCACTTCTCCTCTCTGACTGAACTCACTGAACTATGATGGCTTCCCAATTTATATCTTCCTCTCATGTGCTCCCCTAAGCTACTTCCTCCACCCACACCCACCATGTGCTTCCCCTTCTCTGGGTTCCCCCCACTCCAGCCAGGGACCAGGGACTGTGCTCTCCCTTAGGAGCAATCTCGCCCTGCCCTGCTGAAGTGGACGTGTTGGATGCAGGTGTTAGGGTCCTGAGCTGTACTCCTTCCTTACCTGAGAGTGGGATGCCACATCTCTTGCTGAGATGCAACACCTCTGTGGCGATCGAACCCTCAGGGGCGCCACATACCCCCCTGGTACAACAGGACGTCCGCGGGCTGGAACAGAGCAAAAACAATTTTAAAGACATGCAAATTTTAGATGCATCACATATAAGATCATAAACATAACATCTTTTCTTCCCTTTATGGGAGGCACATTTTCTTAAACGTTTCAGGTTACCATATCAAAACATTGTAAGACTTCTCTTTCTAATAAAACTCTCTTCATATATTATCAACACTTGTCATATAAAACACTTTTTCAGATAAAACATTTTTTATATTAACGGTTCCTTAACAAGTTACGGCATGTTCTGCAACCAGGTGTCCATCTTATTTAATAAGGTGCTAACTAGCGAACTGGAGTATGAGGGACCCGTCTGAAAACCCTCAACGTAGGCCCTAGGCGTGGCTGCAGGGCATAGGTGATCCAGGTGGTGGACCACGTCTTCGGCCACACCAAACGAGTTTTTGTTCTGAGGTCATTTGTTGTAGATTTATAAAACCAATAAGGGGCACTTTAGGAAGTGCAACTATTTACAAGATCAGTTCTTGGCTGCTCACAGTCCTCAGCCTGTCAGTCTTTGGTACCCTTACCGGGTAATTATGCACACAAAAACAAATAAACTTTTTCAAACTTGCAGCATTCCTGCTATACCCTTCCGGGCAACTTTATACAGTCCAAAAGTTCCAACTACTGTGCTTAGTAGTGGTGCTCCCTCCGGGGAAGCTCTTGTCCACTGTAGGCTGGCCCAGCCAGGTTTTCAGCGCTGTAGGGTGAGGAACTGCTCTCTTTCCCCACCCGGTGGACATTCAGGGCATACCAGCCCCTTCACCTCGGTGTCTGCTATAGGTGACGTAATCACTCGGATACAGGTTCCGGTCCGGGTGACCTTCTTTTAGGTGGGACTCCACGTCCCTCCGGTTCACAAAGAGGTCGCTCTCGGACTGCGGGTCCCTGATGAAGCCCCAACTTCACTATGGTCCCTTCGGCATGGGGACCGGATGCTGCTCTCTTGTCTTTGCGGACCCGGGCCTTCTCCATGTTGCGGGCCTCCTCCATCTTGCGGGCCTCCAGCTTCTCCCAACGCACCCGCCGGATGTGTCGCTCCCTCTCGAGCTGCTCCAGCTCCCTCCTGAAGTGCTCTTTTCTGTGGGCCGCCTCTGCTCTCGTTTCTTGGGGAAAACCTATGAGGTCTCCCCCAGGGATATCCCACAGGGTTATCCCACTCAAATTGATCCTCCTCACCTCGGGAGACGGCAGGGGGCAGGGGAGCTGGCAGGAGTGGGAGCCGATGGTCCTCCACCTCCGCGGACCAATCCCAGGACCAATCCCAGGGACGGCGTCTGCACACCCATTTGAGTGTCGGAGGAGGCGGTTCCTGCAAGGGGCCCAGGAGTGGGCCGGTGTTGCTGGTGCCCGGAGGTGACGGTTTCGGAGCCTGAAGGACGCCTAGGGCGGGCGCGCCTGGGGTCAGATGTCCTGGGAGGAGGGTCTGGAATGGATCCGCGTCTTCCGAGCCCGGGGGCAGAGGGCTTTGCTGGGGTGTTAGGAGCAGGCCGGTGTCAGTAGCGCCCGGGGACAGATATCCTGGGAGGAGGGTCCGGAATGGGTCCGCGTCTTCCGCGCCTGGGGGCAGAGGGCCTTGCTGGGGTGTTAGGAGCGGGCCGGTGTCAGTAGCGCCCAGGATCGGCGGTACCACCAGGGGACCCAGGAGCAGGTCAGCGGCTCTAGCGCTCAGGACAGGGAGACTCCTCTCACCTGCTCCCGCGGCCACTCTTGCGCTGCACTCTGCCTCCTGGCGCTGGTCCGGATCCACCAAGGCTGGGGTGCTGCCTGTACTGCCGGATCGCCAACCTTTCCACCATTTTTTTCTTCCAGCTTGTAATAGCATCTTGCTGGGCCCTCTCCATCCGCCGGTTCAGGTCTTCCATCCCGGCGCAGAGGAACTCTGAATCCTCCCGGGACAGCCTGGCAACTAACCCCTCCAAGGTGAGGGGCGCCTCCGGTTGTAACAGGTCACTGGCAGGGATTCCAGTCTCTCTTCCCTCCATCTTCCCTGCCGGGTATGGTCTGTCTGGATGGATCCAGACCACACCCTGTCTCCCAGTTTTATTCTTCCCTCTTCCATTTTTGGGGCGGTCCCATGTCTGCTTGCTGTCGGTCACACCTGGGGACGTCTCCTCCAGACCGATGGACAAGTCCAGGGTTATGGCCACAGTTGCAGTGGGTGGGCCGCGCTTTTGGCGCCATTCTGGGACCCGGCCCACGATGGGAGGCGATCTCTTGTTGTTGTTTGGCTCGCACATAATGGCGCCCGTTCTTCTGGGGTGGGCGCCACATTCAGTATTTAAACAGTCTCTAGGCGCACAATACCCTGTGATAACGGGTAGGTTACATATCCTGTTCGTGACGCCAAGTATGACGCGCACCCTGGGCAGTGGGGTACCCGGTGCCGGGCAGGTAGATGCTAGGGGAATGTCACAGTGGCGGTGACCCGGTCCGTGACCCATGGCGGTCAATAAAAGGGGTTATGGATAGGGGATTTATAGAGCTTTTATTGAGTTTGTGTCGCCACCTGTGGAATGCAGCTAAAGGGAGCTGCCGCTGCGGAGCAGTCCTCTGAAGCTGATATTACTGCAGCAGGGATGGTGTGGCTCTCCACAGGAAGAGCTAGCTCCAGGGCAGTGTAGATGATGTTGCAGGTTGCACTGGGCGTTGTAGTGCAGGGGTTGATGGCGCAGCAAGAAACACAGAGACAAGGAAGTGCAGTCCCAGGGTCTTTACTCACAGTTGTTGCAGTC
Source organism: Phyllobates terribilis (assembly GCF_046119375.1). NCBI lineage: Eukaryota > Metazoa > Chordata > Amphibia > Anura > Dendrobatidae > Phyllobates > Phyllobates terribilis. The sequence continues at coordinate 6,049,663 of NW_027362855.1, read as the reverse complement.
CAGATTACAGGGATCCATGTAACTGCCCTCGTCGTCCTGTGTTTACTCAGTGAGGTATTCGGTCTACCCCCAGGTGACTCCGAAGTACTTAGGAAGACCCCCTTCTGTGTCCTCTCTCTGTCCTTTTCCCTGCACCTCACACCTAGTATCTCCAATCCGGTACCCACGGGCCTTGGCGGGCGACGTCTGTTCCGTCCCCTGGGTCCTATGTGGCTACCTTCTCGGTGAGACTGGCATGGACTTGTGGCTACAGGACTTAAATTACTGCAGCCTCCGGTTTCTAGTTGGGCATAAAGTCCTCCGCTAGTTGAGGGACTGGTTCCCTTTAGATGGCCTGACCCCTCCACCGCCTGGCAGATGCGGGCGTACTGGTGGCCTTCTGCACGGCCCGTACCACTGGGGTCCTTTCTGGTCCTGGAGCCTTTCTCCTGCTCCCTCTCCTCTCTTCTCTCCTCTTCAAACCTGGGCCTCACTGACTAGGCCCGCCTCTGGAGCAGAGCTCCTGCAGTGCCTCTGCTCCTCCACTTCTCCTCCTCTGACTGAACTCACTGAACTAAGATGGCTTCCCAAGTTATATCTTCCTCTCATGTGCTCCCCTAAGCTACTTCCTCCACCCACACCCACCATGTGGTTCCCCCTCTCTGGGTTCCCCCCACTCCAGCCAGTGACCATGGACTGTGCTCTCCCTTAGGAGCAATCTTGCCCTGCCCTGCTGAAGTGGAAGTGTTGGATGCAGGTGTTAGGGTCCTGAGCTGTACTCCTTCCTTACCTGAGAGTGAGATGCCACATCTCTGGCTGAGATGCAACACCTCTGTGGCGACCGAACCCTCAGGGGCGCCACATAGAGTCCACCAAAGGTTTTTTCCTGTGGCAAAGTTGATCCAGTCTGCTAAAAGGCAGATCCTATTTTAGCGGCGTTGAAGTTGTGCTAGTTTCACATTAAAAATAAAAACTTCTCTTACTAGGCCCAGTCCAAAAACTATTTTTTCCTGTGCCAAAAGTCATACAGTGCTGTAAGCCAGCTACTACTTCAGTGGCGGTCAAATTCAGCTTGTACACAGTCAAACCTATATATATTTTTGGTTGGCAGGCAGAGTCCACCAAAGGTTTTTTACTGTGGCAAAGTTGATCCAGTTTGCTAAAAGGCAGATCCTATTTTAGTGGCTTTGAATTTGTCCTGGTTTCACATAAAAAAAATAAAAACTTCTCTTAATAGGCCCAGTCCAAAAAATATTTTTTCCTGTGCCAAAAGTCATGCAGTGCTATAAGCCAGCTACTACTTCAGTGGCGGTCAAATTCAGCTTGTACGCACAGTCAAACCTATATATATTTTTGGTTGGTAGGTAGATGACGTGCCCCCTGGGCCGTGGGGTACCCGTTGCCGGGCCGGTAGATGCTGGGGGAATGTCACAGTGGCGGTGACCTGGTCCGTGACCCTGGGCGGTCAATAAAAGGGGTTATGGATAGGGGATTTATAGAGTTTTTATAGAGTTCGTGACGCCACCTGTGGAATGCGGCTAAAGGGAACCGCCACTGCGGAGCAGTCCTCTGTAGCTGATATTACTGCAGCAGGGATGGTGTGGCTCTCCACAGGAAGAGCTAGCTCCAGGGCAGTGTAGATGATGTTGCAGGTTGTGCTGGGCGTTGTAGTGCAGGGGTTGATGGCGCAGCCAGAAACACAGAGACAAGGAAGTGCAGTCCCAGGGTCTTTACTCACAGTTGTTGCAGTCCAGATTACAGGGATCCATGTAACTGCCCTCGTCGTCCTGTGTTTACTCAGGGAGGGGTTCGGTCTACCCCCAGGTAACACCGCAGTACTTAGCAGGACCCCCTTCTGTGTCCTCTCTCTGGCCTTTTCCCTGCACCTCACACCTAGTATCTCCAATCCTGTACCTGCGGGCCTTGGCGGGCGACGTCTGTTCCGTCCCCTGGGTCCTATGTGGCTACCGTCTCGGTGAGACTGGCGTGGGTTTGTGGCTACAGGACTTAAAGTGCTGCAGCCTCCGGTTTCTAGTTGGGCATAAAGTCCTCCGCTAGTTGAGGGACTGGTTCCCTTTAGATGGCCTGACCCCTCCACCGCCTGGCAGATACGGGCGTACGGGTGGCGTTCCGCACGGCCGGTACCCCTGGGGTCCTTTCTGTTCCTGGAGCCTTTCTCTTGCTCCCTCTCCTCTCTTCTCTCCTTCTCTTCATACCTGGGCCTCACTGACTAGGCCCGCCTCTGGAGCAGAGCTCCTGCAGAGCCTATGCTCCTCCACTTCTCCTCTGACTGAACTCACTGAACTAAGATGGCTTCCCAATTTATATCTTCCTCTCATGTGCTCCCCTAAGCTACTTCCTCCACCCACACCCACCATGTGGTTCCCCTTCTCTGGGTTCCCCCCCACTCCAGCCAGGGACCAGGGACTGTGCTCTTCCTTAGGAGCAATCTCGCCCTGCCCTGCTGAAGTGGACGTGTTGGATGCAGGTGTTAGGGTCCTGAGCTGTACTCCTTCCTTACCTGAGAGTGAGATGCCACATCTCTGGCTGAGATGCAACACCTCTGTGGCGACCGAACACTCAGGGGCGACACATAGAGTCCACCAAAGGTTTTTTCCTGTGGCAATGTTGATCCAGTCTGCTAAAAGGCAGATCCTATTTTAGCGGCGTTGAAGTTGTGCTAGTTTCACATTAAAAATAAAAACTTCTCTTACTAGGCCCAGTCCAAAAAATATTTTTTCCTGTGCCAAAAGTCATACAGTGCTATAAGCCAGCTACTATGTCAGTGGCGGTCAAATTCAGCTTGTATGCACAGTCAAATCTATATATATATATCTTTGGTTGGCAAGCAGAGTCCACCAAAGGTTTTTCACTGTGGCAAAGTTGATCCAGTCTGCTAAAAGGCAGATCTTATTTTAGTGGTGTTGAACTTGTCTTGGTTTCACAGTAAAAAAAATAAAAATCTTCTCTTACTAGGCCCAGTCCAAAAACTATTTTTTTCTGTGCTGGCTTAGCTACTAAATTAGTGGCGGTCAAATTCAGCTTGTACGCACAGTGTGGCGCCCCTGAGGGTTAGGTCGCCACAGAGGTATTGCATCTCACCCAGACGTGTGGTATCTCACTCTCAGGTAAGGAAGGAGTATGTCTCAGGACCCTAACACTACATCCACTACACCACATTTCCGGGGGACAGGGCGACAATGCTCCTACGGGAGAGCACAACTGTCCCTGATCCCTGGCTGGAGTGGGGGGGGGACCACCTAGAGAGGGGGAACTAGGTAGTGGATGGGTGGAGGACGTAGAACCTGGGAGCACTGGAGTAGGAGGTATAAAAGTAAGGAACCATCTTGGTTCTTCAGTCGAGTGAGAAGTGGGTAGAGTCAGACTGAGGTGCTGACAGGGGGCAGAGGCTCTGTACGAGCTTTGCTCTACTGGCGGGCCTAGTCTGCAGGCCTGAGCCTGGGAGAGAGAAAGAGGGCGCAGGAAGGCTCCAGGAACCGAAGGGACCCTAGGGGTACGGGCCGTGCAACCGCCACCCGTACGTCCGCCGCTGCCAGGAGGTAGGGGGGTCAGGTCAGGAGAAGGGAACCGGATCCCTCAACCAGAAGAGACTACAGGGCTCAACTGGGAACCAGAGGCTGCAGCACTTCAAGTACAGCAAGCCTTCCACACCAGCCACCAGGAAGGTAGCCACATAGGGCCAGGGGATGGAACACACGTCGCCCGCCAAGGCCCGAGGACACTGGACAGAGGTGCCGCTAGGTGTGAGCTACAAGGAGAGAGGCCAGAGAGGTCACACTGAAGGGGATCCTGCTAAATGCTCCTGCTAAATGCTCCAGAGATACCTGAGGGTCGACCGAGCCCCTTACTGTGTGAGCACAGGATGCCGTGGGCTCTTACACTGGCCCTTTAAGTGGAACTGCTTAACCGTGAGTAAAAGCTCTGGGACTGCATCATCTGGACTCTGTGATTCTTCTTGCACCGCGACACTTTGCACCATCACCCCTTGCACCATCACCCCCATCATCCCTACACGCTGCCCTGAAGCTACACTCTTCCTGTGGGGACTTACACTACCTTGCTGCGCATATCACCAGCTTCAGCGGACTGCTCCGCAGCGGCGGTTCTCAATAACCGCATTCCACAGGTGGCGTAGTCGGACTATTTAAACTAGATACACATAGACTACTCTGGTTTGACTGCCCTGGGTCACGGACCGGGTCACCGCCACGGTGACTACAACCCCCAGCGTTTACAAGGCCCGGCTCCTGGTATCCCCACGGCCCAGGGGGCGCGTCACACAGTCAAACCTATATATATTTTTGGTTGGCAGGAAGAGTCCACCAAAGGTTTTGCACTGTGACAAATTTGATTCAGTCTGCTAAAAGGCATATCCTATTTTAGTAGTGTTGAACTTGTCCTGGTTTTATAGTGCTAAGTGAATTTGCGCTACCCTAGGGCCAGGTTTGAAGGTGGTTAGAGGACCGTAGATGGTATGTTAGTTGGGTAGCTATAGGATATGTATTAATAAATAGTGGTAATATAAGTATATAAAAAATATAAAAATGGCTATAACAGGTAGGACTTGTTATTAAAAATAACAGAAGGACATCAATAAAATGAATAAAATAACAATTTATTGGTTAGGATTAAAAAGAGAATTAGATTAAAATATTGGCATAGGTGACACTTGAGGTAGAGGCATAAGTGACACAGTTCAGGATAGGTCCTAGTTGAGGTCCACTGGTTATGGAATTAAGTCAGGGTGCTCCAATTTGTTGTTGGGGAGATAAGAGGAAGTGGATTAGTGGCTAGTTTTCTGTTTGTTGCTGGGTTTGAAATGAGATATAGGTGGTAGTTACCTGGTATATAGCAGGTCTAGTAGAAGCATATAGCTAGCAGGTCCACCACGTTGCCACAAGGGAATCTGTCAGAATAGTAGGGTAGGGTTTGTGAAACCTGATACCTAATTAATGAATGTGTCTAAATACTGTTAATATTATTTCATACCGGTTATGAATTCAGAGTGGTCTTGATTGAGACTGGGTAAGCGGATAACTGGCTGAGTGCTGTTGAGGAGGGTTGACCTGGGTGGATAAATAAATGTGGCTAGGAATTTACAAGAGTGGTCAATTGGGTTTGAACGTGACCAAGAGAAAAGAATTTTAATACTTGCTTTTATAGCAGAAGTGCTGTGTGCCAGGACACTGCGACGAGCACAGGGTCCTAAGGCTTAGGATTAGACCAGTGGCTTGTGCTCATAGGGAGGGGATCCCCAGGGGCACAATAGGATGGTGTGATCTGGTCAGATTAGTGTGGCTGGATCATGGATACCTAGAAGAGGCAGAACAGAGTGTCAGATGCAGCAGTGTGCAATGGTGTGTGCAGAGTCCCAGGTATGTGTGGGAGATGACTATGTGGGAGGAGGCACTAAGAGAGAGAGAGGATAATACCTCTCAAGATAGATGCAGAGTATTGTAGTTATAGAGTTTTGTCTCCGTTCCCGAGGCTGTGGAGGGCTGAATCTGGTGGGAGCAGAGATCGCGGAGGTCTAGCTCTTACCTCCTTTCAAATGGATGAGTGTCCCCCAGATAGGTGGCTGGTGATGGGAGCAGGCGAGGAGTGCAGGAGCCGAGTCCCGGCCGGTGACTCTTAGCTCCGCTGTAGCCTCGCGTGGTGATACAGCGCTGATGCAGGGCCTTCCAGGACCTGATGTGACGTCACAGTCACGTGTTGATCACGTGGTTTCAGTGAAGGATGTTGTGGCAGAAGGTCCAATTCCGACGCGTTTCGAAAGCAACGGCTTTCTTCATCTGGGATGGTCCAGCCTCTGCCAATGGTCCTTTTTATAATAGATGTCTGTCCATGTTAATTAATTAGTTTGTCCCTATTGGTGGGACACTGAAACATCATTGGTTAGTCATTAAAAGCAAACATTTCGATCTCTGTATTGAGACCCTTTGGTTTTAGGGTATCCAGTTCAAAAATCCAAAAACTCTCTTTCTTTGACATGTTTTTTATATGATTACCATTTCTCCAGTTTTTAGGTACAGTCTGGATGCCCATTATTTGCGTGCCTGCAATTTTTCCTCCATGTGTTTCTGCATAGTGAACAGACGGGGTGTCCTGGAAATTGATTTGCAATGTTTCTTAGGTGTTCATTTATGCGTTTGAACATAGGACGTATTGTGCGTCCTATGTAGACCTTATTACATGGACATTTTAGGTGGTAAATTACACCGGATGTAGAACAAGTAATAAAGTCCTTAATGGGGTATTCTTTCTGTGGCGTGGTAATTGTTATTTGCTTGGCCGTGAGTGCAAGTTTACAGGCTTTACATTTCTTGCAAGGAAAAAAGCCTTTCAGATTTTTTATAAGTGTGTTGGAGGAGTTGTTGTGCTTGGATGGATTACTCACGGACGGAGCGATTAGGTTTCTCAGATTTTGTGCTTTCCTGAAAACAAATATAGGGTTTGATGTTAGTTTACCCCCCAGGATTTTGTCATCATTAAGTATATTCCAGTGTTTTGTCACTATTTTGCGGATTAAATGAGTATTTGAGTTATAAAATATAATTATAGGGATATCTATAACTGTATCACTCACTGTGGATTTTGGTTTGGATTCTTTATCTGTCAGTAGCCTCTTTCTAGGAATTCTTTGGATTTTATTTTTTGTTGTTTCCAGAAATGCTGCTTGGTATCCTTTCTCCAGGAATTTATTTGTTAGAGCGTTTGCTTCAATTTCAAAATCTTGGGGGGAGTGAGCAGTTGCGATGAAGCCTAGTAAATTGGCTTTGGGGTATATTTAGTAACCAGCGGGGTAAGTGGCAACTGTCTAGTGGGATGAAGCTGTAGCATCCATAGCTTTTGAGTAGGTACGGGTTTGTAGGTGTCCATTTTCAATGTATATGTCTAGGTCCAGAAAGTTGATATGGGTGGAGTTGATATGGGATGTGAATTCCAGGAAATAGTCATTGTCGTTGATATCTGACAGGAACTGGTTCAGTGAAGTTTGATCACCTGACCAGATAAAAATGATATCGTCAATAAATCTGTGCCAGAGGACCAGGTTCGTATGTAGGGTGCCCCCAGGGAAAATGGCCATCTGTTCCCACTTGCCAACGTATAAATTAGCATAACTAGGAGCGAACCTAGTCCCCATTGCAGTACCCCACTGCTGGGTATAGTAGTGCCCTTCATGTAGGAAAAAATTGTGTGCCAAAATGAAATGCATACAATCTTTCAGAAATGAAATTTGTTCCGGTGGTGTTTGGCTTAGGGTCTCCAAAAAATATGCTGCTGCTTCACAGCCTTTATCATGCTGAATGACGGTATAGAGAGCAGTTATGTCCAGGGTGCCCAAAATATAATTGTCTTTCCAAGCTATATTCTGTAATAGTTGTAATACATGTTTACTGTCCTTGAGATGTGAAGGAAGTTTGGGGACAAGATTCTGGAGGTGGTAATCAACAAATCTAGATAGGTTAGACGTGAGGCATTGTATGCCGGATATGATGGGTCTACCCGGGGGGTTGGATAGGGATTTGTGAACCTTTGGTAGGTAGTAGAAGACAGCAGTCTGTGGGTAGGTGATGTTGATATACTCAAACTCTTGTTTTTTTAGGTATCCAAATTGTAGACCATTTAATGTTAAATACTTTAATTCAAGTTTATAGGCATCGGTGGGGTCATGTTTTAAAATTTTATAGGTTTGTGTGTCATTTAATATTCTGGAGGCTTCATTTCTATATTGGCTTAATTCCAGAATTACGATGCCGCCTCCTTTGTCGGCAGGTCTGATAACGATATTTTTATTGTTTTGTAGTTGTTGTATGGCTTTTTGTTCAGACCTGGTGAGGTTGTTCCTGAATTTTGTACATTTTTTTATCACTTAAGTGGCGTATGTCGGAGATAGTGTTTTTCTGGAAACTTAGGAGGGCTTCTGAGTATTCATTGAGGGGGTTGAAGTTGGATTTATTTTTCAACTGGATGTGTACATAAATGGTATTGGGCTGTTCTGTGACTGAATTTTCAATTATTGGTTCCTTCTTCAGGAAATGTTTTTTGATGGCAAGTTTACGCATGAATTGTTTTATCCCTATAAAGGCCTCAAATTTTTGTAATCTGGAGAATGGAGCGTATTTGAGGCCTTTATTCAGCAGGGAAATTTCATTTTGTTTTAGAGAATACTGACTTAGATTAAAAATGCCTTTGTTTAGGATATGGTGTTGGTTAGGCTTCTTATATTGTGTTTTCTTTTTGGTGAGCTCCCCCCCCCCCCCCGCTACCCCTCTTAGATCTCTTTTTGGGGCCAACTGAAAAAAATTTGATTTACTAGTTCTTTTTCTCACTTGTGGAGGATTAGTAGTTGTTCCTGTGCGTGGTATGGTTTGGTTTTGGGAATGACTACATGAAGGTTCATCAATTGGGGGGGTTTCATTGTAGTTACTTGGTGGGTCAAATCTATTCTGAGTGTGAATAGGGGTCACCGGAGGTGGGTTGGTATTGTTCGCCGGAGGGTTGGGTGTAGGGTTGAGACAATGATGGAGTGGTTCAGTATTTTGTTGATGAATTGAAGGATATTCTTCTTCTGAGATAGGTTTTCTATCTATCCTATCTTCTGAGGTTGGAGAGTTAGGAGTGTTAGTTCCTATTTCATCAATAATTTCATATCTGGTGTCTTTTTTGTAGTAGCGTGTATTGATTTCTGAAATCCCGTCTCTACCAAATTTACGGTATTTTTTGTCAATGATGTCTTTTTCTTTACTATTAATCCAGTTCCTAATGTTATTTGATAGGTGGACAATTTCCGGAAAATTTTGGTATGGTTTTATTTCCTTGAACAGTTCAGCTATTTTTGTTTTGCTTTCTACTACTTGTTTTCTCCTTTTATCAATAATAAATTTGACCGCTTGCTGAGAGAACATTTTGAACATGTGTTCCCATTCTAATAGAGTGGCTGGGTCCCCTATATCTCCTGATAATGGTTTTGAGACAGTGAGGCCTTGTGGGATATTGTCTTGTGCCAAATATTGCTCCAAAGTAGCTATTTCCCATAAGTCTCTCATTTCTTTTAGGAGAAGTTGTTCCAATATTTTTAATGATTCTTTGATGTTGTTGATTTTGTCATTATCAGGTGGACAGGAGTTTGAATGATGTGGTATATCAAATTTTTTTTTGATATTATGTAATCAGGTGGACAGGAGTTTGAATGATGTGGTATATGAAACATTTTTGGATATTATGTAATCAGGTGGACAGGAGTTTGAATGATGTGGTATATGACATTTTTTTGGATATTATGTATCAGGTGGACAGGAGTTTGAATGATGTGGTATATGAAAATTTTTTTTGGATATTATGTATCAGGTGGACAGGAGTTTGAATGATGTGGTATATGAAAAAGCTGTATATGACAGCCTGCACAGCATAGGGGATGCTGATGAATACCTATGCTATGCAAGCGATCAGCCTGCAAAAAATAAAAGTCCCATGGTGGGACAAAAGTTGAAGAAAGTGTCAGAAAGTGAAAAAAGGATAAAAACAAAATTTTATATATATATATATATATATATATATATATATATATATATAATGAATAAATAATCCAAAAACTCAAAATATACTGTAGCCAAAAATAAATAATATTATGGAAAAAAAATATAGAAAAGCACACATTTCATATCGCCGCGTCTAGAACGACCTGACCTATACAACTGGTTCACTAGTTAACCCCTTTAGTGAACACGGTAAAAACTAAAAAACAAAGCAAAAAGACGTAGTTACTTAACGGTAACGGGATTTCTCAGAGCCCATGACGGCATCACGGAGAGAGGGGATCCGCCCTTCAAGGACAGGAAACCTACAGATAAAAAGGGCGGTACCTCTCTCCCGCAACAGTTGTTTTCAGAGCACAGAGAGGACCCCCAGGTTAGTAACACAAATTTTAACATTTTTAAGTTTATCAGACACACCTTGTGACTAAATATAGGTAATAATTAAATGTGCACACCCATGTGTGAAGGGAGAGAATGTACGGGTGCCGTCATAGGCTCTGAGAAATCCCGTTACCGCTAAGTAACTACGTCTTTCTCCTTCCCCCATGATGGCACCACAGAGAGAATTGCAGAGAAGTGTCGTTTAGGGAGCGACCACCGCGAGAAGTTAAAACCATAAATATACATATGACTAGCCCAGGGGATGGGGATGACTCGGTACCCGGGCCTTCGCCTGGCTTTGGGGATGTCCCGGTGGTCGGTTCCTGGGCCCGTACCCTGGGGTCACTCTTTAAAAGGGTGGATAATTGTTAATTTTATAAGAGTTCGTGACGCCACCTGTGGTTTCTGGTGAGTATCACCAGCGCTGCGGCAGTCCACTGAGGCCGGTGATAAGGCAGCTCGATGGTATAGCTCCCCACAGGTGGAGCAAGGCCTCAGGGCAGCGTATGCAGAGGGGATGCAGGACAGGCGAGACCTAGCCGGGTCAGAGCAAGAACCAGCTGAGTCAGAGCAAGAACCAGCCGAGTCAGAGCAAGAACAGGGACAGACACGATAGTCACTTCATTACCTTTTACTGATGGAAATTCAGGCACATCCCGGAGCACTGGGAAGAAGGGTGCATATCAGGATCCTCCCCAATGAGCGGGTGTAGGGCCTCCTGTCTCTTGCCTCTGCGTAGTAACTTTCTGACCTGCCTGGAGCTAGGCCTAACTTTGTCTCTGTCCTGCGCTGGCTGACCTTGTGGTAGGGCCTTTTCTTGGAGTACACGCTCCTCAGCTTACGGGGCCTATGTGTCTCCCAGCTCTGTTACGTATCAGCACTTTAGCGATCCTGGGACCTGTAGTTCTCCAAGGATTCCAGTTATGCCTTACTGGGTCATAGAGATCCCTGTAAGCTTCGGACCCGGTGTCCGGTAAAAGCTTCGGGGTGAGCTGGGTAAGCTCCTCTGCCCCCTAAGTAGTAACTCTCCACTCGCCTTTGGCCTACTCGGGCCCTCACTAGGCTACTCACACTAACGGCAGCTTGCCGCGCTTCACCGATCTAATGGCGCCGGCACACCTAAAGCTCACTATTCTGAGCTACAACTGATTCTGGACTGTGCTCCACTGCAGACTGACCTCTCTCAGGCTTCTCTACTGCAGGAACTCTCTCAACAGACTTGGCTCTCTGTCGACTCCAGACTGAACTGCCTGGCTCCACCTTCCCTATTTATATCCCTAACGGGCTCCCTCTGGTGGTCTGAGGTGGAAGGTGGAGATGTGTGAATGTTTATGGGGGCCTCTTGTGGAGGAATCCATCAATGCACTCTTCTAGGATCTGTGATACCAAGTGCAGCTGGGCATCACATTCCCCCCTAGCAAAGCTCAGCACTCCCGGGCTGAAGTACATTTTTACAACAACAATAACAACATGAACAATCTTCCCTTTATAGGAGGCACCAAGCTTAAACGTTGCATAACAATATAACCAAATACAAAGTGTCCTCAGAGTTCAAGTCTCTTTTGGTGAGGTTCCCAGTCAAGATGTCCATCTCACAGGGTAGAGTACTTGATGGTTTTGAGGGACCTGTCCCAAACCCTCAACGTAGGCCCTGGGGTGGCTGCAGGGCATGAAGATCCTGAGTTGGACCTCCAAGAGAGCCACTCCAGACAGGTTTTCCTTCTGAGGTCACCTAAAGGGGCACTCCAGGGAGCGCAATTATATACAAAAAGTAGTTTTTGGGCTGCACCTAGTCCTCAGCCACGGAGTTCTTAGGTAAATAATAAAGGAGTTAATAAGGTAAAGGGTCCATGTCACTTGAACTATGCAACAATAAAGCAAAAGCACAAAGTAATATACATATGCATGAAAATACACAACAATACAGTATAATCATACACAATACCCCAGGGGTGTAACTGTCTTACTGTGTGTATCTGACAGGGGGTTTACCTCTTGTACTACGTGTTGATCTGCGTAGTGCGGTGGTCTGTGGGGTATCAGAGTCTGCATTGTCAGTTACCCTACCAGTTCTACGTGTGACTAAGTTGTAAAACTGCCTTAACCTCTCTCTGGGACTGGCAAGTTCACCATTAGCTGGGCCCTCTTGCTCTGCCCCTACCGGGGATCCTTCGTCCGGGGATACTTCTTGAGCTGGCTCTTCTGCAGCACTTACAGGTTCAACTTGCTGTGGAGGGTTTTCTGTCTGTTTGTAGAATTGGAGTGTTGGAATGATTATTGCACCTCCTATTTGAGGCCAATCTGCTGGGAAGTCTCCTAAGTCCGTGTGTATCACTGCTTCCTCAGGTTCCTCCGGTACAGTAAGAGGTGTTTCTTCTTGGGGTTTCAGTAGGTCTGGACACAACTTTAGGTGGTCCCTGGACACTGTTGTAGACGTTCTTCCTCCATCTCGACTGATTAAGCATGTCTTCTTATTATCGAATCTTGAACTCAACACAGTGTAGGGTTCTTTTTCCCACTGATCGTCAAGTTTATCATTTCGTCTTTTCCTTTTCAATACTGTTTCACCAGGTGTGAAGGGTTCTGCGGGTGCGTTTTTGTTGTTGTGCGCCTCCTGCTTTTCTCTCACCCGAGTGAGACTGTCCTCGACACAGGCTTGTACTGCTCTTGTCTGGTCTTGTCCCAGTCCTCAGTGGTCATATCCGCTTCAGGCTCAACAACACCAAGCTCCAGGTCCATAGGCCGCTTTCATGGCCTTGCCCGCATGAGATATGCCGGAGTGCAATTGGTGGAACTTACTGGTATATGATTATACAGATCTACCAAATCAGGCAGTAGGTCTGGCCACTGGTTTCTCTACTCAAGTGGTATGGTCTTTAGCAGGTCGATGATGATGTTGTTCATCTTTTCGCAGAGACCGTTTGTTTGTGGATGGTACGGTGTAGTTCTGATCTTTTTACAACCGTACAAATGGCAGAACTCTTTGAACAATTCAGCCTCAAAGGCCGGGCCTTGATCCGTCAGCACCTGCTCAGGATAACCATGGGGTCTACAGATTTACGCTTGGAACATCTTTGCTGCTGTCTCTGCCGTCAGGTCTTTGACGGGGGCAACCACCAGGAAAAGTGAGTAGTGATCCACCATGGTCAGAGCGTAAGAGTACCCTGACCTGCTGGGTGACAATTTGACATGGTCCAGGGCCACGATCTCCGGGGGCCGAGTCGTCTTGATTGGTTGCAGGGGCGCCTTCTGGTTGCTGTAGTCTTTTCTTCTGAGACTACAGGGTCCACAGTCTCGGCACCACCGTTCAATGGAACTGCGCATTCCTACCCAGTAAAATCAACACTTCAGCAGGGTCTCCAGCTTTTTCCAGCCAAAGTGTCTTGCCTGATCGTGGTAAGCTTCTAATACCATCTGGATGTCTGTCTTTGGGACCACTATCTGCCATACCATCTCATGGGTTTTTGGATAGAAGTACCTCCGGCACAGCTTCTCACGGTAGATAAACAGCTGGCTTCTTTCGTTCCATAGCTGTTTTGCTTGCAGAGACGCTTCTTTCTCCAGGGAGGAACCTTCTTGGGTTATCAGCTCCTTGATGCGGCTGACAACCGGGTCACTGTCCTGGGTCTCTTTCTAGCTGTGGTGAGGCAGGGGGTTTAACGTCTTCCCAAGCTGCTTCCTGGAGGCTCTTTGCTCCTGTATCATCCCATTCCGGTGAAAGGCAGGTAGTTCAATCTCTTCCAGGTCATCCACTTCTTCTTCTGTGTCTGACTTGTGAGGCATCCTAGACAGGGCAACGGCATTGGCGTTCTTGCGGCCCGCCCGGTATTTAATTGTAAATTGGTAGTTTGACAGCCGAGCCATCCATCGTTGTTCCAGTGCCCCCAACTTGGCTGCTTCAAGATGGGTCAAGGGGTTGTTATCAGTGAAGGCAGTGAACTTGCTGGAGGCCAGGTAGTGCTTAAACTTTTCAGTGATGGCCCAGACCAAGGCCAGGAACTCCAACTTAAAACTGCTATAGTTCTCTGGGTTCCTCTTGGTCGGGCGGAGCTTCCTGCTTGCTTATGCGATCACTTTTTCTTGGCCATTCTGCTTCTGACTTAGAACAGCGCCCAGTCCTTCGTTGCTGGCATCTGTATACAGAAGGAACGGTTGGCTGTAGTCAGGGTAGGCTAGGATCTCATCGACTGTCAGTATCTCCTTCATCTCCTGAAACGACTCGGCTTGTTCCTTACCCTAGTGGAATGGGGGATTTCTGCCTTTGGGGGACTTCCCTACCAGGAGATCTTGCAGAGGAGCTGCTTTCTTGGTGTAGTCCTTTACGAACCTCCGGTAGTATCCTACTAGTCCCAGGAACTGACGCACCTCCTTGAGGTTCTTCGGCTCCAGCCACTTCTGGATGGCAGTGACTTTCTCCGGGTCTGGTGCTAACCCTTCTGGGCTGACAATGTACCCCAGGTACTGTACCTTTCTCTTGAGCAGGTGGCACTTTGAGGGCTTCAACTTCATCCCGTACCGGGACAGTGACTCAAATACCTCTGCCAGGTGCTTCAAGTGGTCCTCGTACGTCTAGGAGTACACTATCACATCATCCAGGTAAAGTAACACAGTCTCGAAGTTGCGGTGTCACAGGCAGCTCTCCATCAATCTCTGGAACGTTCCGGGGGCATTGCAGAGTCCAAACGGCATACTGTTGAACTCGCAGAGTCCCATCGGGGTGGTAAAGGCCGTCTTCTCCCGATCTTCCTCAGCCACAGCTACTTGCCAGTACCCACTAGTGAAGTCAAGGGTGGAAAAGTAATTTGCAGACTTTAAGGCAGCTAGTGACTCCTCTATGCGTGGTAAAGGGTATGCATATTTATGTGTAATGCGATTTACTTGTCGGTAATCTACACACATTCTCATGCTCCCATCCTTTTTCCTAACTAGCACTATGGGAGCTGCCCAGGGACTACAACTATCCCTTATTACCCCCGCCTTTCTCATGTCGTGCAGCATTTCCTTAGCCTTCTGGTAGTGTGCTGGTGGTATAGGCCTGTAACGTTCTTTGATTGGGGAATGGTCGCCTGTGGGGATATGATGTTGAACCCCCTTAATCCTCCCAAAGTCAAGTGGATGCTTACTGAACACCTGTGAGTATTCTTGAACCACCGGTGTACACCCTGTTTTTGATGAGCAGGAGTGGTGTCTGTCCCATCATGGAGCTGTTGACACCAGTCATCCACCTGGGTTGCAGGGTCGTTATCCTTCACTTCATCTGGTGAAGTTAAGGACTCCGCCTTGTGAATGCAGTTGTTATTTACAGCATGTAATTTGGCAACAGTGGCATAACGTGGAAATCTGACCTCACCTTCCCCACAGTTGAGAAGACGGATGGGCACCCTCCCATTACGTACATCTACCACTCCCCTGGCGGTTAGGAGCGTGGGTCTGTCGGAGCAAAGGGGTTCTACTACCGCTTGGTAGCTCTGTCCTCTAAGACCTATAGCAGCTCTACACCAGATGAGCATTTCACTCTTTGGGGGAATGACAATGGGTATTGGGTCCGTCACCCGCACGTTACTGATTTCACCGTCTGTTAACCTTTCTTGCTGTTAGTACATCAGGACTCGGATCTCCTTCTGCAACGCCCTCCTCTGTCTTGGTCTGGCAGTGTCAGCTATCTGTTGGAGCAAGAACACAACTTCTCCCAAACAGTTACCAGCAATGTTAGTGCCTAGTACCATATACAGATTGGTGTCATCAGGGTTAGTGTAGCGCTGGCGTCCCTGCCCTCTGCTAGGCAGGGACGCTGCTCCCCTCACCGCTCTGCTCCGTGCCCGGCGTCCTCTCCCCGCTCTGCTGTCAGCGCGCGCTCCGTCCCGGCGTCCTCCTCCTGCTCTGCTCTCAGCGCGCGCTCCTTCCCGGCCCCTGTGCTTAGGGCGCGCGCGCGCGCGCTCCCCTCCTCTTAAAGGGGCCGCGCGCGCCGCCCTAAAGAGTCCCCGGCCAATGGCCGGAGGACCTCATCATATATAAGGCACCTCCTCCAAAATGGAGGTGCCCGAGCAATGTTGTTTGCACCTGTGTCTCACCTGTGCTTCAGCCCTCAGGTCCCGTTGCTAGTTACCTGCCAGTTACCTGCCAGTTACCTGCCAGTTACCTGCCTGATTCCTGCCTGAATACCTGTTACCTGCCTGCCAGTCTGAGGTCCGACGGTCTGCCTTACTACACCTGTCAGTCTGTCTAAGGACCAGCCTGCCCGCTCACCTGGGAGCGCATACCAGCTACCTGCCTGCTTGCCTGAGGTCCGACGGTCTGCCTTACTTCTCCGGTCAGTCTGTCTATGGACCAGCTTGCCCGCTCACCTGGGAGCACTTCTCCGTTACCTGCCTGCTTGCCAGCCCGGAGGCTCCGCTGTCACGTGCTGTGACCACCAGCTAATCCAGAGACTCTTGCCCGCTCACCTGGGAGCGCATCTCCGTTACCTGCCTGCTTGCCAGCCCGGAGGCTCCGCCGTCACGTGCTGTGACCACCAGCTATTCCAGAGACTCTTGCCCGCTCACCTGGGAGCGCATCTCCGTTACCTGCCTGCTTGCCAGCCCGGAGGCTCCGTTGTCACGTGCTGTGACCACCAGCTATCTCAGAGACTCTTGCCCGCTCACCTGGGAGCGCATCTCCGTTACCTGCCTGCCTGCCAGCCCGGAGGCTCCGCCATCACAGGTCGTACCTACCCCTTACCCAGAGACTGCCCTGATCACTTGCCGTTAACTTCCTGTCCGTTCACCTAGAGACTGCCACCCGCTTCCTTACAAGGGCTGCCCCCTTGTATAGTAGCTCAGAGGTTCCGCCTCCCGGACCCGTTACAGTTTGCTCGGGCCATGGAACCCGGTGGCACCCAAGCTCCCTCGCTCACGGACCTGTGTCATGAACTGTCCCGTCAAAGGTCCCAACAGGAGTCCATCCTGGGTCACCTGCGGAATGTCAATACCCGCCTGGACACCCTGACTGCACCACCTGCAACCACCGCTAGTACCATGACTCGCAACCCGGCAGCTCCGCTACCCACTAATACCGTGGTAACCTATCCCGGCCCCCGGCTGTCTGCACCTCCTCGCTTCGGAGGCGACTCCGCTCAGGCTCGGGGCTTCATTAATCAGTGCACCCTGCACTTTGAACTTTTGTCCCATCAGTTTAATTCCGACCGGGCCAAAATTGCCTTTATCATGTCCCATCTCACCGGGGAGGCCCTGGCCTGGCTAAATCCTCTATGGGAGAGAGGAGACCCCCTGGTGTCCAGCTTGCCTGCTTTTCTCTCGGCTTTCCGGAAAGTCTTCGACGAACCTGGACGGAAGACCTCATCCGCATCCTCTCTGCTACGCCTCCGTCAGGAAGGCCTCACCGTGGGCCAATATGCCATACGGTTCCGCACCCTTGCCTCGGAGCTGGCCTGGGATAACGACGCTTTGGTATCCGTCTTCTGGGAGGGTCTGTCCGGTCGTATTAAAGATGAACTTGCTGGTCGGGACATTCCTACCTCTCTCGATGATCTGATAACCCTTGCCACCCGGATTGATCTACGGTTCCAGGAGCGTGCCAAAGAGGTCACCCGTGAGAGGAGGATTCCACGTTTAGCTCCTACTTTCCAGAAACCCGTTATTCCCTCCGTCCCTCCCGAGGTACACTCTCCTGAGCCTATGCAGGTCGACCAGACCAAGATGGTCAAAACCCGTCAGGACTCACGCCGTGCCGAGGGGAGCTGCTTCTACTGTGGCAGTAAGGTCCACCTAGACAAGAATAAATCCTCTCCATCCCTACTGTTGTCAGTTTCGATCATCCACGGGGAGAACCGTTTTTTCGAACTAGCCCAACTTGACTCTGGAGCAGCCGGGAACCTTATTTCACAGTCCTTGGTTGAGAAATACCGCATCCCCACCAAACCTCTGGCTGTACCCTTGTCTGTCGCTGCCGTGGATGGGGGCCTCTTACCTCGCCCCATTCAACTCATCACCGAATCCATTACCCTGCAGGTGGGAATGCTGCATTCTGAAAGTATCTCCTTTCATGTTCTGCCTGGACTCTCTCACGCCCTCTTGCTAGGTCTGCCCTGGCTCCAGAGACATGCACCCGTGCTAGACTGGCAAACCGGAGAGGTCCTTCGCTGGGGACAAGACTGTCATAAAACCTGCCTGGTTCCCGTCCATCCCGTCCGTCCCTCTCCTACCCCAGCTAATCTACCTGGACTTCCGATTCCTTATTGGTCTTATGCAGATGTTTTTAATAAAAAGGAGGCAGAGACATTACCACCACATAGACCATATGACTGTCCCATCGATCTGCTACCCGGTACTACTCCTCCCCGTGGGCGTATCTATCCTTTATCCGCTGCTGAGACCCGGTCAATGTCCGAATATATTGAGGAGAATCTGGCCAGAGGATTCATCCGGAAATCTACCTCCCCGGCGGGAGCAGGCTTCTTTTTCGTCAAAAAGAAGGACGGCTCTCTCCGTCCCTGTATAGACTATAGAGGCCTAAACCTGATCACGGTGAAGAATAAGTACCCCCTTCCGCTCATTCCAGAATTATTTGATCGTCTGAGGGGGGCTAGGATCTTCACCAAACTGGACCTTCGTGGGGCGTACAACCTGGTTCGTATTCGTCAGGGGGATGAATGGAAGACGGCATTCAACACCCGGGACGGCCACTATGAATACCTGGTAATGCCCTTTGGTCTCTGTAACGCTCCTGCCGTCTTTCAAGAGTTGGTCAATGACATCTTCCGGGACCTTCTCTACTCCTGCGTAGTGGTGTACCTGGACGACATCTTGGTCTTCTCTCCGGATCTCCAGACTCACCGGAGGGACGTTCGTCAGGTCCTGCTCAGGCTCAGGCAAAACCATCTCTACGCTAAATTTGAGAAGTGCCTCTTTGAGCAGACCTCGCTTCCGTTTCTGGGCTACATTATCTCTCAGACCGGCCTACAAATGGATCCTGAGAAACTGTCTGCCATCGAGAAATGGCCCCGACCGGAGGGGTTGAAGGCTATTCAGCGATTCCTGGGCTTCGCCAACTACTACCGCCTCTTCATACCACACTTCTCTTCCCGGACGGCCCCAATTTCTGCGCTCACCCGTAAAGGTACTAATCCCAAAGAGTGGCCACCCGAAGCAGAGGAGGCCTTTCTTTCCCTTAAACAGGCCTTCTCTTCCGCCCCGGTGCTGCATCGCCCTGATGGCAACAAGCAGTTCTTCCTGGAAGTTGACGCCTCCTCCTCTGGAGCCGGAGCGGTACTTACTCAAAAATCATCTTCCGGGAGGATGGTAACTTGTGGCTTCTTCTCAAAACTCTTCTCCTCCTCTGAGCGCAACTATTCCATAGGAGACCGAGAGTTATTGGCCATCAAACTGGCATTGGAGGAGTGGCGTTACCTGCTCGAGGGGGCTCTTCACCCGGTAATAATTTACACTGACCACAAGAACTTGGCTTACCTACAGCATGCCCAGAGACTTAACCCGCGCCAAGCCCGGTGGTCCTTGTTTTTTGCTCGTTTTGATTTTGTCCTTCATTTTCGCCCGGCTGACAAAAACGTCAAGGCGGACGCCTTGTCTCGATCCTTTCTGGTGTCTGATCTCGAGGAGGATCCGAAACACATCATCGATCCCGCCAGAGTGATGCAGGTGGCTCCCGTGAGTCTAAATCGTCTCCCTCCCGGTAAGACGTTCGTACCAGTACCTGATCGGGAGAAGATCCTACACTGGGGCCATTCGTCTAAACTAGCTGTCCACGCCGGTCAGAAAAAGACCCTCCAGCTTATTTCCCGGCACTACTGGTGGCCTAACCTGCACAAGGATGTAATAGACTTTGTTTCTGCCTGTGTGTCCTGCGCCCGCAACAAAGTTCCGAGACACCTGCCGGCCGGCCGCCTCCTTCCTCTGCCAGTACCTGCTGCCCCCTGGCAGCATATAGCGATGGACTTCATTACTGATCTGCCCGTCTCTGCCGGTTGTACGGTCATTTGGGTGGTCGCTGACCGCTTTTCCAAGATGGCTCACTTCATTCCACTGCCAGGTCTCCCGTCTGCACCCGAGCTGGCTAAAGACTTTATCCGCCACATCTTCCGTCTTCATGGCCTGCCCCGTCACATCGTGTCTGATCGAGGAGTACAGTTCACTTCCCGTTTCTGGAGAGCCACTTGTAAATTGCTGGACGTCACCCTGGACTTCTCCTCCGCTTACCACCCGCAGTCTAATGGTCAAGTGGAGCGGATCAATCAGAACCTGACCAGTTACCTCCGGCACTTCGTTAATGCCCACCATTCTGACTGGGTGGACCTCCTGCCTTGGGCCGAATTCTCGTACAACAATCACGAGAGCGAGTCTTTCTCCAAATCCCCGTTTTTTGTAGTCTTCGGTCAGCATCCTCGGATCCCGTTTCCCGTCTCCACCTCGGTGGACAATCCGGCTGCGGAGTCTCTTGTTAACAAATTTTCCTCCATATGGGAGAGTACCCGGTCCGCACTCCTTCTGTCATCCGAGCGTATGAAAAGACACGCTGACAAAAAACGTCTGGACCCTCCTCAATTCCGTCCTGGGGATAAAGTCTGGCTCTCGTCCAAATATGTCCGGCTCAAGATCCCTTCCTATAAGTTAGGGCCTCGGTTCATCGGCCCACTGGAGGTCATCAGTCAGATCAACCCGGTGGCCTATAAATTGAAACTCCCGGCCAACTTACGGATCCCTAACTCCTTCCATGTATCTCTCCTCAAACCTGTGGTGCTTAACTCTTTTTCCAAGTCTACAGGTACGCCTCCTGCTCCGGTTTCTGCTGAGGACGAGTTTGAGGTAGAGAACATTCTTGCCACCAAAAGGGTAAGGGGAAAGACCTTTTTCTTGGTAGATTGGAAGGGGTTTGGTCCTGAGGAGAGAACGTGGGAGCCCCGGGAGAACATCCATGCCCCTCTCATCCTAGCTAAATTTCTGTCTGGCCTAAAAAAGGGGGGGCCTAAAGGGGGGGGTACTGTAGCGCTGGCGTCCCTGCCCTCTGCTAGGCAGGGACGCTGCTCCCCTCACCGCTCTGCTCCGTGCCCGGCGTCCTCTCCCCGCTCTGCTGTCAGCGCGCGCTCCGTCCCGGCGTCCTCCTCCTGCTCTGCTCTCAGCGCGCGCTCCTTCCCGGCCCCTGTGCTTAGGGCGCGCGCGCTCCCCTCCTCTTAAAGGGGCCGCGCGCGCCGCCCTAAAGAGTCCCCGGCCAATGGCCGGAGGACCTCATCATATATAAGGCACCTCCTCCAAAATGGAGGTGCCCGAGCAATGTTGTTTGCACCTGTGTCTCACCTGTGCTTCAGCCCTCAGGTCCCGTTGCTAGTTACCTGCCAGTTACCTGCCAGTTACCTGCCTGATTCCTGCCTGAATACCTGTTACCTGCCTGCCAGTCTGAGGTCCGACGGTCTGCCTTACTACACCTGTCAGTCTGTCTAAGGACCAGCCTGCCCGCTCACCTGGGAGCGCATACCAGCTACCTGCCTGCTTGCCTGAGGTCCGACGGTCTGCCTTACTTCTCCGGTCAGTCTGTCTATGGACCAGCTTGCCCGCTCACCTGGGAGCACTTCTCCGTTACCTGCCTGCTTGCCAGCCCGGAGGCTCCGCTGTCACGTGCTGTGACCACCAGCTAATCCAGAGACTCTTGCCCGCTCACCTGGGAGCGCATCTCCGTTACCTGCCTGCTTGCCAGCCCGGAGGCTCCGCCGTCACGTGCTGTGACCACCAGCTATTCCAGAGACTCTTGCCCGCTCACCTGGGAGCGCATCTCCGTTACCTGCCTGCTTGCCAGCCCGGAGGCTCCGTTGTCACGTGCTGTGACCACCAGCTATCTCAGAGACTCTTGCCCGCTCACCTGGGAGCGCATCTCCGTTACCTGCCTGCCTGCCAGCCCGGAGGCTCCGCCATCACAGGTCGTACCTACCCCTTACCCAGAGACTGCCCTGATCACTTGCCGTTAACTTCCTGTCCGTTCACCTAGAGACTGCCACCCGCTTCCTTACAAGGGCTGCCCCCTTGTATAGTAGCTCAGAGGTTCCGCCTCCCGGACCCGTTACAGTTAGTCTCTATTACAATTAGCCCCTGGTCCTTCAGCTCCACTCTCCCCACCTTTACAGTCACATTCTTAACCCCGATTAGGTTAAGGGGGAGTCCGTTTGAGGCATAAACAGAAAGATTTGGAGCTGGCGGACATAGGTCGTTCATGGACCAGAACCTCTTGTAGAGAACATCAGGCATTATTGTTACCTGAGATCCTGTGTCCAGCAAAGCATGCGTCGGGATCCCGTCCAGTACAATGGACAGGAACGGTCTTCCTCCGACGAACCTGTTGTACCAGTCTGATGGGCCTGGGGAACTTACTCCTGGGTGTCGGCCCTCGGCCCCAGGGTTTTCTCATTTAAAGGACAATTCTGGGCGGTGTGTCCGCTCTTGTGGCAGCGGTAGCAGGCTGGGTCCTTCTGTGGACGGCGCTGGTCACTGGTCCTCGTAGGGGGTGGTGTTGTCCTCCTCCTTCGCATCCAGGGGACATCCTCAGGGCTATCGGCTAACAGGATCTTCCCTCCTTCCTCTGGCTCCGTCCGCAGCTGCAGAGCGCTCAGCACAGTGGTCAGGGTTTTGCTCAACTGACGCACCTCAGAGCGCAGACTGTCCAGCTCTCTAGGGGACGTTGCTGGAACCTTGGCTTCAGCAGCCACTGGGGAAAAGGTGGGTGTAGCAGGCACTGGGGTAGCCCCACCCTGGTAACATTGGATGGCATTTGTCTCCAGGGGCTGCAGTCCTTTTATAGCCATGTCCTTAAGATTGTCAAAGGTGGCATCTGGATGATCCAGGGACCACCAACGCACAGTCCTGCTTTCCTCTGGAGACCTCAGTCCCCAGACAAACTGTTCCTTCAGCATTTTGTTTTCATTTTCGATGCTGGTCGGACTAACCTGTTTCAGAGCCCGCAGGGCCCCTTGTAGACATCAGGCGTAGTCCCGAACATTGTCCCGAACATTGTCCTCCCGCTGTTGAGAACAGTTGTTGAACCTCATCCGGAGGTCCGCCTCAGTATGATCCTCAAAAACAGTCTGTAGCTTTTTAAAGATTGCGGACACCGACTCCTGGTCTGCGGCTGACCACGTTTCCACTTCCCGTTCCGCAGCACCAGTCAGTTGTCCTAATACAACAGCAGCTCTTTGCTTGCCTGTCATGGAGTACATGTCCAGGATACCACATATCTTCCGTTTGAATCCAGACAGGGTATCTGGTTTGCCATTGTACTGGGGGAGCCACTTTGCTCCAGGAATGTACGGTAGTGTTATGGGAATGACAGGGGCTACAGGCGCTGCTGGTGGCGCGGCCGCCTCGGCCTGCCCGGCGTAGGGCTGGACATCAGGGCCGACCGCCTGCGCTCCGGCGTTCTGCTGTTCCTCAGACATCCTGGCGCCTCCCTAGCTAACCGTGGCCTACCTTCTTTATTTTTCTTCCGGTAGGCCGCAGCTCCGCAGGTGACGGTTGTCTTCAGGACCTTGCGTCGTTTGCGTCCTACTTCAGAGCGTTCAGCGACGCTCCTTACAGGACCTGGCTCTTCCTGGTTTGACGACGAGGCATGGGGCGTGTCCGGGGCTTCGCGCTCTTTTGCAGGTGCGCCCCTCAGTTTCCCGCGGTTACGCCCTTCTCGCTCGGCGGTCCAGCAATGGCGGCAATCTTCACCACAGTCAAATATACAGTTCACTTCAATAAAGGCGCACAGTACCCGGTGGCAGCGGGCATAACACTGCGTCGTTGCAGTGGGCACGGGATCCTGTTTGTGACGCCAGGAAGAAGCTGACTAGCCCAGGGGATGGGGATGACTCGGTACCCAGGCCTTTGCCTGGCCTTGGGGATGTCGCGGTGGTCGGCTCCCCGGCCCGTACCCTGGGGTCACTCTTTAGAAGGGTGGATAATTGTTAATTTTATAAAAGTTCGTGACGCCACCTGTGGTTTCTGGTGAGAATCACCAGCGCTGCGGCAGTCCACTGAGGCCGGTGATAAGGCAGCTCGATGATATAGCTCCCCACAGGTGGAGCAAGGCCTCAGGGCAGCGTATGCAGAGGGGATGCTGGACAGGCGAGACCCAGCCGGGTCAGAGCAAGAACAGGGACAGACACGATAGTCACTTCAGTACCTTTTGCTGATGGAAATTCAGGCACATCCCAGAGCACTGGGAAGAAGGGTGCATATCAGGATCCTCCCCAATGACCGGGTGTAGAGCCTCCTGCCTCTTGCCTCTGCATAGTAAGTTTCTGACCTGCCTGGAGCTAGGCCTAACTTTGTCTCTGTCCTGCGCCGGCTGACCTTGTGGTAGGGCCTTTTGTTGGAGTACACGCTCCTCAGCTTACGGGGCCTATGTGTCTCCCGGCTCTGTTACGTATCAGCACTTTAGCGATCCTGGGACCTGTAGTTCTCCAGGGATTCCAGTTATGCCTTACTGGATCATAGAGATCCCTGTAAGCTTCTGCCCCCTAAGTACTAACTCTCCACTCGCCTACGGCCTACTCGGGCCCTCACTAGGCTACTCACACTAACGGCAGCTTGCCGAGCTTCACCGATCTTATGGCGCCGGCACACCTAAAGCTCACTACTCTGAGCTACAACGGAGTCTGGACTGTGCTCCACTGCAGACTGACCTCTCTCAGGCTTCTCTACTCCAGGAACTCTCTCAACAGACTTGGCTCTCTGTCGACTCCAGACTGAACTGCCTGGCTCCACCTTCCCTATTTATATCCCTAACGGGCTCCCTCTGGTGGTCTGAGGTGGAAGGTGGAGATGTGTGAATGTTTATGGGGGCCTCTTGTGGAGGAATCCATCAATGCACTCTTCTAGGATCTGTGATACAAAGCGCAGCTGGGCGTCACACATATATCTCATAAATACCTGAGCTGTGATGCAAATGGGCGCTCCTGCGTCTCTGGTTAGTGGAAAAGTGGTCCCAGGTGTGGCTGCTTGTACAGTAGGAGGGAAAGGACGGCATGTCTGCGTCCAGGTGCTGCTGGCCGGACACTGGGGATCACAGTTTAAGTATGCTAGTGCAGAGCACCGCACTGGAAGTGCGCCACTGGAGGGGGCCTGGTCCCGGAAGTGACGTTCGGCTCTGGTAAATGTATTGCATAGAAACTGCTTGCTGCTGGGGTGATATGTAAATACAGGGGGCTGGGCGGATGGCGCACATATGGTAGTAGTTGTCAAGGGAATGGCATGATGCTGCGCTGTTATAGGTGGTGTCACACAGGAAGAAGAGGGAATGGGAGGGAGGCGCTACTGTAATGTTAGACATAGTACTACAGTCAAATGAGTGACAGTGCAAATAAGTAGGTTGGTCCTTGTAGAGATAATTCACCTATATGGAAAAGTGGGTTCAGTGGGTTTGCAGGAAAAAAGAGAGTAAGTGGGAATGTGAAACAGAATCTATCAGCTCTAATGCAGGATTATAGAAGGCTCAGTGGACCCAATCGATTTCTCTGTTCAGTCCTTTGGGGGACCAGGTCTGCAATGTATAAATCCAATAGGACTCACGTTCTAGTAATTTTATGTGATTACCCCCCCCCCCCCCCGTCTAGGTCTTTCTACATGCTCAATCACTTGAAAGCGGAGTTGGGCTACCGTATGTTTGGCTTTAGTGAAGTGATCCGGTAGTGGGAGCTAGTTCTTGCCACAGCGGATGGTCGACTTATGGCTCGCTATGCGATCCTTAATGTGTTGTGTGGTCTCGCCTACATAGAGGAGACCACACGGGCATTTCACAATGTAGATAACAAAGTTGGAGTCACATGTGAAAAATCCCTTAATGGGGTAGCTCTTTCCTATCCTGGGATGTGTGATGGTGTCGGACTTGATGATATTGGAGCATGCCGCACAGTTAAGGCATGGAAAGGTGCCATGGCGACGGGTGCTGAGTAAGCGTTGTAAAGCAATTATGCGTGAGGTCCCTATGTCTGCCCTAATAATCTTGTCCTTAATGTTGGGAGCTCTTTTTGTACATATAAGTGCAGGATTAGAGAATGCAGGGATCTCTGGGTAGACTTTAGACCGGAGGGGCCAGTGTTTCTTGATGGTGGCATAAACTTTGGGCATCAGGGGGTAGTATGTGTGTACAAATGGTACTCTTTCCATTTTTATAGTGGGGGGATGAGGTGGTCTTGGTTCCAGTGCTCGTTTAGCCTCCTGTTGGAGGAGTTGAGTGGGGTAATGTCGTTCCCCAAATTTAGTGGACATGTCCTGCAGGCGTTGGGGGAGAACAGTGGGATCGGAGATGATGCGGGTGACCCTATGAAATTGGGAGCTTGGGAGACTATTTTTAGTGGACCTTGCGTGGCAACTAGAGTAGTGCAGTAGGCTGTTACAATCTGTAGGTTTGGAAAATAGGTCAGTCGTAAGCTTGCTGTTGCCGTCATGGATGACCAAAGTGTCAAGGAAGGAGATTTGGTTCGGGTCATAGGTGAGGGTGAATTGCAGCTCCGGTCTGATGGAGTTGAGGTATGTGAAGAAGGTGGTGAGTGTCTCAGGTGGGCCCTGCCAGATAAGGAAGATGTCGTCGATATAGCGATGATAGGTAGTGCAGTGCAGTTTGAAAAGCTCATTGGGATAGATATATCCCTCCTCGAACATATGCATATACGCATTAGCATAAGCTGGAGCTACATTCAAGCCCATTGCAGTACCCCGTTCCTGTACATAGAAATTGTCCCCGAATAGGAAGAAATTCTCGTGTAAGACTAGTGTCAGCAGTTCTAGACAGAATTGAGCTGATGAGGGGGATAGATTGGATTTTGAGAGGAGATGTGCAGTGGCTTCCAATCCTTGTTCATGAGTGATTGAGGTATATAGACTATTGACGACCATTGTAACCAGTAGACTGTTCTGTGTAAAGCATGGGATGTTCCTAATAACTTCCAAAAAAGCACTCGTATCGAGTAAGAAGGCTTGTGTTTTCTTGACAAGCGGTGTTAAAATTTTCTCGAGATAGATTGCTAGCGGGAAAGGATGGAGTCAGTTGAGGCTACAGTGGGTCGTCCCGGGGGATTGGTCAGTGATTTGTGAATTTTGGGAAGTGTGTAGAACACAGGAGTTATCGGATGAGAATTGGTTAGAAATGTGGCTGTCTTTGGGTCAATTATTTTGAGGTCAAGGTATCTGGTGTGGACTTCTTGGATTTTGGAGCGAATGTTACTGGTAAGGTCATGGGTGATTCGTCTGTATGTTGCTGTGTCAGCTAGCTGGCGGTTGATCTCATTCATATAGGTTGTCCGGTCCATGATGACCGTAGCGCCCCTCTTGTCCGCTGGTTTGATCACTATGTGCTTGTTATTACTCAGGCTTTCAAGGACAGGAAACCTACGGATAAAAAAAGCGGTACCTCTCTCCTGCATCAGTTGTTTACAGAGCACAGAGAGGACCCCCAGGTTAGTAACACAAATTATAAAATTTTTTAATAAGTTTACCAGACACACCTTGTGACTAAATATAGGTAATAATTAAATGTGCACACCCATGTGTGAAGGGAGGTAATGTACGGGTGCCGTCATGGGCTCTGAGAAATCCCATTACCGGTAAGTAACTACTTCTTTCTCCTTCCCCCATGACGGCACCACGGAGAGAATTGCAGAGAAGTGTCGTTTAGGGAGCGACCACCGCTTCCAAAACCCTTCTACCAAAGGTATGGTCCGAAGAAGAGGTTAGATCCAGCCGGTAGTCCTTAAAGAATGTAGAAGGGGAAGACCAGGTTGCAGCTCTACATATCTGTTCAACTGAAGCACCGGCTTTCTCCGCCCAGGAGGCTGCCACTGCCCTAGTCGAGTGAGCCTTTAAACCCCCCGGGGCGTTCTCCCCACTAGATGAGTATGCCAGGGAGATCGCGTCCCTTATCCACCAGTGTGCCCTTGGAAGCTTTCTGTCCCTTCCGAGGACCCTGGAAGCACACAAAAAGAGACCTGTCCTTCCTATACTCCTTTGTGGCCTCTAAGTACTGGATAATGCACCTTCTGACATCTAAGGTGTGAAGGTTTTCTTCCCCCCTGGTTTTGGGATTTGAGCAAAAGGAAGGGAGGGCGACCTCCTGCGATCTATGGAAGTGTGATCCCACCTTAGGAAGGTATGCTGGGTCAGTCCTAATTGTCACTCTGTCCTCTAGAATTTGCTTAAAGGGGGGCCCTGCTGAAAAGGCTTGTATGTCGCTAACTCTACGTGCCGATGTGAGGGCTGCTAAGAGAGATGTCTTAAGAGATAGGACTTTTGGAGATGCATCTGTTAAAGGTTCAAAGGGATGTTTGGTTATGGCTGAAAGAACTAAAATTAAGTCCCATGGAGGAGTATTATGGGAGGGGATGGGCCTAGACCTGTGTGATGCCTTGATGAACCTAGAAATCCACCTATTTCTGGCCAGGTCGCAGTTGTATAGGGCTCCTAGTGCTGCAACCTGAACCTTTAGAGTGCTTGTGGCCAGACCCCGCTCCAACCCCTTTAGCAGGAACTCTAAGATGGAAGTAATAGGGGCCTCCCCTAGTACCTTCGACCCTGCAAATGAGAGAAATTTTTTCCACGTTTTACCGTAAAGTCTGGTGGTTACGGGTTTCCTACTCTGTAGTAGAGTGGAGATTAAATTCGGGGAAAACCCTCTATCCCTTAATAGCGCCCTCTCAAAATCCAGGCTGTCAAGTGTAGATTTGCTACCTGAGGGTGGAGGACCGGTCCCTGGAAAAGGACATCCGGAATCTCCGGAAGAACCCAGGGGTCGGAGGTGGACATTATCCTCAGCCAGGAAAACCAGGGCCTCTTCGACCAGAAGGGGCTATCAGAATTATGTTTACCCTGTCTTCCCTGACCTTCCTCAGAACCGCCGGAATCAGAGCGATCGGAGGAAAGGCATAGGCTAGCTGGTGGTTCCATGGGATTGAGAAGGCATCTAATGCCGCTGGGTTCCCCTTGGGGTTGATTGAGCAGAATATGTCCACTTTTTTGTTCCGCCAGTTAGCGTATAGGTCTGTGGAGGGGTTCCCCGACAATTCCGTGAGTTGGTTGAACACTAACTGATTCAGCTCCCATTCGCCCTGTCTCAGCTGGGTCCTGCTCAGGAAGTCTGCTGTGATATTTTCTGTTCCTTTTATATGGAGTGCAGACAGGGACTCCAAATTGTTCTCTGCTACCTGGAGGATGGATTTTCACACCTGTAGTAGAGAATGGGACCGGGTCCACACCTGGCGATTTAAATATGCCACTACTACACTGTTGTCTGAAAAAACCTTTACATGGTGTCCCCTTATGGTGTTTAGGAATTTTGAGACCGCGAATTTTACTGCTAGAAGTTCCTTCATGTTGGAAGATACCACTTCCAAATCCTCTGACCAGACCCCCTGAGCTATTTGGTCGTTTAGGTGAGCCCCCCACCCCCTTGGGCTTGCATCTGTAGTTAAGACCTGTGACGCTGAGATTGTCCATGGAACGCCTCTGGTTAAATTGTTCACCTCCGTCCACCATGTTAGGGAAAGCAAGGTTTTTGATGACAAAATTAGCAGACCTTCTAAGTGCCCTTTTAGTGACTTTTCTGCCCCCAAGATTTCCCATTGCAAGTCCCTGGTGTGAACTGAGCCCAACGGACCCCCAGGATACAAGCAGTCATGGAACCTAGAAGGGACATTGCTCCCCGCAGAGTCATAGAGGGATGGTCCTTCACATGAGATATCCGGGCTATCATGTTCTGGATTTTCCCTGCCGGGAGATGGCATTCCTGATTCCTCGAATCTAAAAGAATACCTAGATATTCTTGCGCTTCATCCGGCTCCAACCTGGACTTTTTTAGGTTCAGAAGCCAGCCTAAATTCGTCAAGGAACCCATGACCCTTGCTAGATGGTCCTTGCAATGGTTGAACGAGTTGCCCATTATTAGCAGATCGTCCAGGTACGGGGGTGATCAGGATGTTTTGCTCCCTCAGATGGGCCATTACCTCTGCCACTATTTTTGTGAAAACCCTTAGGGCTATCGCTAGACCGAAGTGGGGGGCCGTATACTGGTAGTGTTTGACTACTCCTTTTAGCGATATTGCTACTCTCAGGAATTTCTGGTAGTCTCTGTGTATGGGGACGTGATAATAGGCGTCCTTGAGATCCAGGACAGCCATAAAACAGTCCGGGAGCAATAATTTCACTGACGACTTTATTGACTCCATCTTGAAGGTTTGCACTTTTAGAAATTTGTTCAATTTTTTCAGGTTTACAATTGTCCTTAATGTCCGGTCTGTTTTTTTCCTGAGGAACAGAGGGGAGTTGAATCCTTTGCCTTCCTCCTGTGTAGGGACTTCCTGAAGGACTGCTTTCTCTATTAGACCTAGAATTTCCTGTTCTAGTGCTAGTTGTTCTACCCCTGATGACCTCATGGGGGTTATGACAAAGGTTGGACGGGGAATGGAGTGGAACTGGAATTTTAGTCCTGTTTTTATCAGGTCTAAAATCCAAGGGCTGTTCGATATTTTTTTCCAGGCTGGGAGGAAAATAAGTCTCCGCCCCACCCGGGGCTGAATCTCATTGGGCGTGCTTCCTGTTAAACATAAACTCTTTGGCCTTTTTCTTCCTATCCTCCCACCTATCCTGATCTTTGGGGGATTTCCTGCGCATAAATTTCCTGCTTCGAAAGGACTTCCTGTATGAAGTACCGGAGAGGACCGGGAAGCGTTTCTTGTTGTCCCCAGCTTTGTCAAGGATATCATTCAGAGTAGATCCGAATAGGAATTCCCCCTCGCAAGGAATGGAACACAGTCTAGATTTGGTTTGGAGGTCACCTGGCCAGCATTTAAGCCAGAGGGCCCGCCTGGCTGCGTTAGAGAAGCTCACAGCCCTGGCTGCCAGTCTGATGGAATCAGCTGATGCGTCAGCCAAAAGAGCTGCTGCGCCCTTCATTACTGGGATGGAGCCTAGTATGTTATCCCTTGACGTTTTGTTTCTAAGTTGCGCCTCTAGCTGATCTAGCCAGACCATTAAAGATCTGGCCGTACATGTGGCTGCCACTGCGGGTTTTAACCCTCCTCCTGCCGCCTCCCAAGCTCCTTTCAGGAAGGAGTCCGATTTTTTGACAATTGGGTCTTTTTGCACCCCCATGTCTTCAAATGGCAGGGAAAATTTTTTAGAGGCTTTAGCTATTGCCACGTCTAACTTTGGCTCCTTCCCCCAGAAGGATCACACCGGGTCCTCGAGGGGGTATTTTCTGTTAGGGGACAACAGGCCCTTCCTTTCCTGCTTTTTCCATTCTCTCTTAATCAGGGAGTGGACTTTATCATTGAGAGGAAGATATCTTCTTTTCTTCTGTTCCAGGCCACTAAACATCATATCCTGGACTGATTTCTTAGGGCGAAGATCTACCAACCCCATAGTGGACCTGACTGCCTTAATTAAATTATCCATACCCTCTATAGGGAAACAGCAACGACCCCCACCCTCAGAAGATGACGAGGACGAAGATAAGCTGGACGAATCTGAGTCTACCACCTCCCCGTCCGAACTGCTAGATCCTGATACAGGGGATAGATTCCTGCTTTTTTCTCGATTCTTCCCCCCCTTCTGCAGGGACTTTAAGGTATCCTCAACCTGGGATTTAATTAGGGATCTGAGCTCTGAGGCTGTTTGTTCAATGCACGAGTTGCATAGTCTTTTTTTTGCCATGTGGCGGTCAGATCCTCTGCGCGAAGCGCGCAGGTCCTGTGTTTGGATTTGCCCGTACTTCTACTTTCTTGAAAAGAGAAGAAAGGAGAGGGGGTGTCCTACGTTACAAGTGAGCTTTCACTAAGATCACTTACCGTCCCTCTGTAAGAGGGAATACCGGATTTGAAGAGGAACCCATTCAGCGTGGCGTCAACCTCGAGAAAAGACCCAGCTACTGTGAGTCGTTGCCGCGTTGCTAAGACTTGCCAAACTGTCTGCTTCCACTGCTGTGTTGGTGTGAACGGTCACTGGGGGGTCCTTTCGTACGCTTCCCATTTTGCGGAGTTGTTGGTGAGTGGGAGTGCAGGGACTGCACCTCCTGTAGCTCCTGCAGCTCCTGCTCACTCATTCCTGAAGGGCCAGAGTGTGCCAGGAAGCACTTCCCTGGTGCATTCCCTCCTATAGGGCTCCGCTTCCCCACCTAGCTGGCTGCTCTTCAGCATGGGGGATGCCCCCCCACAGGGAAGTCCACTCTGCCCCCCCAATGCTTCTTTCTGCTGGGCAGACCGTCCCCCCGCTTCCTGCGCACGCGTGCGTTCAAGCGCGCGCCCTGACTTGCCGACCTGACACGCGCGCGCCCTGACTTGCCGACCTGACACGCGCGCGCCCTGACTTGCCGACCTGACACGCGCGCGCCCTGACTTGCCGACCTGACGCGCGCGCCCTGACTTGCCGACCTGACACGCGCGCGCCCTGACTTGCCGACCTGACACGCGCGCGCCCTGACTTGCCGACCTGACACGCGCGCGCCCTGACTTGCCGGCCTGACACGCGCGCGCCCTGACTTGCCGGCCTGACACGCGCGCGCCCTGACTTGCCGACCTGACACGCGCGCGCCCTGACTTGCCGACCTGACACGCGCGCGCCCTGACTTGCCGACCTGACACGCGCGCGCCCTGACTTGCCGACCTGACTCGCGCGCGCCCTGACTTGCCGACCTGACACGCGCGCCCTGACACGCGCGCCCTGACACGCGCGCCCTGACACGCGCGCCCTGACACGCGCGCCCTGACACGTACTGGGTAATGGCTGTGTCTGACCGTGCAGGAACTTGGTCTGAATATACCACATCCTCTGGGCTGGGAGGGGAAGTAGAAAAAAAGTCTACAGACCTTACAGCAGGGGATCGCAGACAACTCTTTCTTTGAAGTAAGAAATTTGATCTAGTCTGCTAAAAGGCAGATCCTATTTTAGTGGCGTTGAACTTGTGCTGGTTTCACATTAAAAAAAAAAACTTCTCTTACTAGGCCCAGTCCGAAAAATATTTTTTCCTGTGCCAAAAGTCATACAGTGCTATAAGTCAGCTACTACGTTAATGGCGGTCAAATTCAGCTTGTACGCACCTTCAAACCTATATATATTTTTGGTTGGTAGGTAGAGTCCACCAAAGGTTTTTCACTGTGGCAAAGTTGATCCAGTCTGCTAAAAGGCAGATACTATTTTAGTGGTGTTGAACTTGTGCTGGTTTCACATTAAAAAAAGAAACTTCTCTTACAAGGCTCAGTCCAAAAAATATTTTTTCCTGTGCCAAAAGTAATGCAGTGCTATAAGCCAGCTACTATGTCAGTGGCGGTCAAATTCAGCTTCTACGCACAGTCAAACCTATATACAGTACAGACCTAAAGTTTGGACACACCTTCTCATTTAAAGATTTTTTCTGTATTTTCATGATTATAAAAATTGTACATTCACACTGAAGGCATCAAAACTATGAATTAACACATGTGGAATTATATAGTTAACAAAAAAGTGTGAAACAACTGAAAATATGTCTTATATTCTATGTTCTTCAAGGTAGCCACCTTTTGTTTTGATTACTGCTTTGCACACACTTGGCATTCTCTTGATGAGCTTCAAGAGATAGTTACCGAAAATGGTCTACCAACAATCCTGAAGGAGTTCCCAGAGATGCTTAGCACTTGTTGGTCCTTTTGCCTTCACTCTGCTGTCCAGCTCACCCCAAACCATCTCGATTGTGTTCAGGTCTGGTGACTGTGGAGGCCAGGTCATCTGGCATAGCACCCCATCACTCTCCTCCTTTGTCAAATAGCCCTTACACAGCCTGGAGGTGTGTTTGAGGTCATTGTCCTGATGAAAAATAAATGATGGTCCAACTAAACGCAAACCGGATGGAATAGCATGCCGCTGCAAGATGCTGTGGTAGCCATGCTGGTTCAGTATGCCTTCAATTTTGAATAAATCCCCAACAGTGTCACCAGTAAAGCACCCCCACACCATCACACTTCCTCTTCCATGCTTCACGGTGGGAACCAGGCATGTAGAGTCCATCCGTTCACCTTTTCTGCGTCGCCCAAAGACACTGTGGTTGGAACCAAAGATCTCAAATTTGGACTCATCAGACCAAAGCAGATTTCCACTGGTCTAATGTCCATTCCTTGTGTTCTTTAGCCCAAACAAGTCTCTTCTGCTTGTTGCCTGTCCTTAGCAGTGGTTTCCTAGCAGCTATTTTACCATGAAGGCCTGCTGCACAAAGTCTCCTCTTAACAGTTGTTGAAGAGATGTGTCTGCTGCTAGAACTCTGTGTGGCATTGACCTGGTCTCTAATCTGAGCTGCTGTTAACCTGCGATTTCTGAGGCTGGTGACTTGGATAAACTTAGCCTCAGAAGCAGAGGTGACTCTTGGTCTTCCTTTCCTGGGGTGGTCCTCATGTGAGCCAGTTTCTTTGTAGCGCTTGATGGTTTTTGCAACTTCACTTGGGGACACTTTCAAAGTTTTCCCAATTTTTCACACTGGCTGACCTTCATTTCTTAAAGTAATGATGACCACTTGTTTTTCTTTACTTAGAATTTGTATTATGGCAAGAAAAAAGCAGCCAACAGTCTATTCAGTAGGACTATCAGCTGAGTTTCCTCCTGACTTCTGCACAACACAACTGATGGTCCCAACCCTATTTATAAGACTAGAAATCCCACTTATTAAACCTGACAGGGCACACCTGTGAAGTGAAAACCATTTCCGGTGACTACCTCTTGAAGCTCATCAAGAGAATGCATAGAGTGTCCAAAGTAGTCATCAAAGCAAAAGGTGACTACTTTGAAGAACCGAGAATATAAGACATATTTTCAGTTGTTTCACACTTTTTTGTTAAGTATATAATTCCACATGTGTTAATTCACAGTTTTGATGCCTTCAGTGTGAATGTACAATTTTCATAGTCATGAAAATGCAGAAAAATCTTTAAATGAGAAGGTGTGTCCAAACTTTTGGTCTGTACTGTATAATTTTGGTTGGCAGGAAGAGTCCACCAAAGGTTTTTTATTGTGGCAGAGTTGATCCAGTCTGCTAAAAGGCAGATCCTATTTTAGTGGTGTTGAACTTGTCCTGGTTTCACAGTAAAAAAAAATAAAAATCTTCTCTTAACTAGGCCCAGTCCGAAAACTATTTTTTTCCCCTTCTCCCATGACAGCACCACCTGAGAGAGGGTATCCGCCCACCAAGGACAGGAACCTACTGAATAAAAAGGCGGTACCTCTCCTCCGCATCAGTTTTTGGTTCCTGTCCCTGATGGGAGCCTCACCAGGTGGTACCTCACGTACCTGGATGGACGTTGCGGCCTGGAGGCCGTGGAAGCAGCAGATGGTCCCTGTTCCCAGCCCGTCTGGCTGCTGCCCGGGTCTGCGTGTGGGGAGGAGGTGCTGTTTTCTTTTTGGATTCCTCCCCGCGTGCGCCGGGGCCTGCGGCCGGGTCTGCGCCTCGCAGCGATGAACTGAGCGCGCCGGCCGGCAGGTCTTCCGGGCTGCGCACGTGGGGGTCGCGTCGCACCCTGTGACGGAGCGCGCCGGAAGTCCGGGCGGCGCACGCGCGGGGTGCTGGCGCGCCCTATCACGGAGTGCGCCGGAAACCGGGTCTGCGCATGCGCGGGTGGGAGGCTGTCATCCCGCTGCAAGCGCGCCGGGTGCTGCTGGGCTGCGCACGCGCAGAAGCAGGTGGATCTGCGGGAGCGCACCAGCTGGCTATAATAAAAAAAAAAAAAAGAGAGATTGGAGTGAGCACGCTGCCGGAAGGGGAGGAGCCTAAAGGAGGTGGAGCCCTACTGCTTTTAAGGATGAGGAGCAATCAGGATGGCGGTGTCTGCATCCCCGCCATGATGAATGAGGAACCGCAGTCACCTGGGCAGCAGCTGTCACCGCCACAGGAAGTACAGCAGCAGCCACAGCCATCAAAGCAGCGCAAGCAGCTCAAACAAATGGAACGGGAATCTTCCCATCGTCAAAGTCACAGCAGTGAGGGGCGTACCAGTTCCAGCAAAACTGGTCAGAAAAGACTTCGTCAGTCCACCTCCGCCAGATGGGAGCCCTCATGTGAACGGCAACCACCGCCTCCGGTACCCTAGTCTGAACGGCAGTGTGGTGAGTGATCTTCGTGAAAGTCTCACCCTGAATAATGTGCTCTTTTTCTCTCTCTCTCTCTCTCTCTCTCTTTTCCTCCTTTTAATTTTTGGGGCAGGAGGCGAAGAAGTGTAGTGCTAAAAGTAAAAACAGGGAGTGTGCTTTATGCAAGATCGGTCTTCCCACCTCATATGCCAAAAACCTATGTTCGGACTGTATTCAGAAAACCATTGCAGAGGAGTCCCCCAGGTTTTCTTTAGAATTAAAGGATCTAATCCAGACAGAGGTCAGAGAGTCTTTAAGAGGCTTAACCTCACTCAAAAAGAAGAAGCGGAAACTAGTTTCTTCAGAATCAGAGGAATCAGTGGGGTCCCGTTTCACGAGAGAACTGCCTTCCTCCTCTAATCACTCCTCATCGTCATCGGAGTCTTCGGATGATGATGGGGGGGCAGACCTTGTTTTTCGGTTGATAATACTGAGAGACTAGTTAAAGCCGTCAGAGGGACTATGGGTATTGCCGATACCAAAGTGCCCAGAACAGTCCAGGATGTTATGTTTGGAGGCTTAGACCAAAGGAGGAGACGCTCATTCCCGGTCAATGACAGGATTAAATCTCTGATAGAAAGGGAATGGAAGAAACCGGAGAGGAAGGGTCAGCTGCCGTCATCCTCCAAGCGGAGGTACCCCTTTGAGGATGAGGATGCGGCTAAATGGGACAAAACCCCTAAGATTGATGTGGCCATTTCAAAATCTTCAAAAAAATCCACTCTGCCCTTTGAGGATTTAGGAGCCTTAAAAGACCCGCTGGATAAAAAAGCGGAGTCCTTCCTTAAGCAAACCTGGGAGTCGTCAGCAGGGGCCCTTAAACCGGCGGTAGCAGCGACCTGCACTGCTAGATCTATGATGATCTGGCTTCAACAATTGGAAGACCAGATCAGGGGGAATGTGTCCAGGGAGAAGATTCTATCAGACCTTCCTCTTGTGCAGGGAGCGGCTGCATTCCTGGCAGATGCATCGGCAGATTCAGTTAGGCTGGCTGCCCGGTCTGCAAACCTCTCTAATGCAGCCCGTAGGGCACTATGGCTCAAGAGCTGGCCAGGAGATGTGCAGTCAAAATCTAAACTGTGCTCAATCCCTTGTGAGGGGGACTTCTTGTTCGGCAAAGGTCTAGATGACATCCTAGATAAAGCCGCAGACAAAAAACATGGATTTCCCACGGTGTCTGGTTCCCGATTTAACAGTTCCTTTCGGAAGAGAAAATACAGCCGCAGTAAAGCTCCCAGAGACCAAGGTAGCTGGAAAGACCGAAAGCCGTATAGCAGAGGCTTCATGTTTGGGGGTCCCTCCTCCGAGAATAAGAAAGCCCCTAAGTGACAGTTCCCCCCAGGTGGGAGGAAGATTGTCCCACTTCCTGCCTGCCTGGAAGGAAATTTCATCCAATTCTTGGATCTTAGGGATAATCAGGAGGGGGCTCGCATTAGAGTTCAAAAGCAGGCCCAAGAACACTGTCAAAATATCAGCCCCCAGAGGTTTAGCGGAACAGATAGCCTTACAGCAGGAAGTTCTCTCTCTGATCAGGAAAGGAGTTCTGGTGGAAACACCTGCACCCGAGCAAGGAAGAGGATTCTATTCGACTCTCTTCCTAATAAAGAAGCCGGACGGCTCCTTCAGGACCATTGCGAACTTAAAGAGACTGAACGACCATTTAATCTACAGGCCTTTCAAGATGGAAACAATAAAATCGGCCATAAAAATGTTATTTCCGGACTGTTTTATGTGCGTCCTCGATCTGAAGGACGCCTACTACCACGTCCCGATTTTGCCAGATCATCAACAGTTTCTAAGAGTAGCTGTACAATTCGGCAGGCACGTAAGGCATTTTCAGTTCGCAGCTCTTCCCTTTGGCATTTCCATGGCGCCGAGAGTCTTCACAAAAATCATTCTGGAGGTCACGGCGCACTTGAGGGAAAGAGATATTTTGGTCATCCCTTATCTGGACGACTTCTTAGTAGTGGGCAGATCAAGTCAACTCTGTGCTCTAGCCCTGGCGGACATCATGGCCAGTCTAAAACGCCTAGGTTGGCTGTTAAATCTGGAGAAGTCAAGGCTGGAACCAAAGAGAGTTCAGTCTTTCCTGGGTCTCATTCTGGACTCAGAAAACCAAACCTGTCTTCTACCAGAGGAAAAGAAACTGAAGATCAGATCCCTAATATCTCAGGTTATCAGCAATCCGACCATGACCCTGAGGAGTGCAATGTCTCTGTTGGGTACAATGACGTCTTGCATCCCGGCGGTTCAGTGGGCCCAGCACCATTCCAGATGTCTTCAACAGGAGATTCTGGCAGCGGACAGGCGGCTCAAAGGTCACCTGAATGGGAAAATATCTCTTCCAGATGTTGTGATCAACTCCCTGGACTGGTGGACATCTCCGGTCAACCTATCTTTGGGGGTTCCTTGGACCTTCCAGGTGTCGGATACAATTACAACAGACGCAAGTGCGGAAGGTTGGGGAGCTCACCTAAGGGATCGTTCTGTACAAGGCCTCTGGTCGGACAGCGAGACAAG
This sequence comes from Phyllobates terribilis, assembly GCF_046119375.1. Taxonomy (NCBI): domain Eukaryota; kingdom Metazoa; phylum Chordata; class Amphibia; order Anura; family Dendrobatidae; genus Phyllobates; species Phyllobates terribilis. Next base: position 6,011,109 of record NW_027362855.1, on the reverse strand, counting down.
TCTCTCTTCCAACATGAAAGAGCTGTTAGCAGCCAGAAACGCGCTAAAGGAATTCAGTTCTGTTCTTCAGGGTCCTCACGTCAGGATAATGTCAGACAACAAATCAACAGTCGCCTACATCAATCATCAGGGGGGTACCAGGTCTCTCCCTCTGATGTTAATAGCGGATCAGATCTTCAGGCTCGCCGAGAGTCGGCTGGTTACGCTCTCGGCACTGCATATAAAAGGGGAAGAGAACATAAAGGCCGATTTCTTGAGTCGTCACATCTTGAAACAAGGAGAGTGGGAGTTGAATCCGGCCGTTTTTCAGCAGATTGTGGATCGGTGGGGACAGCCCCAGATAGATCTGTTTGCAAACAGACACAATCGGAAGACCGAAACCTTTTGCTCCCTGAATCCAAAAGAGGGGGCGTTTGCGGTGGACGCGCTGCAGATTCAATGGAATTTCACTCTAGCTTATGCCTTTCCCCCCTTAGTACTGATCCCTACTATCCTGAGGAAGATCAGAGAGGAACGGGCAAGGATTATATTGATCGCCCCGTTCTGGCCCAAGAGACCATGGTTCACTTGGTTGAAGAGAATGTCCCAAGCAGATCCATGGGTTCTTCCGGACATCCCGGATCTCCTCAGGCAGGGCCCAGTATGTCATCCCCAAAGAGCGGGCCTGCATTTGACGGCTTGGATTTTGAGAGGTCGCTATTGACGCAAAGGGGGTTTTCTCCAGATCTTGTTACTACCCTTCTAGCAAGTAGAAAGCCGATAACAACTAGAATCTATGGTAGAACCTGGGCTAAGTTCTTGTCTACCTCGGGTCAGTCTGCCAAAGGGAGGGTTCCTATTGAGGCCATACTAGAATTCCTCCAGAAGGGGTTAAACATGGGACTAGCCACCAGTACTCTTAAGGTACAGGTATCGGCTCTGGGGGCACTGTATAATTATGACTTGGCAGCAAATAGATGGATCGTTAGATTTATTAAAGCCTGTCATAGATCCAGACCTATTCCTGTTCCAAGAATGCCTCCTTGGGACCTTAATTTAGTTCTGGAAGCATTAACCAAACCTCCCTTCGAGCCCTTAGAGAAGGTTTCAGAAAAAATCTTAACTTTAAAGACTGCACTATTGGTGGCCCTGACATCAGCTCGTAGAGTCAGTGACTTACACGCACTATCCGTTAACCATCCATTCACTCAAGTATGTATGGATAGAGTAATCTTAAGACCAGACCCGGCCTATCTTCCAAAGGTAGCCTCCAAGTTCCATAGGACGCAAGTAATCACTCTCCCTTCCTTCTATCCTAATCCTAGGGATTCTGAGGAATATAAGCTTCACACCTTAGATGTTAGGAGGGTGTTAGTCCGGTATTTGGAAGTGACAAAAGCCTGGAGAAAGAGTGACGCTTTATTTATATCCTTTCAGGGGGCTAGGAAAGGACTTAAGGTTACAAGGGGGACCATAGCTAGATGGGTCAGGGATACTATTACCTTAGCCTACTCTTCTAGCAATCTGCCGGTTCCTGAGAACCTGAAGGCCCATTCCACCAGAGCGGTAGCTGCTTCCTGGGCTGAGAAGGCAGATGTGCCCATCGACATTATATGTAAGGCGGCAACTTGGTCATCCCCTGCTACATTTTACAAACATTACCGTCTTGACCTTTCCTCTTCTACTGATCTGTCCTTTGGTAGAAGGGTGTTGCAAGCGGTGATCCCTCCCTCTGGTATTTAATCTCTATAAATCTCTCAGGTGGTGCTGTCATGGGAGAAGGGGAAAAGATCCTAGTTACTTACCGGTAACGGGATTTTACAGAGCCCATGACAGCACCCTATTAATTCCCTCCCCTTTATCACTGTGGTGTGCACTTTTTTTAAGGTGTTTTAGTACATATGTTGAGGTGGTGGTTATGTATTAACCTGTCTTCGGAGGCCCTCTCATGCTCTGAAACAAAAAACTGATGCGGAGGAGAGGTACCGCCTTTTTATTCAGTAGGTTCCTGTCCTTGGTGGGCGGATACCCTCTCTCAGGTGGTGCTGTCATGGGCTCTGTAAAATCCCGTTACCGGTAAGTAACTAGGATCTTTTCCTGTGCCAAAAGTCATGCAGTGCTATATAAATTTTTGGTTGGCAGGCAGAGTACACCAAAGGTTTTTCACTGTGGCAAAGTTGATTCAGTCTGCTAAAAGGCAGATCCTATTTTAGTGGTGTTGAACTTCTCATGGTTTAACATTAAAAAAAACAAACTTCTCTTTGCTCAGTCTAAAAAATATTTTTTCCTGTGCCAAAAGTCATACAGTGGTATAAGACAGCTACTACGTCAGTGGCTGTCAAATTCAGCTAGTACGCACAGTCAAACCTATATATATATATATTTGGTTGGTAGACAGAGTCCACCAAAGGTTTTTTACTTTGGCAAAGTTGATTGTCCGCTAAAAGGCAGATATTATTTTAGTGGTGTTGAACTTGTCATGGTTTAACATTAAAAAAAACAACTTCTCTTGGCTCAGTCCAAAAAATATTTTTGCCTGTGCCTAAAGTCATACAGTGTTATAAGCCAGCTACTACGTCAGCATACTTTGCTATGATAAAGTTATTAATGTTTAATTCCTATATTCTACGATGTCACAACGATATACATTGGTTATCAATATTTAAAATATGACATTTTAGTACAATAAAAACTTATGGTTAAAAAAAATCCAACTGACTTTTATAAAGTTAAAAAACAGATTGCAGTAAAAAAGTCAATTCATCAGGACATTTCAGTTCCCACTTAAATGAACTAATTTTGCATTGTATGTTTTCATTTCCGTTTTTATCATCTCAAAACGGATCCAAAAACGGAAATAACTACTGGACATGTGAACAGAGCCTTATAATAAAATGTAACAATACCGGAATGATAGCCGTATTTTGTGCTTACTTTGGTTTAATTTGCTCCTCCTCATCTTCCTCTTCATCCTCGATAATAGGTCTTTTCATGCTGATTCTTCTTTTTTTTCTTCCTAGAATATATAGCAAAACTGGTTATGATTCTCATTCACCTCTAGATTTACACATCATCAGAGGAGCGGTCTCCGTCTTTCACCATTGGAAGAAGCAGAACCTATTATACACCATAAGGATAAAACTATTAAGACACATGCACATTACTCCCAGAGGAGCTTTTATGACTTTCCGTTTTAAATTCAGGGTCATTAACCACTTTCTGACATAGAGCGTAATAATACGTACCTGCGCCCTGGGCCTTAATGACCAGGCATGTATTATTACGACCCGGAGATGGCGCCCGCACAGAGGCTGTACAGGCGCGATGGCCACCGGGTGTAAACTGATTCTAACAGTGGGTGTCAACTGATTCTAACAGCTGACAACCGGAACTATGTTCCAGGAACGGTCCCGCACTGCTCCCGGTACATTAACCCCCTGGCACATTAAACCCCCAAAATGCTGTGATTGAAGTTGATCGCTGTATTTCTGGGGCAAGCAGAGGTAAGAGCGCCCCTCTTACCTTGAATCGGAGACCCCATGCTTTCAGCACAGGGTCCCGATCGTTGCCATGGTGACTCTGTCATCATGACGACATCCGGGTCACCAGGCATCAGGAAGTTAGATAGATCTTGTGCGGTGCACGATCTAGCTAAGTTATGTCTGCAGGGCTGACAGCCTGCACAGCATAGGGGATGCTGCTGCATACCTATGCTATGCAAGCGATCAGCCTGCAAAAAATAAAAGTCCCATAGTGGGACAAAGTGTAAAAGTTGAAGAAAGTGTAAGAAAGTGAAAAAAAGATAAAAACAAAATTGTATATATATATATATATATATATATATATATATATATATATATATATATATACAGTACAGACCAAAAGTTTGGACACACCTCATTTAAAGATTTTTCTGTATTTTCATGATTATGAGAATTGTACATTCACCCTGAAGACATCAAAACTATGAATTAACACATGTGGAATTATATACTTAACAAAAAAGTGTGAAACAACTGAAAATATGTCTTATATTCTAGGTTCTTCAAAGTATCCACCTTTTGCTTTGATGACTGCTTTGCACACTCTTGGCATTCTCTTGATGAGCTTCAAGAGGTAGTCACTGGAAATGGTTTTCACTTCACAGGTGTGCCCTGTCAGGTTTAATAAGTGGGATTTCTTGCCTTATAAATGGGGTTGGGACCATCAGTTGTGTTGTGCAGAAGTCAGGTGGATACACAGCTGATAGTCCTACTGAATAGACTGTTAGAATTTGTATTATGGCAAGAAAAAAGCAGCTAAGTGAAGAAAAACAAGTGGCCATCATTACTTTAAGAAATGAAGGTCAGTCAGTACGAAAAATTGGGCAAACTTTGAAAGTGTCCCCAAGTGCAGTTGCAAAAACCATCAAGCGCTACAAAGAAACTGGCTCACATGAGGACCGCCCCAGGAAAGGAAGACCAAGAGTCACCTCTGCTTCTGAGGATAAGTTTATCCGAGTCACCAGCCTCAGAAATCGCAGGTTAACAGCAGCTCAGATTAGAGACCAGGTCAATGCCACACAGAGTTCTAGCAGCAGACACATCTCTTCAACAACTGTTAAGAGGAGACTTTGTGCAGCAGGCCTTCATGGTAAAATAGCTGCTAGGAAACCACTGCTAAGGACAGGCAACAAGCAGAAGAGACTTGTTTGGGTTAAAGAACACAAGGAATGGACATTAGACCAGTGGAAATCTGTGCTTTGGTCTGATGAGTCCAAATTTGAGATTTTTGGTTCCTTTGTGCGACGCAGAAAAAGTGAACGGATGGACTCTACATGCCTGGTTCCCACCGTGAAGCATGGAGGAGGAGGTGTGATGGTGTGGGGGTGCTTTGCTGGTGACACTGTTGGGGATTTATTCAAAATTGAAGACATACTGAACCAGCATGGCTACCACAGCATCTTGCAGCGGCATGCTATTCCATCCGGTTTGCGTTTAGTTGGACCATCATTTATTTTTCAACAGGACAATGACCCCAAACACACCTCCAGGCTGTGTAAGGGCTATTTGACCAAGAAGGAGAGTGATGGGGTGCTACGCCAGATGACCTGGCCTCCACAGTCACCAGACCTGAACCCAATCGAGATGGTTTGGGGTGAGATGGACCGCAGAGTGAAGGCAAAAGGGCCAACAAGTGCTACGCATTTCTGAGAACTCCTTCAAGATTGTTGGAAGACCATTTCCAGTGACTACAGAATGCCAAGAGTGTGCAAAGCAGTCATCAAAGCAAAAGGTGGCTACTTTGAAGAACCTAGAATATAAGACATTTTCAGTTGTTTCACACTTTTTTGTTAAGTACATAATTCCACATGTGTTAAATCATATTTTTGATGCCTTTAGTGTCAATGTACAATTTTCATAGTCATGAAAATACAGAAAAATCTTAAAATGAGAAGGTGTGTCCAAACTTTTGGTCTGTACTGTAATATATATATATATATATATATATATATATAAATGAAGAAATAATCCAAAAACTCAAAATATACTGTAGCCATAAATAAATATTATGGAAAGAAAATATAGAAAAACACAAATATTTGGCATCGCCGCATCTAGAACGACCTGACCTATGCAACTGTTTAACTAGTTAACCCTTTAGTGAACACGGTAAAAAATAAAAAACAAAGCAAAAAAACGTAGTTACTTACCGGTACCGGAATTTCTCAGAGCCCATGATGGCACCACGGAGAGAGGGGATCCGCAGCTTCAAGGACAGGAAACCTACAGATAAAAAGGGCGGCACCTCTCTCCCGCATCAGTTGTTTACAGAGCACAGAGAGGACCCCCAGGTTAGTAACACAAATTTTAACATTTTTGAATAAGTTTACCAGACACACCTTGTGACTAAATATAGGTAATAATTAAATGTGCACACCCATGTGTGAAAGGAGGGAATGTACGGGTGCCGTCATGGGCTCTGAGAAATCCTGTTACCGGTAAGGAACTATGTCTTTCTCCTTCCCCCATGACGGCACCACGGAGAGAATTGCAGAGAAGTGTCGTTTAGGGAGCGACCACCGCGAGAAGTTAAAACCATAAATATACATATATACATAATCATTTGGTTACAATCAAGGAGTATCATAGAGGGCCCACAGCGGGTTTACTTATGTAGGTTTAGATGAGGATGTGTGTCAGAAATATAGTAGAGGGGTTTAGGAGGAGGTCCAGAGTAGCACTGTAATAGTAAGGGGTATATGTCAAAGTCATACCTAAATCCTAGGTAAAGGAGGGAGGAGTTGAAGGTAAATACCTTAGTTGTTTTCCCTGTGTGTGCCAACCTGTGAGGGAGTAAAGGACATAGAAGACCCCAGGTTAGTTCTTGTTGTGAAAAGACGGAAGGGGGAAAGAACCCCTGTTCTCATAAATACCTGAACTGTGATGCAAATGGGCGCTCCTGTGTCTCTGGTTAGTGGAAAAGTGATCCCAGGTGTGGCTGCTTGTATAGGAGGAGGGAAAGGATGGCGTGTCTGCGTCCAGGTGCTGCTGGCTGGACACTGGGGATCGCAGTTTAAGTATGCTAGTGCAGAGCGCCGCACCGGAAGTGCGTCACGGGAGGCGGCCTGGTCCCGGAAGTGACGTTCCGTTCTGGTAAATGTATTGCATAGAAGCTGCATGTGTGGCGCCCCTGAGGGTTCGACCGCCACAGGGATGCTGCACCTCTTCAATGGGGTGTGGTGTTCCTCCTTCGAGGTAAGACCGGTGCAATGTCAGGATTCCACCTCCACATCCAACACCACACTTCTCCCACCAGAGGGGGCTAGTAAGCACTAGGTGCTGCCCCTACCGGAATTTGGGAGACTGGGGAACCAAAAGATAGGGGGGAACCATGTAGTGGGTGAGGGTGGAGGACGCACATTTAGGTTACACCACAAAATTCATATTTAATAAACAGCCATCTTGGGCATAGGGTCTTTTGATTGTGATCTCCATCCCTGAACGTGGCTTCTGGGTGAACATGCAGCTGATGGAGACAAGGCCCTCGTACTCTGGCCTTGGGTCTAGGGGCAGGTTGGAGTTAACGTATGTCTCAACCCGGTCAAGGACCATACCCAAGAATGCCGGGAGTTTAGGAGTGTAGCTCCACTGCAAAAGGATCCCAGGGGGATGCAGACGGAGCGGTATACGCCACCTGTCCTCGCTATTCTGGCCTAGTCAGAGGGATTCCGGCTGCAAGAGGGGTACCGGCCCCCGACACCTGAATTTGCTACTCTATTTCCTAGTCAGGGAAGCCCGGCAGGCCCAGAGGATCCCACCGGGTAATGGACCGAGCGGAGCTGCCATCCATACCCTTTTTCTGAGTGTAGTCCAGAGGGAGACCTGGCCTATCTATACGCACACAGACAGGAAAGGACTCGGTCTGAAGCTTAGGAACACTCTGGTGCGGGGTCCTGATTAAGCACTTGAATTACTCTGAGCTTTTCGGACCCCCGTCCCTGGTGACCGCAGATCTCCGTGAGGAGCAGGGAGAAGCCTTGCAGCTGTACTCTCCAATGTGAGTAAAAACCCTGGAAGTCAACCCCTATGGCCTCCGGACTCTTTATTTCTGCACTGCACCGCACCGCACCACGCAGCACCAGACCTCCTACACTACAACTCCCTCCATCCTCGTCTCTGCCCTGAGGCCCTGCTCCGCCTGTGGGGAGTAGTGTCAATGACGGCTGCCACAACATCCCGCCTCAGAAGACTGCAGCAGTGCTGGTGGCCTTCAACAGGTTCCACAGGTGGCGTAGTCGATAGCAACCACTCAACCCTGAAAGCCCATTACACCCTTTTTTAATTGTGACGACCCTGGGCACTTACCGGGTCCAGGCCATGGCTGCAACCCACCAAACATCTGACCCGGCTCAGAGTACCCCCATATCCCAGGGCAGGACTGCGAGCGTCACACATGTTGCTGGGGTGATATGTAAATACAGGAGGCTGGGCGGACAGCGCACATATGGTAGTAGTTGTCAAGAGAATGGCATGATGCTGCGCTGTTATAGGTGGTGTCACACAGGAAGAAGAGGGGAGGGGAGGGAGGCGCTACTATAATGTTAGACATAGTACTACAGTCAAATGAGTGACAGTGCAAATAAGTAGGTTGGTCCTTGTAGGGGTAACTCAACTATATGGACAAGTGGGTTCAGTGGGTCTGCAGGAAGAAAGAGAGTTAGTTAGTGGGAATGTGAAACAGATTTATCAGCTCTAATGCAGGGTTATAGAAGGCTCAGTGGACCCAATCGATTTCTCTGTTCAGTCCTTTGGGGGACCAGGTCTGCAGTGTATAAATCCAATAGGACTCACGTTGTTTTAGTAATTTTATGTGATTACCCCCCCCCCCCCCGTCTAGGTCTTGCTACATGCTCAATCACTTGAAAGCAGAGTTGGGCTACCGTATGTTTAGCTTTAGTGCAGTGATCCGGTAGTGGGAGCAAGTTCTTGCCACAGCCTATGGTCGACTTATGGCTCGCTATGCGATCCTTAATGTGTTGTGTGGTCTCGCCTACATAGAGGAGACCACACGGGCATTTTACAACGTAGATAACAAAGTTGGAGTCACATGTGAAAAATCCCTTAATGGGGTAGCTCTTTCCTGTCCTGGGATGTGTGATGGTGTCGGACTTGATGATATTGGAGCATGTTGCACAGTTAAGGCATGGAAAGGTGCCATGGCGACGGGTGCTGAGTAAGCGTTGTGAAGCAGTTATGCTTGAGGTCCCTATGTCTGCCCTAATAATCTTGTCCTTAATGTTGGGTGCTCTTTTTGTGCACATAAGTGCAGGATTAGAGAATGCAGGGATCTCTGGGTAGCCTTTAGACCGGAGGGGCCAGTGTTTCTTGATGGTGGCATAAACTTTGGGCATCAGGGGGTGGTATGTGTGTACAAATGGTACTCTTTCCATTTTTATAGTGGGGGGATGAGGTGGTCTTGGTTCCAGTGCTCGTTTAGCCTCCTGTTGGAGGAGTTGAGTGGGGTAATGTCGTTCCCCAAATTTAGCGGACATGTCCTGCAGTCATTGGGGGAGAACAGTGGGATCGGAGATGATGCGGGTGACCCTATGAAATTGGGAGAGTGGGAGACTATTTTTAGTGGACCTTGCTTGGCAACTAGAGTAGTGCAATAGGCTGTTACAATCTGTAGGTTTGGAAAATAGGTCAGTCGTAAGCTTGCTGTTGCCGTCGTGGATGACCAAAGTGTCAAGGAAGGAGATTTGGTTCGGGTCATAGGTGAGGGTGAATTGCAGCTCCGGTCTGATGGAGTTGAGGTATGTGAAGAAGGTGGTGAGTGATTTGTGAATTTTGGGAAGTGTGTAGAATTGGTTAGAAATGTGGCTGTCTTTGGGTCAATTATTTTGAGGTCAAGGTATCTGGTGAGGACTTCTTGGATTTTGGAGCGAATGTTACTGGTAAGGTCATGGGTGATTCATCTGTATGTTGTTGTGTCAGCTAGCTGGCGGTTGATCTCGTCCATATACAGTGCTGGCCAAAAGTATTGGCACCCCTGCAATTCTGTCAAATAATACTCAGTTTCTTCCTGAAAATGATTGCAATCACAAATTCTTTGGTATTATTCTCTTCATTTAATTTGTCTTCAATGAAAAAAACACAAAAAGAATTGTCCTAAAGCCAAATTGGATATAATTCCACACCAAACCTAAAAAAGGGGTGGACAAAAGTATTGGCACCCTTTGAAAAATCATGTGATGCTTCTCTAATTCGTGTAATTAACAGCACCTGCAACTTACCTGTGGCACCTAACAGGTGTTGGCAATAACTAAGTCACACTTGCAGCCAGTTAACATGGATTAAAGTTGACTCAACCTCTGTCCTGCGTCCTTGTGTGTACCACATTGAGCATGGAGAAAGGAAAGAAGACCAAAGAACTGTCTGAGGACTTGAGAAACCAAATTGTGAGGAAGCATGAGCAATCTCAAAGCTACAAGGCCATCTCCAAAGACCTGAATGTTCCTGTGTCTTCCGTGCATAGTGTCATCAAGAAGTTTAAAGTCCATGGCACTGTGGCTAACCTCCCTAGATGCGGACGGAAAAGAAAAATTGACGAGAGATTTCAACGCAAGATTGTGCGGATGGTGGATAAAAACCTCGACTAACATCCAAACAACTTCAAGTTGCCCTGCAGTCCCAGGGTACAACAGTGTCAACCCGTACTATCCGTCGGCGTCTGAATGAAAAGGGACTGTATGGTAGGGTACCCAGGAAGACCCCACTTCTTACCCCGAGACATAAAAAAGCCAGGCTGTAGTTTGCCAAAACTTACCTGAGAAAGCCTAAAACGTTTTGGAAGAATGTTCTCTGGTCAGATGAGACAAAAGTAGAGCTTTTTTGGAAAAAGCATTAACATAGAGTGTACAGGAAAAAAAAAGAGGCATTCAAAGAAAAGAACTCGGTCCCTTCAGTCAAACATGGCGGAGGTTCCCTGATGTTTTGGGGTTGCTTTGCTGCCTCTGGCACTGGACTGCTTGACCGTGTGCATGGCATTATGAAGTCTGAAGACTACCAACAAATTTTGCAGCATAATGTAGGGCCCAGTGTGAGAAAGCTGGGTCTCCCTAAGAGGTCATGGGTCTTCCAGCAGGACAATAACCCAAAACACACTTCCAAAAGCACTATAAAATGGTTTTAGAGAAAGCACTGGAGACTTCTAAGGTGGCCAGCAATGAGTCCAGACCTGAATCCCATAGAACACCTGTGGAGAGATCTCAAAATGGCAGTTTGGAGAAGGCACCCTTCAAATATCAGGGACCTGGAGCAGTTTGCCAAAGAAGAATGGTCTACAATTCCAGCAGAGCATTGTAAGAAACTCATTGATGGTTACCGGAAGCGGTTGTTCGCAGTTATTTTGGCTAAAGGTTGTGCAACCAAGTATTAGGTGCCAATACTTTTGTCCGGCCCTTTTTTGGAGTTTTGTGTGAAATGATCAATGATTTGATTTTTGCTTCATTCTCTTTTGTGTTTTTTCCTTGCAAGCAAATTAAATGAAGAGAATAATACCAAAGAATTTGTGATTGCAATCATTTTCAGGAAGAAGCTGAGTATTATCTGACAGAATTGCAGGGATGCCAATACTTTTGGCCAGCACTGTAGGTTGTCCGGTCCATGATGACCGTAGCGCCCCCCCCCTTGTCCGCTGGTTTGATCACTATGTGCTTGTTATTACTCAGGCTTTTAAGGACAGGAAACCTACAGATAAAAAGGGCGGTACCTCTCTCCTGCATCAGTTGTTTACAGAGCACAGAGAGGACCCCCAGGTTAGTAACACAAATTTTTAACATTTTTTAATAAGTTTACCAGACACACCTTGTGGCTAAACATAGGTAATAATTAAATGTGCACACCCATGATTGAAGGGAGGTAATGTACGGGTGCCGTCATGGGCTCTGAGAAATCCCGTTACCGGTAAGTAACTACGTCTTTCTCCTTCCCCCATGACGGCACCACAGAGAGAATTGCAGAGAAGTGTCGTTTAGGGAGCGATGACCGCTTCCAGAACCCTTCTACCAAAGGTATGGTCCGAAGAAGAGGTTAGATCCAGTCGGTAGTGCTTAAAGAATGAAGGGGAAGACCAGGTTGCAGCTCTACATATCTGTTCAATTGAAGCACCGGCTTTCTCCGCCCAGGAAGCTGCCACTGTCCTAGTCGAGTGAGCCTTTAAATCCTCCGGGGCGTTCTCCCCACTAGATGAGTATGCCAGGGAGATTGCGTCCCTTATCCACCTTGCCAGTGTGCCCTTGGAAGCTTTCTGTCCCTTCCTGTCCCTTCCTGTCCCATCCTTTCCGAGGACCCTGGAAGCACACAAAAAGAGACATGTCCTTCCTATACTCCTTTGTGGCCTCTAAGTACTGGATAATGCACCTACTGACATCTAAGGTGTGAAGGTTTTCTTCCCCCCTGTTTTTGGAATTCGAGCAAAATGAAGGGAGGGTGACCTCCTGCGATCTATGGAAGTGTGATCCCACCTTAGGAAGGTATGCTGGGTCAGTCCTAAGCGTCACCCTGTGCTCTAGAATTTGTGTAAAGGGGGGCCCTGCTGATAAGGCTTGTATGTCCCTAACTCTATGTGCCGATGTGAGGGCTACTAAGAGAGAGGTCTTAAGAGATAGGACTTTTAGAGATGCATTCCTTAAAGGTTCAAAGGGATGTTTAGTTAGGCCTGAAAGAACTAAATTTAAGTCCCAAGGAGGAGTAATATGGGAGGGGATGGGCCTAGACCTGTGTGATGCCTTGATGAACCTAGAAATCCACCTATTTCTGGCCAGGTCGCAGTTGTATATGGCTCCTAGTGCTGCAACCTGAAACTTTAGAGTGCTTGTGGCCAGACCCCGCTCCAACCCCTTTTGCAGGAACTCTAAGATGGAAGTAATAGGGGCCTCCCCTAGTACCTTCGACCCCGCAAATGAGAGAATTTTTTTCCAGGTTTTACCGTAAAGTCTGGTGGTTACAGGTTTCCTACTCTGTAGTAGAGTGGAGATTAAAATCGGGGAAAACCCTCTATCCCTTAATAGCGCCCTCTCAAAATCCAGGCTGTCAAGTGTAGATTTGCTACCTGAGGGTGGAGGACCGGTCCCTGGAAAAGGACATCCGGAATCTCCGGAAGAACCCAGGGGTCGGAGGTGGACATTATCCTCAGCCAGGAAAACCAGGGCCTCTTCGACCAGAAGGGGGCTATCAGAATTATGTTTACCCTGTCTTCCCTGACCTTCCTCAGAACCGCCGGAATCAGAGCGATCGGAGGAAAGGCATAGGCTAGCTGGTGGTTCCATGGGATTGAGAAGGCATCTAATGCCGCTGGGTTCCCCTTGGGGTTGATTGAGCAGAATATGTCCACTTTTTTGTTCTGCCAGTTGGCGTATAGGTCTATGGAGGGGTTCCCCCACAATTCCGTGAGTTGGTTGAACACCAACTGATTCAGCTCCCATTCGCCCTGTCTCAGCTGGGTCCTGCTCAGGAAGTCTGCTGTGATATTTTCTTTTCTTTTTATATGGAGTGCAGACAAGGACTCCAAATTGTTCTCTGCTACCTGGAGGTTGGATTTTCACACCTGTAGTAGAGAGTGGGACCGGGTCTACCCCTGGCAATTTAAATATGCCACTACTACACTGTTGTCTGAAAAAACCCTTACATGGTGTCCCTGTAGGGTGTTTAGGAATTTTGAGGCCGCGAATTTTACTGCCAAAAGTTCCTTCATGTTGGAAGATACCACTTCCAAATCCTCTGACCAGACCCCCCTGAGCTATTTGGTCGTTTAGGTGAGCCTCCCATCCCCTGGGGCTTGCATCTGTAGTTAAGACCTGCGACGCTGAGATTGTCCCTGGAATGCCTCTGGTTAAATTGTCCACCTCCGTCAACCATGTTAGGGAAAGCAAGGTTTTTGATGACAAAATTAGCAGACCTTCTAAGCGCCCTTTTAGTGACTTTTCTGCCCCCAAGATTTCCCATTGCAAGTCCCTGGTGTGCAACTGAGCCCAACGGACCCCCGGGATACAAGCAGTCAATGAACCTAGAAGGGACATTGCTCCCTGCAGAGTCATAGAGGGATGGTCCTTCACATGAGATATCCGGGCTATTGACTCGCCCCCTGGGCCGTGGGGTACCCCGAACCGGGCTTCTGTACGATGCTGGGAGTAGTAGTGGCAACCCGATCCCGTGGCTCAGGGTGGTCAGACAAAATTGTGGCAGTCTATCAGTGTTCTGGAATGTCCGACTACGCCACCCGTGGATTGCGGTCAGGGATGACCGCCGCTGCAAGGCAGACCGCTGAGGCTGGTGTTGGTGTGCAGCACAGGGGTAGGATAATTTCCCACGGGAAGAGTGTAGCCTCAGGGCAGAGTAGGTGAATGCTGGGGGTGATAGTGCAGGCCGGAATAGTAAGAGTTCAGAGTCCGCTTCAAACAGTCCAGGGTCTTTATTGCAGGTATTATTAATGACCCAACAGGAGTACCGGTTAGGACTGGGCCTGGGTATCTGAGAGCATTCGGGCGAGCCCCACTGGTCTTGCTTACTATCCCCCTTTTCGTGGTGTAATAGCCCACGTCCATGAGCTGGCTGTGTACTTCGCCTGTATGGCTTGCGACTCGGGCCTTAGGTACCTTTTGCTTCTCCTTGCTGTACTGGTCCCTCTGTGTGGTGGAGCCTCCAGGCTTCTTAGGCCAAGGGACCTGAAATCCCTCGCGGGTTGGTTCTCTGCTGCTGGGCTTGCAACCCTGACAGCCTCGGACCCCAATGTCCGGTTGTGTGCTTCTCTCAGCCAGGACCGGATCTCGTCGCCTCTGTCCCTGGCTCGCAGTCTCTCCTCTGCCTCACGAACTCCTCAGCTGCTGCTGACCTGTCCCTCTTCTCTGAGAACCCTTCTGGACACTTCAGAAGTGGGTTCTTGTCTCTCTAACCCTGCCCCCAGTTCCAGCTTTTATAGGGGCAGCCTGCTCCCCCTACTGGCCTGGGACAGGAGGTGCTGCATGCTAATTGTCCCTGACCAGGGAACCTCCCTCCTGCTCTCAGACACAGCCTTTAATATTTGTGGCATCCAGGCCTGGGGTGACACACTATCATGTTCTGTATTTTCCCTGCCGGGAGACTGCATTCCTGATTCCTCGAATCTAAAAGGATACCTAGATATTCTTGCACTTGATCCTGCTCCAACCTGGACGTTTTTAGGTTCAGAAGCCAGCCTAAATTCGTCAAGGAACCCATGACCCTTGCTAGATGGTCCTTGCAATGGTTGAACGAGTTGCCTATTATTAGCAGATCGTCCAGGTACTGGGTGATCAGGATGTTTTGCTCCCTCAGATGGGCAATTACCTCTGCCACTATTTTGGTGAAAACCCTTAGAGCTATCGCAAGACCGAAGGGGATGGCCTTATACTGGTAGTGTTTGACTACTCCTTTTAGCGATATTGCTACTCTCAGGAATTTCTGGTAGTCTCTGTGTATGGGGACGTGATAATAGGCGTCTTTGAGATCCAGGACAGCCATAAAACAGTCTGGGAACAATAATTTCACTGACGACTTTATTGACTCCATTTTGAAGGTTTGCACTTTTAGAAATTTGTTCTATTTTTTCAGGTTTACAATTGTCCTTAATGTCCGGTCTGTTTTTTTCCTGGGGAACAGAGGGGAGTAGAATCCTTTGCCTTCCTCCTGTGCAGGTACTTCATAGAGGACTGCTTTCTCTATTAGGCCTAGAATTTCCTGTTCTAGTGCTAGTTGTTCTACCCCTGATGACCTCATGGGGGTTATGACAAAGGTCAGACGGGGAATGGAGTGGAACTGGAATTTTAGTCATGTTTTTATCAGGTCTAAAATCCAAGGGCTGTTCGATATTTTTTTCCAGGCTGTGAGGAAAAGAAGAAGTCCCCCCCCCCCACCCGTGGCTGACTCATTGGGCGGGCTTCCTGTTACCGCTGGGGGGCCTGTTAAACATAAACTCTTTGGCCTTTTTCTTCCTATCCTCATCTTTGGGTGGTTTCCTGCACATAAATTTCCAGCTCCGAAAGGACTTACTGTATGAAGTACCGTAGAGGGCGAGGAAGCGTTTCTTGTTGTCCCCAGCTTTGTCAAGGATATCATCCAGAGTAGATCCGAATAGGAATTCCCCCTTGCAAGGAATGGAACACAGTCTAGATTTGGTTTGGAGGTCACCTGGCCAGAATTTAAGCCAGAGGACCCGCCTGGCTGCGTTAGAGAAGCTCGCAGCCCTGGCTGCCAGTCTGACGGATTCGGCTGATGTGTCAGCCAAACAAGCTGCTGCGCCCTTCATTACTGGGATGGAGCCTAGTATGTTATCCCTTGACATTTTGTTTCTAAGTTGCGCCTCTAGCTGATCTAGCCAGACCATTAAAGGTCTGGCCGTACATGTGGCTGCCACTGCGGGTTTTAACCCTCCTCCTGCCGCCTCCCAAGCTCCTTTCAGGAAGGAGTCCGCTTTTTTGACAATTGGGTCTTTTAGCACCCCCATGTCTTCAAATGGCAGGGAAAATTTTTTAGAGCTTTTAGCTATTGCCACGTCTAACTTTGGCGCCTTCCCCCCAGAAGGAGCATACCGGATCCTCAAAGGGATATTTTCTCTTAGGGAACAACAGGCCCTTCCTTTCCGGCTTTTTCCATTCTCTCTTAATCAGGGAGTGGACTTTATCATTGAGAGGAAGAGATCTTCTTTTCTTCTGTTCCAGGCTACTAAACATTATATCCTGGACTGATTTCTTAGGGCGAGGATCTACCAACCCCAGAATGGACCTGACTGCCTTAATTAAATTATCCGTACCCTCTATAGGGAAACAGCAACGACCCCCACCCTCAGAAGATGACGAGGACGAAGATAAGCAGGACGAATCTGAGTCTACCATCTCCCCGTCCGAACTGCTAGATCCTGATACAGGGGATAGATTCCTGTTTTTTTCTCTTTTCTCCCCCCCTTCTACAGGGACTTGAAGGTATCCTCGACCTGGGATTTAATCAGTGATCTGAGCTATGAGGCGAACTTAGTGGCTCCTCACAAATTGTTTGTTCAATGCACGAGTTTTGTAGTCTTTTTTTGCCATGTGGTGGGCAGATCCTCTTGCCAAAGCGCACAGGTCCTGTGTTTGGACTTGCCCATACTCTTCCTTCCCTGAAGAGAGAAGAAAGGAGAGGGGGTGTCCCACGTTACAAGTGAGCTTTCACGAAGATCACTTACCTTCCTTACCTGAAGAGAGAAGAAAGGAGAGGGGTTGTCCCACATTACAAGTGAGCTTTCACGAAGATCATTTACCGACCCGCTGTAAGAGGGAATACCGGATTTGAAGAGGAACCCTTTCAGCGTGGCGTCAACCTCGAGGAAAGACCCAGCTACTGGGAGTCCTTGCCGCGTTGCGAAGACTTGCCAGACCGTCTGCTTCCACCGCTGTGTTGGCTTGAAGGGTCACTGGGGGGTCCTTTCGTACGCTTCCCATATTGCGGAGTTGTAGGTGAGCGGTGGTGCAGGGACTGCACCTCCTGTAGCTCCTGCTCGCTCTTAGCTGAAAGGCCAGAGTGTGCCAGGAAGCACTTCCCTGGTGCATTCCCGGTAATTTAACCTCTATAGGGCTCCGCCCCCCTATCTGGCCGGCTGCCCTCCAGCATGGGGGACGCCCACCCACAGGGAAGTCCATTCCGCCCCCCCAACGCTTCTTTCTGCTGGGCAGACCGTCCCCCGGTTCCCTCGTGCGTTCAAGCGCGTTGCTCCCAGAGGGCATCGCGGCACTTCCAGTGGGGAGGCATCCAGCGGGCGGGCGCGCTCTCCCTGACACGCCGACTCCTCAGACATCAGGGAGGCATTCGGCGCGCTCTTCGCAATGGTCACCGGAAGCCCAGGCACATTTTCTCCGACCTGGGCCCCGGAAGCCCAGGCACATTTTCTCCGACCTGGGCCCCGGAAGCCCAGGCATAATCACCGACCTGGGCCCCGGAAGCCCAGGCATACTCACCGACCTGGGCCCCGGAAGCCCAGGCATGCTCACCGACCTGGGCCCCGGAAGCCCAGGCATGCTCACCGACCTGGGCCCCGGAAGCCCAGGCATGCTCACCGACCTGGGCCCCGGAAGCCCAGGCATGCTCACCGACCTGGGCCCCGGAAGCCCAGGCATGCTCACCGACCTGGGCCCCGGAAGCCCAGGCATGCTCACCGACCTGGGCCCCGGAAGCCCAGGCATGCTCACCGACCTGGGCCCCGGAAGCCCAGGCATGCTCACCGACCTGGGCCCCGGAAGCCCAGGCATGCTCACCGACCTGGGCCCCGGAAGCCCAGGCATGCTCACCGACCTGGGCCCCGGAATCCCAGGCATGCTCACCGACCTGGGCCCCGGAAGCCCAGGCATGCTCACCGACCTGGGCCCCGGAAGCCCAGGCATGCTCACCGACCTGGGCCCCGGAAGCCCAGGCATGCTCACCGACCTGGGCCCCGGAAGCCCAGGCATGCTCACCGACCTGGGCCCCGGAAGCCCAGGCATGCTCACCGACCTGGGCCCCGGAAGCCCAGGCATGCTCACCGACCTGGGCCCCGGAAGCCCAGGCATGCTCACCGACCTGGGCCCCGGAAGCCCAGGCATACTTACCGACCTGGGTCCCGGAAGTCCCTTCATACTTACCAACCTGGGCCCTGACCACTGGAGAACACGGCGGTTCCAATCCTCTCCTGCGCTGCGCCTCCCTAGAGGCCCACTGACCCCAGCGGTGGCGCTACAGGACACCGCACCTGCCGAGGCAGGGAACACCCGCTGCCTGAACCGGTCTGGCCGGGCCTGGTAAGTCCGTAGTCTTCTTTTCTTTTTTCTTTCCCTTTTCCTTTTCTTCCTTCTCCTGTAGGTCTCCGTCAAGGACAGGAAACCAACTGATGCAGGAGAGAGGTACCGCCCTTTTTATCTGTAGGTTTCCTGTCCTTGAAGCGTGGATCCCCTCTCTCCGTGGTGCCGTCATGGGGGAAGGAGAAAACAATTCTTTTTAGTGTGACAGCTGCCAAACATTAAAACCCGCTATAAATCTGGTATTTCTGTAATCACACTGACACCTAATCACTTATGCCGCACGACAAACGTCGTAAAAAATAAACTATAGGATTAAATTTACGGTTAGGGGTAGGGTTAGGGTTAGAGTTAGGGTCGAGGTCAGTGTTAGAGTTGGGTTTAGTGTTAGTGTTGGGGTTGGAATTTTTTCAAAAGCACCCGATGCAAACTCAAGTAGCGAGCACTTGCACTCTAGACTAATGACAACTTATTCAATATGATGACCTAATGTTATCAAATTCTGTGTTGTACCTCTGGGTTCAAAATGTTCACTATACCCCTTTATAAAATCCTTGAGGGGTCTAGTTTCCAAAATGGTTTCACTTGTGTGGGATTTCCACTGTTTAGGTGCACCAGGGGCTTTCCAAACACGACATGGCATACGCTCTAGATTCCAGCCAATTTTGCATTCAAAAAGTCACACAGTGCTCCTTCCCTTCTGAACTTTGCCGTGTCCCCAAACAGTGTTTTTTCCCCACATATGGGTTGTCAGCGTACTCAGGAGAAATTACACAACAGTTTTTGGGGTCCATGTTACCCTTGCAAAAATAGAAAAAAAAATGGGTCTAAAGAAAAAAATTTTGCGAAAAAATGTTAAATGTTCATTGGTTTCTTCCACATTCCAAAAATTCCTGTAAAGCACCTGAAGGATTAATAAACTTCTTGAATCTGGTTATGAGCACCTTGAGGGGTGCAGTTTTTAGAATGGTGTCACTTTTGGGTACTTTTCTGTCATAAAGGCCCCTCAAAGTCATTTCCAATTGGATGTGGTCCCTAAAAAATGGTTTTGTAAAGGTTACTGGAAAAATGAGAAATCGCTGGTCAAATTTAACCCTTATAACTTCCTAACAAAAAAAAATTTGCTTCCAAAATTGTGCTGACGTAAAGTAGACAAGTGGGAAATGTTATTTATTAACTATTTTGTGTGACATATCTCTCTGATTTAAGGGCATGAAATTTCACATTTTAAAAATTGTGAAAAAAATCGGAAATTTGGCGAAAACTTTGAAAATTTTGCACAGTAACGCACGTCATATCGAAGAAATGTTACCACTATCATGAAGTACAATATGTCACGAAAAAAGAATATCAGAATCAGTGGGATCCATTGAAGCGTTCCAGAGTTATTACCTCATAAAGTGACAATGGTCAGAATTGTAAAAAATCGCCTGGTCATTAACGTGCAAACCACCTTTTGGGGTAAAGGGCTAAATATGGAGATGATCTCCCTTTGCAGCTAATAAAGCTTCCACTCTTTTGAACATTGCAAAGTATAGGGGAAGCTTTGTAGTTGATACTTCTTAACCCCAACACTGGGATTTTCCGTTTTTGCATTTTCGTTTTTTGCTCCTCTTGTTCCCAGAACCATAGCGTTTTTATTCTTTGGTCAATATGGCCGTGTGAGGGCTTATTTTTGGCGGGACGAGTTGTACTTTTCAACGCCATTACTAGTTTTACCATGTCATGTACGGGAAAACAGGAGAAAAATTCCAAGTGCGGTGAAATTGCAAAAAAAAGTGCAATACTACAGATGTTTTTTTTTTATTTTTTTACCACGTTCACTGAATGCTAAAACTGACCAGCCATTATTATTCTCCAGGTCATTACGAGTTCGTAGACACTAAACATGTATAGGTTCTTTTTTATTTAAGTAGTGAAAAAAAATTCCAAAGTTTGCTAAAAAAAAAACAAAAAAAAACCGCCATTTTCCAAGACCCGTAGCATCTCCATTTTTTGGGATCTGGGGCTGGGTGAGGACTTATTTTTTGCGCGCCGAGCTGAAGTAGGGTGGGGGTAGATGCGATGTTTTGATCGCCTGTTATTGCATTTTATTGTAATGCTGTGGCGACCAAAAAACGTAATTTTGGCGCTTAGATTTTTTTTTTCGTTACGCCTTTTTCTGATCAAATTATTATTTTTTTTTATATTGATAGATTGGGCGATTCTGAACGTGGCGATACCAAATATGTGTATGTGGGGTATTATTTTATTTTGAATGGGGCGCAAGGGGGGGGATTTAAACTTTTATATTTTTTTAATTTTTTTAAAAACATTTTTTTTCACTTCTTGCTTGCTTCTATAATCTCCATAGGAGACTAGAAGCAGCACTTGTCTGATCGCCTCTGCTACATAGAGGTGATCAGCAGATCACCTCTATGTAGCAGAAATGGTCCTGTGCTATGAACGTCAACCACTAGGTGGCGCTCATAGCGATCAACTCATGACAACCACTGGAGTCTGCTGCAGACCTAGTGTTGTCATGCCCACGCATCGGTGACCCGCGATCACGTGACGAGATCACCGATGGGCGGGGTAAGTGACGCGCTTCCGCGGCGGCGATATTAAATGCCGCTGTCAGAGGTTGACAGCGGCATTTAACATGTTAACAGCCGCGGATGGATCGCGATTCCACCCGCAGCTGTTGCAGGCACATGTCAGCTGTAAGAATCAGCTGACATGTGCCCGGTTCAGTGTGGGCCAGTGCCGGAGCCCTCACTGAACCGGGGGTTACTGAACCGGGGGTTACAGCCTGTTGCGTACAAATACGGCACAGGCTGTAAAGTGGTTAAATCATAGTGGAAAAAAATAGATGGCACATGGATGATAAACTGATGGCATGATGATCCAAAATACTGATGACAAGGTACCATTTTTTACGGTACCAGTATTATACAGATGTGTGAAGTGGACCTTTGTCAAAGGAATCTGTTACACGCGTCATTCGTAAGATAACGAACCCTGAGCTGCAGGTCGCAACAAGGTAGACATAGAGCTTTTTCCCAGAATAGTGTAACTTAGTCTTTTACTCTCCTTCTAATAAGAGCCATAACCTTTTTATATTTCAACATAGCTGCAAGAGGGCTTGTTATGTGCAGAACACCATTTGTTCTATGAAATAAGTGGAAACGGTGAGGAAAAAACAGTATTTCCGCATTTTCTTTTTTGAAGTTTAGCACCGCTAAATAACAAAAACAATTTGGATTTTGTCAACAATTTTCTGACCGCCACATTATTTTAAAAAGTGGGCATCCGGCAGTCATGGAAACCCTTCGGCGATCTGCATTCATACTGCATGGTGGGCCCATGGTCAACAGAACTGATGGGCACTATGTTGAAGTCTGTTACATTTTTTTTTTATCAGGAATGGAAGCCATAACCAGATGAGGAACAATCAGAGAAAAGGTATAATAGAAATACTGACCAAATACTAAAATTGATGCTCTGTCCTTAGGATTAGTACAGTTTAATTAAATTAGTAACATGTGTAAATTAAA
Organism: Phyllobates terribilis; assembly: GCF_046119375.1. Classification (NCBI taxonomy): domain Eukaryota; kingdom Metazoa; phylum Chordata; class Amphibia; order Anura; family Dendrobatidae; genus Phyllobates; species Phyllobates terribilis. Next base: position 5,989,293 of record NW_027362855.1, on the reverse strand, counting down.
CACTGGCTGACCAAGTTGTGAAACTGAACAATACCTGACCAACTCAAGGGCTGGCCAATGCGTGAAAAGAAACAGTGTTCTGTAAACTCAATGCTCTGCTGATGTCTTAAGTAAACTATGCCCGACCAATTCAAACCCACCTGCCTGTTACATTTGTAAATGTGTACTTTTTTTCACTAATTCATATAAACTTTTTTTGATCAGAATAGTCACTATTTTTTTGTTTAGACATAAAAATCTTTTTCCACTAAATAATTTGATAAAATTAACCTTTTCCAAAAATGGTTTTATGATTTCACATATATCTTCCATTGGTTACCTAACATCTTGTATTGTTCATGCTCCTGTGGTGGAAGCAAAGCTGAACTTTGGGATTATGAAAAGCGCAGCAAAACCCACTTTTTGTAAGCAACCTTTTTACAAAAGCAGCAAAAACGCAACTTGTGAAAATATCCTTACACTGACAGAACGCCTTTTAGACCATGCTCCTGACACGGTCTAACGGGCCACCATAGCTAACTGAACCAAAGGTCATCATGACGACCGTGAGTTACCATCACAACGATCAGTGCAATGATGTTGCGGAAGTTTCAATCAGGTAGTAGAGGGAGCCCTCTCCCTCCCCTGCCTTCTAAATGCTGTTATCTCTACTGATGGTGGCATTTAGGAGGTTAAACAGCAGGGAGTGGTGCGGACAATGGTCCTGGCTGGGGCTGGGATTTCCAGGGTTAATAAACACAGAATGGTAATGGGCAGTACATTCCTATTGGTGACAAATCAAGGTCTTCTTCCAAATCTGCATCTGTATAGTAATGAAACACTTATTAGTCAGGGTGAAAAAATAATATATACATTCTGTATATACATATGCTGTATATTCCATGCTTACCACAAAGGAGTAGATGCCACTTAAAAGGTCATTGGAAACAACAATGTCAAACATTTTGACAAGACTAAGTTTCACAGAACATTTTTTTTAACCCAAAACAAGAAAGTAAGGTTAATATTGTAACTTTCATGGCAAAATCTTCAGTTGTACTCAAATTAGTTGATGCAAAAATGAATGCATTCCACATAAAAAAAACATTAAATCTTGTATTTTGGCTTACTTTCACGATTTCTAAAGACCGCACCAAGTCTTCTAGGAGTAAAATAAACCCCTTAGCGACATAAAAACTAATTTTTTAGAGCTTGGTTGCTGGATGGAGTGTGATGCTCAACTTCTCTCTTCATAATTCCCCATAGGTGTTTCATTTGGGTTCAGATTAGAAGACATACTCACTGAATCATTTTCAATCTGTTCTTCAGAAATGCAACATATGTGTGTTTTAGATCAAAGCTATATTTCAATATAGTCCAGTACAGTATGAACTCTTGATATCTACAATGAAATGTAGCTGTCCAGCATCAGCAACACTCATGCGGCCCCACATTAGGACACTGCTGCCATCACCATGTTTCTCGGTAGGCATCATGCATTTTTCAAAATGCAGAATGCCTACAGTAAAACATGAGAAGCTCTGGAGAGGGACAAAAGCGCACACAAAATAGTGCAATACCGTCTGGCAAGGGGTAGGTATAATCAATGGTATCACTCACCTAAAGGTGTTGTGTGCAGGCACAACACCTATAAATGCATCAAAAGCCGCTGCCCCGTGGCTGGAGGAAATGGTTCTTCCAGAGGTAATTGTAAAAATTGGAAGCTGGCACGTTTAGGTGGGCTGCGCTGCGGGAATGAAGAGGCTTCGGATTCCAAGACAGTTTTTATTAATACCAACGCGTTTCTGCGCCGGACCGACGCCTTTCTCAAGGAATAAAAACAAAAAACATGGTGGCAGCAGTGTCCTTATGCGGAGCTGTAGGAGTACGGCTGGTGTTGGGGAGCTACATTTCAATGAAGGTATAATGAGTTCAAAGATGTACTGCTCTTTAAGGAAAGAAAAGATACTACCATATCTCTGTGCCCTTGTTAGACATACAAGTTTCCAACATGACGACAATGAATCAAAACACACATACAGTACAGACCAAAAGTTTGGACACACCTTCTCATTTAAAGATTTTTCTGTATTTTCATGACTATGAAAATTGTAAATTCACATTGAAGGCATCAGAACTATGAATTAACACATGTGGAATTATATACTTAACAAAAAAGAGTGAAACAACTGAAAATTTGTCTTATATTCTAGGTTCTTCAAAGTAGCCACCTTTTGCTTTGATGACTGCTTTGCACACTCTTGGCATTCTCTTGATGAGCTTCAAGAGGTAGTCACCGGAAATGGTCTTCCAACAATCTTGAAGGAGTTCCCAGAGATGCTTAGCACTTGTTGGCCCTTTTGACTTCACTCTGCGGTCCAGCTCACCCCAAACCATCTCGATTGGGTTCAGGTCTGGTGATTGTGGAGGCCCGGTCATCTGGCATAGCACCCCATCACTCTCCTTCTTGGTCAAATAGCCCTTACACAGCCTGGAGGTGTGTTTGGCGTCATTGTCCTGTTGAAAAATAAATGATGGTCCAACTAAACGCAAACCGGATGGAATAGCATGCCGCAGCAACATGCTGTGGTAGCCATGCTGGTTCAGTATGCCTTCAATTTTGAATAAATCTCCAACAGTGTCACCAGCAAAGCACCCCCCCCCCTCCATCACACATCCTCCTTCATGGTGGGAACCAGGCATGTAGAGTCCATCCGTTCACCTTTTCTGCATCGTACAAAGACACAGTGGTTGGAACCAAAGATCTCAAATTTGGACTCATCAGACCAAAGCACAGATTTCCACTGGTCTAATGTCCATTCCTTGTGTTCTTTAGCCCAAACAAGTCTCTTCTGCTTGTTGCCTGTCCTTAGCAGTGGTTTCCTAGCAGCTATTTTACCATGAAGGTCTGCTGCACAAAGTCTCCTCTTAACAGTTGTTGTAGAGATGTGTCTGCTGCTAGAAATCTGTGTGGCATTGACCTGGTCTCTATTCTGAGCTGCTGTTAACATGCGATTTCTGAGGCTGGTGACTCAGATAAACTTATCCTCAGAAGCAGAGGTGACTCTTGGTCTTCCTTTCCTGGGGCGGTCTTCTTGTGAGCCAGTTTCTTTGTAGCGCTTGATAGTTTTTGCAACTGCACTTGGGGACACTTTCAACGTTTGCCCAATTTTTCGGACTGACTGACCTTCATTACTTAAAGTAATGATGGCCACTCGTTTTTCTTTACTTTGCTGCTTTTTTCTTGCTATAATACAAATTCTAACAGTCTATTCAGTAGGACTATCAGCTGTGTATCCACCAGACTTCTGCACAACACAACTGATGGTCCCAACCCCATTTATAAGGCAAGAAATCCCACTTATTAAACCTGACAGGGCACACCTGTGAAGTGAAAACCATTTCCGGTGACTGCCTCTTGAAGTTCATCAAGAGAATGCCAAGAGTGTGCAAAGCAGTCATCAAAGCAAAGGTGGCTACTTTGAAGAACCTAGAATATAAGACATATTTTCAGTTGTTTCACACTTTTTTGTTAAGTATATAATTCCACATGTGTTAATTCATAGTTTTGATGCCTTCAGTGTGAATGTACAATTTTCAAAGCCATGAAAATACAGAAAAATCTTTAAATGAGAAGGTGTGTCCAAACTTTTGGTCTGTACTGTATGTTGCATTTGCAGTGGCCAAGAATTCATCTGAATCCAATCAAGACACCTAGAGGGAATTCTGAAGAAACAAGTTAAAAGGAGTTGAGAGACAAGGGGAAGAGACAACTTAAAAGTTAATTTTAGTCAATAGATCTTGGAATAATAATTTCCAGAATTGGATGGGTTAAAAAAAAATGTTCCTGTGCTGAGATAATCTTATAAATGTGCCCCTGCCGTGTACTGGGTAATGGCTGTGTCTGACCGTGCAGGAACGTGGTCTGAATATACCACATCCTCTGGGCTGGGAGGGAGTGGGGGTTGGGGAGGGGAAGTAGAAAAAAGTCTACAGACATTACAGCAGGGGATCGCAGACAATTCTTTCTTTGAAGTAAGAAAGTTGATCCAGTCTGCTAAAAAGCAGATCCTATTTTAGTGGGGTTGAACTTGTCCTGGTTTCACAGTAAAAAAAAAAAAAACCTTCTCTTGCTAGGCTCAGTCCAAAAAATATTTTTTCCTGTGCCAAAAGTCATACAGTGCTATAAGCCAGCTACTACGTCAGTGGCGGTCAAATTCAGCTTGTACGCACAGTCAAACCTATATATATTTTTGGTTGGCAGGCAGAGTCAACCAAAGGTTTTTTACTGTGGCAAAGTTGATCCAGTCTGCTAAAAGGCAGATCCTATTTTAGTGGTGTTGAACTTTTCCTGGTTTCACAGTAAAAAAAGAAACTTCTTTTACTAGGCCCAGTCCAAAAAATATTTTTTCCTGTGCCAAAAGTCATACAGTGGTATAAGCCAGCTATTACGTCAGTGGCGGTCAAATTCAGCTTGTACGCATAGTCAAACCTATATATATATATTTGGTTGGCAGACAGAGTCCGCCAAAGGTTTTTCACTGTGGCAAGGTTGATCCAGTCTGCTAAAAGGCTGATCCTATTTTAGTGGTGTTGAACTTGTCCTGGTTTCACAGTAAAAAAAAGAAACAACTTCTCTTACTAGGCCCAGTCTAAAAAATATTTTTTCCTGTGCCAAAAGTCATACAGTGCTGTAAGCCAGCTACTACGTCAGTGGCGGTCAAATTCAGCTTGTGCGCACCTTCAAACCTATATATATTTTTGTTGGCAGGCAGAGTCCACCAAAGGTTTTTCACTGTGGCAAAGTTGATCCAGTCTGCTAAAAGGCAGATTCTATTTTAGTGGTGTTAAACTTTACCTGGTTTCACAGTAAAAAAATAAAAACTTCTCTTACTAGGCCCAGTCCAAAAAATATTTTTTCCTGTGCCAAAAGTCATACAGTGCTATAAGCCAGCTACCACGTCAGTGGCAGTCAAATTCAGCTTGTACGCACAGTCAAACCTATATATATTTTTGGTTGGCAGGCAGAGTCCACCAAAGGTTTTTACTGTGGCAAAGTTGATTCAGTCTGCTAAAAAGCAGATCCTATTTTAGTGGCGTTGAAATTGTCCTGGTTTCACAATTAAAAAAATAAAACTTCTATTACTTGGCCCAGTCCAATTATTATTTTTTCCTGTGCGAAAAGTCATACAGTGCTATAAGCCAGCTCAAGATGCAAAAAACAAGATCCCACACAGCTCCACTGATGGAAAATAAAAATGTTACAGGTCTCAGAAAATTGCAGCTTTTTTTTTGCTATAGATTTTTATTATGATTAATTAAAAGTATAGCAAGATAACAGAAGTGCAAGAACAAGCAGTTACAAGAAAACATCTGCTAGCACGTAGGTAGCAAATATAAAATGTAAGTGTAGTATGTATCATATAATGTGATATGGAAAACACCATCATATATCAGCCTGTCCAGGATGAGTAAAATAAGAGAAGAGGAAGAAAAAAATGAGGGGAGATGAAAGATTTGGTGGGGGAGGAGGTAAAGAAAATAGCAAACAAAAGACTCAATAGCAGAAGTAGCCAAAGACTAGGATGACCACAGGGACCATATTTTTCAATTTCATTTGCCAGTTTCATGGTGAAAATGAGTTTATTTTACTACATAACACCTCGGTTTATGACTCACTACATGGACACAATTCACACCTCCAGATAATTAAACATTCCCAAGGCCTCTCATTTTGCAACAAAAAAAACTAATTTGCTCTCCCTAACTTATCAGTAGGAGGCATCACCCCTTACACCTCATGAACAAATGTCTTGCGGTAACATCCCTCAAATGTTGTGCCTTGTGTCTTAAGGCCCCGTCACACTAAGCTATGCAGCAGCGATCCCGACAACGATACGACCTGTCAAGGATCGTTGCTGCGTCGCTAATACATCGCTGGTGAGCTGTCAAACAGGCAGGCTCACCAGCGATCAGGGGAACAGCGATATCGTGGAAAGAATCGTTCTACGATGTACTGCTCCCGGTTACCAGCCTGCTGCTGAAGCAGGAGCAGGCTCGTAACCATGATAAACATCGGGTTACTAAGTGCGCGTGTGCCCCTAGTAACCCGATGTTTACCATGGATACCACTCTGCTACGGTGCGCAGGAGGTTACCGTTCACCTTAGCAGAGTCGTATCCATGATAAACATCGGGTTACTAGGGGCATACGCGCACTTAGTAACCCGATGTTTATCATGGATACGACTCTGCTAAGGTGAACAGTAACCTCCCGCGCACCGTAGCAGAGTGGTATCCATGATAAACAGCGGGTTACTAAGTGCGCGCGTGCCCCTAGTAATCCAATGTTTACCATGGATACCATTTTTTGATCGTTGGTCCCGCTGGTCACACACAGCGATGTGTGCTGGCCAGCGGGAGGCCAACGACCAAAAAATGGTCCAGGACATTCTGCAGCGATCAGCGACCTCACAGCAGGGGCCTGATCGCTGCAAAGTGTCACACATAGCGACATCGCTGGTGAGGTCGCTGTTGCGTCACCAAAACCGTGACTCAGCAGCGATCTCGCTAGCGAGATCGCTATGTGAGACAGGGGCTTTATGAATTCATTTGTAATATGCCTGAAGAAGGGGCCTCTGTGCTCTGAAAGTTTGCATATATATTTTTTTTTCTGGTTAGCCAATAAAGGTTTCACTCTCAGAATAATTTTGTCATTTTTGGCATAAAAGTATTAACATCGATTTTTCTGGCTAACACGGTACCACAATATAACTTTGTATTGTACATCATTACTACTAAGGTCAGAAATGAAGGGCACTAGGGAAGATTTCCACTTAGAGGGTAAGCATTGCTTTGCCGATATAAGAATCTATGTAACTGTCCAACGTAGCTCAAGTGGAATATCTGCAATGTCAACATTCAGAACCGCTAAACCTGGATGCGCCTGGATGTCAGATTTAGTAACCATAGAAAGAGGTATTAAAATATCAGTTCGAATTTCACTCACTATTGGACAAAACCACCAAGCATGACTTACATTTCCTGCAGAAAGGAGAATACCTTAAGAACAGTGGGTTAGTCTTTCAGGTGTCAAATACCAAATCAGGTTATTCTATAAGGGATTAATACATGTAGTTGTTTTTTGAGACCCAGCCAGAGCTCAATACCACTGCGTTCATGTAAATGGAAAGGATGAACCCTCTTCCCTTTTTACCATATAGGGAGTTTCTAATCATCCGAGGGGCATTTAACAACTTGTACATAATTGAGAAACCCTTTTTGAGGAATTGTTTATTGGGAGAAAAAAGTGTTGAAAGGTAAAGGAAGAATTACTGGAGTAAAGGAAAACCAAAGATTAAAAAAGTGTTTAATCTGCACATAATGGTAAAAACCATCCTTGTTGAAGAGACGAAAGGGAACTTGAGAGCTGATACATGCTGCCCGATCAAACGGCAGCATGTATCAGTCATTGGCTGCAAGATTCCAGCCATATAAGTTCAACTCTGAAATGTCATAGCATTTCAAAGAAAAACATAGTTTGAAAGCTACCGGGCACTGAGTCGCACAAGAGACTAGTCAGACAGGGGGTTGCTGATGGCTTCTCCCCACACCTTGCCCTGGAATGAGAGCGGTCTCTCCCTGCATAGAGAGAGACCTATCCACGGTTGCAGTCCATTGTGACTATTAAACCATGTTTTCCTCTGAAACGCAGCAGGGTTTCACAGTTACACATGAATGGCAGAAGTCGTGCAGCCAGTGTCTGATACATGCTGACCGATCTACAGGCAGCATGTATCAGCTGTCAGGTACCCTTTAATAATCCCATCAAATGATAGAGAGGTACTCCCACATGTCTGCTAGAGTCAATAACCCATTCTGATCTCATGATGACATATTTAGATAAGGAATATAATGCTCTAGTGATTTAAGAGAAATCACAGATAAAGCAATGTACACATTTTTAATCACCCAGTGTCTCCAAATGGTGATGGTAGCAGACATGGCAGGAGAATTGGAGCAAAAGAGGATGCTTTAATATATCCTGTGGCAAGAGTATAGAGACTTTTAAAGCCACAATGTTCCTCTGGGAAATATTCAAATTGTCTCTTCAGAGAGGAAGAGGACTAAAACTCTAGTGCCACCTACGGGAAGTAGTAATCCTAAAATTCACTAGTGACCCTTTAATGAGCCTTATCACATGACTAAGCCAGAACCATAAACTGAATTTGCAGATGACTCGCCCTCCCTGAGCGGTGGGGTTACTCGGTGCCGGGTCAATGTATGGTGGTGGTATGGGATGTCGTCGTGGCTGTCACACGGTCCGTGCCCAGGCTGTCACATAAAAAAAATGGGCTTTTGGATGAGTGGTTGTTCGACTACGCCACCTGTTGTTTCTGGTGAAGGCCACCAGTGCTGCAATAGTCCTCTGAGGCTGATGTTCTGGCAGCTTGGTTGGTACTACTCCCCACAGGCGGAGTAGGCCTCAGGGCAGTGGGTAAGATCTGGAGAGTTGTGGTGGGTGCAGTGCCTCGCAGGAATGAACAAACGGAGGCAGTAAGTGAAGTCATCCAAGCTTTACTCACTTTGGTGAAGTAGCAGCTGCAAAGCTTCCTTCTGCTTCTCGCGGCGCGCTGCGGCCACCAGGAAGGGGGTTCAGCACTCCCCAGGAAGACCAGGAGCACCTGTCAAGACCCCGCTGGGGTGTTCCTCTCCTTCCTAAATTCTCCCACTGAGTCCTCTCCTGACTGTGTGTGGTATGAATGTGATGTAAGGCTGGGTCCCACTGGGTAAATGCAGGTAGAGAGATACAGGTGGCGACTCCGCTCCGTCCGTATCCCCCTGGGATCCACTAAGCCTCTGGGCTTTTCTAACAGTGACGTGAAGTACACTGTCAGATATCGGGGGCCGGTCACCCCTCTTGCGGCAGGAGTCCCTCTGGCAAGGCCACAGTGAAGAGTACAGGTGGCAACTCCGCTCCGTCCGTACCCTCCTCTGCTCCCCTCCAAGGCCTTCTTAGAACGGGACCCTGACCGGGCAGAGACACTTGTTAACTCCGACCCGCTCCTCGTCTCAAGGCCAGAGAGCGAGGACCACGAATATTCAGCCAGCTACAGACTCTTGCTGGACCCTGACAGAAGACTGACAATCAAAGACCTTGATTCTAAGATGGCCACCTATTATATATGATTCTATAAGTACTTCCTGTAAGTGTTTCCTCCACCCTCAACCACTACTTGGTTCCCCCTCTTTTTGGTTCACCCCCCATCTCCTCTATCCTGGGCCGCGGCAGCACCCTGGTGCATTTAGGCCCCATACAGGACAGGAGTGGTGTAGTGTTGAGTGTGAAGTGGGGTCCTGTGTGATGCTACATCCTTACCTGAGAGAGGAGATACCACACCTCTATCTGAGGTGCAGTACCCCTGTGGCGACTGAACCCTCAGGGGCGCCACACAGACACTGTGTTTCAGGGTACTGCCCCTCGTCAGTGCAAAGTATGAGTTCTGGTTTGGCTGGGTGATACCGGTCTGACGCCTCTAACCCAGCCAAACCAGAAATCACACTTTGCAGCGATGAGGGGCAGTACCCCGAGACACAGTGTCTGCAAATTGAATTTCTGGTTCATATCCTAAGTTATGTGATAAGGCTCGTTAAAGGTTCACTATTGACTTTTAGGATTGCTACTTCCTGTAGGTGGCACTAGAGTTCTGGTCCTCTTCCTCTCTGAAGAGACAATTTACATTTTTCCCAGAGGAGCATTGAGGCTTTAAAAGTCTCCCTGCACCTAGGTGGACGCCAGGTGTCACTCCAGGACAGACCCCAGAGACGCAGCAACTGTCCCCCAAAGGGGCAGGGTAGCAGAACCGGCCAGGAACTGGTAAACAGGAGGATGTGTGGCTGGTTAGACAGAACAGGTTCAGGATCTGGACTGCACGGCTGGTAGACAGAACAGGTTCTGGATCAGGAACAGATAGGATAGATTCAGGAACAGAGGGCGGACTTGGGTGCAAGATTACAGGTGCAGGTTCAGACTGGACTGGTGACGGTAGCTTTATAGGTGCGGACAATGCAGATCAGGCTCAGGACTTTGTAGAGACACGAAGGGCTGTGGATTACAGTATTGTGTAATGGTCAATATAATGAGGGCAGAACAGCAATTTAAGCTGAAATCAATAAGCATTTGGGTCGCGTGTGTGGAGCATAGCACGGGATGGTGTAATGTCCTCTTCCTGTTTCCGGGCAGCAAGATGCAAGCCAAGCCCAGACGCCATGGCAGAGGTGTGCCAGTGTATCCACGCATGCGCCGGCGTCCCGCTGTGCCGTACTACACGAGGAAGAACCCGGGAGTTACGGCCGTGCATGCTCACTGCGACTCGAGGAATGGCAACGAGTAACAGGCGTAGTAGCACTATTAAGAACAACAGCATGTCAAGGATGAATTAATAAGTATGGTTGCTCAGATATAGGCAAGGGCTTAGGAAATGCTTGATCACAGAGTAGCCAAGGAGGGCATTAAATGAATGAACAATGACTACTCCTAATAATAAACATACTGTGTGTCCATGGAAATGGCTAGATAAATGATAATGGTAATAATAGACCAAAATAGACTATAGACCATGAAGTAAATATAACAATTGGAACCTAAAGCATAAAGAAATAATTAATAATAAAAATATATATATAAATAAAAAATACATAGCTAAAAAATACATAAATAATAATGAATAAATTACAGTACAGACCAAAAGTTTGGACGCACCTTCTAATCTAAAGATTTTTTTATATTTTCATGACTATGAAAATCGTACATTCACACTGAAGGCATCAAAACTATGAATTAACACATGTGGAATTATATACTTAACAAAATAGTGTGAAACAACTGAAAATATGTCTTATATTCTAGGTTCTTCAAAGTAGCCACCTTTTGCTTTGATGACTGCTATGCACACTCTTGGCATTCTCTTGATGAGCTTCAAGAGGTAGTCACCGGAAATGGTCTTCCAACAATCTTGAAGGAGTTCCCAGAGATGCTTAGCACTTGTTGGCCCTTTTGCCTTCACTCTGCGGTCCAGCTCACCCCAAACCATCTCGATTTGGTTCAGGTCTGGTGATTGTGGAGGCCAGGTCATCTGGCGTAGCACCCCATCACTCTCCCTCTTGGTCAAATAGCCCTTACACAGCCTGGAGGTGTGTTTGGGGTCATTGTCCTGATGAAAAATAAATGATGGTCCAACTATACGTAAACCGGATGGAATAGCATGCCGCTGCAAGATGCTGTGGTAGCCATGCTGGTTCAGTATGCCTTCAATTTTGAATAAATCCCCAACAGTGTCACCAGCAAAGCACCCCCACACCATCACACCTCCTCCTCCATGCTTCACGGTGAGAACCAGGCATGTAGAGTCCATCCGTTCACCTTTTCTGCGTCGCACAAAGACATGGTGGTTGGAATCAAAGATCTCAAATTTGGACTCATCAGACCAAAGCACAGATTTCCACTGGTCTAATGTCCATTCCGTGTGTTCTTTAGCCCAAACAAGTCTCTTCTGCTTGTTGCCTGTCCTTAGCAGTGGTTTCCTAGCAGCTATTTTACCATGATGGCCTGCTGCACAAAGTCTATTCTTAACAGTTGTTGAAGAGATGTGTCTGCTGCTAGAACTCTGTGCGGCATTGACTGGGTCTCTAATCTGAGCTGCTGTTAACCTGTTTTTTCTGAGGCTGGTGACTAGGATAAACTTATCCTCAGAAGCAGAGGTGACTCTTGGTCTTCCTTTCCTGGGGCGGTCCTCATGTGAGCCAGTTTCTTTGTAGCGCTTGATGGTTTTTGCAACTGCACTTGGGGATACTTTCAAAGTTTTCACAATTTTTTGGACTGACTGACCTTCATTTCTTAAAGTAATGATGGCCACTCGTTTTTCTTTACTTAGCTGCTTTTTTCTTGCCATAATACAAATTCTAACAGTCTTTTCAGTAGGACTATCAGCTGTGTATCCACCAGACTTCTGCACAACACAACTGATGGTCCCAACCCCATTTATAAGGCAAGAAATCCCACTTATTAAACCTGACAGGGCACACCTGTGAAGTGAAAACCATTTCTGGTGACTACCTCTTGAAGCTCATGAAGAAAATGCCAAGAGTGTGCAAAGCAGTCATCAAAGCAAAAGGTGGCTACTTTGAAGAACCTAGAATATAAGACATATTTTCAGTTGTTTCACACTTTTTTGTTAAGTATATAATTCCACATGTGTTAATTCATAGTTTTGATGCCTTCAGTGTGAATGTACAATTTTGAAAGTCATGAAAATACAGCAAAATCTTTAAATGAGAAGGTGTGTCCAAACTTTTGGTCTGTACTGTATATTTTGCGACCCTGTTGACTATTTGCAACAAAACTTTGGTTCTGTAGTCACACCACAATATCTTAGCAATTTCAAAAGTGCTACATTCCTCTCTAAAACATTTAACAAGTATTAACTTTTCACAGTCCATTAAACTCCTTCCCAACATCTGACGGAAGTTTATGTCATAGTCGGGAAGGTATTCCCGAAAAATTATGTAAACTTATGTCATTCAAGCACAGGAGCAGTGCCTGCAAGACTGTCCTCCAGTGAGCTGGTTAAGTGATAGCCGAGCTCCGGCTGTCATGGCCAGGAGCGGTGCATTGGCCCAGGCCATTTAACCCGATCGCAGCATTTAGATGGTTGTGATAGGGAGGGGGCTCCATCTCCCTTCCCATCAATGCGCCCGTGACATCATTGCGATGGCCCAAGCATTGTCATGGCAACCCAAGGCTGTCATGACAACTTCCAGGCCTGCCAGCTACGAAGGCCTGCTTAGACCATGCCATGACTATACAGTGCTGGCCAAAAGTATTGGCACCCCTGCAATTCTGTCAGATAATACTCAGTTTCTTCCTGAAAATGATTGCAATCACAAATTCTTTGGTATTACTCTCTTCATTTAATTTGCTTGCAAGGAAGTGATCTATTTCTCTTGAAGCTCATCAAGAGAATGCCAAGAGTGTGCAAAGCAATCATCAAAGCGAAAGGTGGCTACTTTGAAGAACCTAGAATATAAGACATATTTTCAGTTGTTTCACACTTTTTTGTTAAGTATATAATTCCACATGTGTTAATTCATAGTTTTGATGCCTTCAGTGTGAATGTATAATTTTCAAAGTCATGAAATTACAGAAAAATCTTTAAATGAGAAGGTGTGTCCAAACTTTTGGTCTGTACTGTATATACAGGTATATACTTGATCTAGACCTATCACAGGTTGAAACGTTGTATGATGGCAGAATAAACTTCAACTTTTGAAATGCATCATCCTGCCTGGACACTGTTTGCCTCTATAATGCCAGGACTATAGTCTAAGAGGCTTCTGTCAGTGCAGCACTGACAGGTATAATGCATTGCAGTGCTGGTGCATTGCAATGCATTATATCAGTGATCAGAGTAATAAAAATTTAAATCCCATAGAGACTTAAAAATTCATAAAATAAACAAAACTATAAAAAAAATTAAAACAATAGGTTTAGGTAAAAAAAATAAATAAATGAATACACATATTTGGTACCACTGCGTCGGGAACGACCTCATCTATAAAACTATCACACTATTTAACCCCTGACAAAAAATTATGCTTTTTCATTATACTGCCAAAAATAGGAATAAAACATAATCAAAAAGTCGAATGTAAATAAAAATGTTATAGCTGAAAATTTCATCTTCTATCGCAAAAAACAAGCCACCATACATTTCTCCGCCAACGGAGAAATAAAAAGTTATAGCTCTCAGAATACAGCGATGCAAAAACAATTCTTTTTTCCATAAAATAAATTTTATTGTGTAAAATCACAGAAACACAAAACAAATGAAATAAATGTGCCATGCACTGACATGAAGAATAAAGCTGCATTATCATTTTTACCACATGGTGAACAGCATAAAACTGCCTCCCAAAAAGGAATTCCTGAATTGCTGTTTTTTGTTAATTCTGCCTCCCAAAATTCGGAATAGAAAGAGATCAAAAAATGTTAAGGGTCTGAAAATGGTACCAATAAAAACGTAAACTCGTCCCGCAAAAGTCAAGCCCTCAAATGACTCTGCCTCGGCAGAAATATAGAAAAATTATAGCTCTCAAAATATGGAGATGGAAAAACCTTTTTTTTTTGCAAAAAATGGGTCTTCTAGTGTTTCATAGCAGCCAAACATAACAAAACTATAGAAATCTAGGATCGCTGAAATCATACCAAGCCGAAGAATAAATCGTCTAATCACTTATACCGCAAGAAGAACGAATGAATAGATAGAACAAATTCTCGATCTACTGTTGATTTGTTCATTCTGCCTCCCAAAGATTTTAGCTCACATTTATCCTGCGCTCTATGCTGAGCGGTTACATGGGGGTTTCAGTGTAAAGTTTCGTGCACCTCTGAAATGAAGGGCTCCGATGCATAAAGGATAAACGGAGTCCATAGTAACTCTGCTGCCTCATTATAGTGAATGGACCCTTTCGTGGGTTTCATCTGAATCGCGTCACCACGATGTAAGTGCTTAGCGTAGAACGCAGGATAAATGTGATCTAAAATGTTATGTAAAATGTAGAGATCAGCGGTGTTCGACCTGTTTTGGGCGGTGTTCGAGTTGTTCGACGAACTCGAACGATTTGCAAAAAATTCGGCTGTTCGATAACTGTTCGTGCACCAAAAGCATAACTGGATTTTTTCACAGTAATACTGTTAATCAATGTTAATGAACAGTTTCAGTATAGAGTGGGCGGGGGGAGGGGCAGTCGATGGATCTTTGCAGAAATAATGCCGTTCTCCATTTTTTTTTCTTTCCCGCATTTACAGTGGGGCGGTGCAGTCTGTCAGCCTATCAGCAGTGCACACATGCAGTGAAGTGCTTTTTTTCACACAAGCAAGGGCATGTGTCATTGGCTGTGTATGTCACATGTCCTTGCCCTATAAGACCCAGCCATTTTCCCCGTCGCCACCATTTTCTCACTGCTGCAGCTGAGTGTTAGATGGCACCACTGCTGCTGTGGGCGCTATACAGTATAACTGTGTGAATTGCGAGCGAATTTCCAGTTACATAGAGAGATAGGTTTAGGGAATAGGGACTAGTTCTAATTGCAGCCCTTTTGAGGGCTAGGTTACAGCAGTTCATAGCACTTTTTGCCAGGCAGGTCTGTGCCAGCGCTGTGCAAGTGTTTTTCACAGCATTTGGCGAAATGTAACTCAGCCAATCCTTTTGGGTCTGTAGCAGTGTCTGTTAGTCATTGGAGTAGCCTATCTGTGTTGCAAGCTACACCACCTGTGTATCTAATAACAATTTTTTACTGCATCTAACCCAGTAAATCCTTTTGGGCATAGTAACAGTGTCTCGTAGTCAGTGGAGTAGCCCACCTGTGAAGGAAGCTACACCGCCTGTGTATCTAATTCTAATTTTTTACTGCATCTAACCCAGGAAATCTTTTTGGGCCTAGTAGCAGTGTCTGGTAGTCAGCAGAGTAGCCCACCTGTGAAGGAGGCTACACCGCCTGTGTATCTAATTCTAATTTTTTACTGCATCTAACCCAGGAAATCCTTTTGGGCCTAGTAGCAGTGTCTGGTAGTCAGTGGAGTAGCCCATCTGAAGCAAGCTACACCACCTGTGTATCTAATAACAATTTTTTACTGCATCTAACCCAGTAAATCCTTTTGGGCCTAGTAGCAGTGTCTCGTAGTCAGCAGAGTAGCCCACCTGTGAAGGAAGCTACACTGCCTGTGTATCTAATTCTAATTTTTTACTGCATCTAACCCAGGAAATCTTTTTGGGCCTAGTAGCAGTGTCTGCCAGTCAGCGGAGTAGCCAAGCTGTTAAGCAAGCTACACCGCCTGTAGATCTAATTACAAATTTTTAACTGCATCTAGCCCAGGCAATACTTTGGGCCTAGTAGCAGTGTCTGCTAGACAGCGGAGTAGCCCAGCTGTTTTGCAAGCTACACCGCCTGTAGATCTAATTACAAATTTTTAACTGCATGTAGCCCAGGCAATACTTTGGGCCTAGTAGCAGTGTCTGCTAGTCAGCGGAGTAGCCCAGCTGTTTTGCAAGCTACACCGCCTGTAGATCTAATTACAAATTTTTAACTGCATGTAGCCCAGGCAATACTTTGGGCCTAGTAGCAGTGTCTGCTAGTCAGCGGAGTAGCACAGCTGTTAAGCAGCTACACCACCTGTGCTTTGGACACTTAATTTTTTCAAAGGAAACGCTTCAGGCCCCCAGGACACTCAGTCAAGAGCATCGGGGAGGTGCCCCAAGGCAAAGGGGCTGGAACTGGCGTTGGACCGCCAAGCTCGATCCTTATAAAAGCTTTCTAACTGCAGCAGCTTTAATGGACGCTACTGGAGCTGGAACTCTTTTTTTATTTAGAAAAATACAAAACACATACAAAACACAAATATAACCACCGATACAAACATCATACAGAAAAACAAAAAACCCCAACAAGACATAGCCCAAATCCTAAATCCCAGAGTCCAGTTAAAATAACATATAACATGGAAAAGTCTCTCACTCTCCAGGAGACCCCCCAGCTAGGGAAGACCTTAACTTGCCTCTCTATACAACAACCCCTACCATTCGCCACATTCATACCTGACCCCCTAAGAAAACCAAAAGACTGGCCCATCGCCCAAACAAATAAAGATAGGCCACCTGGCCAAAAACGTAATATTTATATTACTATGCACACAAATTTTTTTTATTTATTTATTTATTTATTTTTTTATTTCCCCCCCACCACCATTTTTTGAACACCCAAGGTCCCACGATAGTCTGTGGCCTCAACACGCTTTACAAGGTCCCACAAAAGTTTGTGTAAAGAGAGGAGAGAACAAGGCGCAATGGGTGACTCAGTATTGCAATTGTTAGAGGGGTGTGAGGATGGCTACTAACCTTATGAAGTTGTGCACCTCTGCACAACCCCAGTGTAAAGCTCCACAAGCTCCGCTCTGTTGGTGGCTGTCATCTAATTCCAGCGGCGCTCACAGATCCTGATCTCTCGGTGGTGGATCACGTGGTCAGGTTAGTTGCATGTAACGCCGAGATGGACGCCCAGCTTCACCAACACCCCAGGCAGCGCTCCGGAGGGGTTAGGGCAGCGCAGCTTGGAAAACCTGGGTAGTGATTCTAATTAAATTCCTCCCACAGGTGAAAGAACAATAAATTAAAGGCAGCTCTACCGCACCCCAACCCTTTTAAGTAATTGTATACCTAGTCAAATGTATATAAGGATCAATTGTTTGCTGCTTGTCACACCTGATGAAGGTGGCTGTGTCCACCGAAACGCGTTGTGTGTATATTAATAAATCAGTCCTTTTAATATTTTTGCCCTGTTATTGGCGCTCTGGTACCGCTATTCATATCCACGAAAGTTTGTGGCCTTTTTCCACACACAAAGGGTCCTTTTTCCCGCATCCCGTAGGACGTCCATATTCTCAAAAACCCCTACCCCCTCCCCCCCGAAACCCCCCACCCAACCTACACTAAACCCCCCCACGTGCAAAATACACATACATATACATACAAGACACATTACTATACATATATATATACAATACACAACATAACTATAATAATATACACCACATAACAATATAACTACTAACCATATATTTAAATTTTTCCCAACCATGAACCAAAATCAGACCCAAGTTCAGTGCTTGCAAGCCCTATATTCAGGTTTCCAATACCGTAAAACAAAACTCTACAATGTGAGGGGAGCAACCCACCACCAGGAAACTGGAGACTACAGAGGCTCTCACCCTAATCTAACACACGACACCCTGTCCCTCCCTATTAAAGAAAAAAAAAAAAATCTGCCCCTACCACCCTACCAATCTTTCCCTACCTGTCCTTACCTGTCCCTCACTGACCCTCACTAGCAACCTAATACTAACTACCTATCCCTGAAGACTGTCCCTGCCTGTCCCTCCCTGACCCTACACACCTATCTGACCCTACAAATAAATATAAAATATAGAAAAAGACTAACTCACCCTATCACATACACACGTAACCTAACTGTCCCTAGGGCACAGTAAATGAGAACCCCCTCCATAGAAGGGAAGCCCTCCCTGCACCCAGCCTCTCATACTCCAGCGAGCGTACTTTTGCCAGGTCACCCAGGATGTTCCTAATCACCTCTTCCCGGGGGAGGGCTTTCTGCTGGGTGGACACTAAACACCGTGCGTTCCACGTGTAGAACCTAGTCACTAAGCTAACTAAGAAAACAGTGCCCCGATCTCGGCCACCAAGGGACCTGAATGCCCCATAGACCCACTCCGCATAGGAAAGGCCTGCCAGCCTGGGCCAGCCAATGGAAGCACCCACCCTACTGTAGACCTCTGTATTAAAGGGACAACGAAGCAGGAAGTGCTCCATGCTTTCAAGTATGCCGCCACACTCCTCGCAGGGACAATCCCGGTCATCAGAGTTCCTGTACTTCAGGTTGTCCCTCACATACAGTCTCCCATGGAAGCAGCGCCAAGCCAAGTCCCATAACTTCAAGGGGATCCGGTTAGAGTTCAATAACCCAAGCCCTACCTCCAGATCCCGGCTTGGGCAATCCTTGAGCGCCAGGGGCTTCTGAAAGTGGGTCAACAGGACCCTATTGTCAAGTAACCTCCTTGACAAGGTCCTGATCTCCCACACTCCCAGACCCCACCGGCGGATCACCTTCAGAACCGGGGTAGCATAAGCCGGAAGATGCCCATGAGGCGTTCGAAGGTCCTTCACCTGCCCTCCTGTCTCCCATTCCTGGAAGAAAGGCCGAAACCACCCCCTACAGGAGAATACCCACGGAGGAGCCCTCTCTAACCAGAGGTTGCTAATGTTTGCCTTAATAAAGGTGTTTACAAGGAACACCACTGGGTTGACCATACCCAACCCTCCTAGTCTCCTCGTGCGGTACGTGACCTCCTTCTTGATTAGGTTCAGCCTATTCCCCCATAATAGTTGGAAGAACAGGCTGTAGACCCGTGTCCAAAGAGGCTCTGGCAAGATGCAGACGCTGCCCAGGTATATTAATAAAGGGAGCAAAAACCCTTTGGCCAGGCTAACCCTTTCCCTCAGGGTCAAGGACCAACCCTTCCACTGATCCACCTTCTGGGCGGCGATCTTAAGTCTGCCCTCCCAATTTTGCTGGGGATAGTCCCCCGGGCCGAAACTGATGCCAAAATTTTTTGCTGTGGCCTGAGGCCCTAGAAGGGTGTCTGGGAGATCAAAACTAGGATCTCCCCCTCCCAGCCAGAGACTCTCACACTTATCCCGGTTGATCATGGACCCGGATGCCACCGAGTAGCGCTCAACCTCAGACATGACCCAATCTGCCTCCCCTCTCGAGGATACAAAAAGGGAAACATCGTCGGCGTACGCCACTACCCTCAAGGTGGCCTCTGGCTCTGCCTGGTCCATCCCGACTCCCACCAACGGTCCACGCTCCACCCTCCTTAGAAGGGGGTCGATCGCGAACACGTATAACAGTGGGCTCAGAGGACAGCCCTGGCGGACACCAGAATTCACCTCAAAAGGGTGTCCGACCCAACCGTTCACGAGCGGAAAAGTCTCTGCCCCATTGTATAACACTCTCAACCAATCAACAAACCTCCCGGGCAGACCGTACCTCAGAAGGACGGACCAGAGGTACTCATGGTTAACCCGGTCAAAGGCTTTCGCCTGGTCTAAGGACAGCAAGTACCCCTTCCAGTGACCTGCCCTGCTCTGCTCCACTGCCTCCCGGACACCGAGCACAGCACTAAATGTACTGCGGCCTGGAACAGAGCAGTGCTGGGCCCCCGAAAGGAGCCGGGGTGCAAATTTCACCAACCGATTAAAAAGCACCTTTGCCAGGACCTTTCGGTCCGTATTGAGAAGCGCTATGGGACGTCAATTCTCAATACGGGACGAGTCTTTACCCTTTGACAGAATAATCAAGGCTGACTTCCTCATTGAACTGGGCAGAGTGTCCGAGGAGAGACACTCATTAAACACCTCAGTCAAGAGGGGGACCAAAGAGTCCCTAAAGGTCTTGTAAAACTCGGATGTTAAGCCATCCGGACCAGGCGACTTTTTGGGCCGAAGCCCATCAATCGCCCGTCTAACTTCCTCTTCCCTGATTGCTTCTGAAAAAACATGAAGAGAGGGGTCATCCCCTGGCTCAGGGATGGTTTCAGCCAGGAAAGCTGACATCTCATCCCGATCAGGTTCCCTCCTCCCCAAGAGGTGCGAGTAGAAGGATCTGACCACCTCCAGGATCCCTGATTTGGATCTGTTCAGGGACCCCGTACTGTCGATCAGTCCTGTTACCACCTTACAACTCACTGACATCCTGCAGTTCCTGTAAGGGTCGGGCGAGCGGTACCTCCCGAAATCCCTCTCAAAAACCAAGAATGTGTGCCTATCATACTGGCACCCCTTGAGCAAGGTCTTCACCCTGGAGATTTCCTCGCGGTCCCCTCCAGTCGAGACAAGCTGCTCGAGTTTCCTCCCCAGATCCCGATACAGGCGGTACCTGTTCAGGCCCCTGAGGCTCGAGAGCTGACGGAAGAACCTTGCAACCCTTCTTTTGAAGATCTCCCACCACTCAGACTTAGTCCTACAGAGACCCAAGAGAGGTACCTGGCTCTGAAGAAATTCCTCAAAGGATTGTCTTACATCCGTTTCTTCCAACAGGGACGAATTCAGCTTCCATAAGCCTCTCCCCATCCGGGGGGTCTCTGTAACATTCAAGGAAAAGAAAATGAAACAGTGGTCGGAGAATTCCACCTCAACAGCGGACACTGCAGAAGAGACGGCCTCCTCCTTTAAAAAAAACCTATCTATCCTAGACCTACTGCTACCCCTATGAAAGGTGAAACCCCCGTGACCTGGGGTGTAGTGGTCGGAGAATTCCACCTCAACAGCGGACACTGCAGAAGAGACGGCCTCCTCCTTTAAAAAAAACCTATCTATCCTAGACCTACTGCTACCCCTATGAAAGGTGAAACCCCCGTGACCTGGGGTGTGCCGGATGTGGACATCCACCAGGCGAGCTTCACTTGCTATGCTATTCAGGGCTATGCTATCATAAGCCAGCCGGTCTCCAGGGCCTCCCCTATCACGGGATCTAGTTATAGTGTTAAAATCCCCACTGAAGACCACCTGCCGGCTCGTAAAAAGATAGGGCTTGACCTTCAGGAAGAGACATTTACGGTCCCACTTAGACTGCGGGCCATAGATATTAATGAGCCGGAGCTCCTGTCCCCTCATGAAGATGTCAAGAACCTAGCACCTCCCCATTTCTACCTCAATCACCCGTCTGCATTCCACCGAAGCGGCCTTAAAAAGGACCGCTACCCCGCTATACGGCTCGGCCGCAAGAGACCAGTATGAGGGCCCACACCTCCACTCCCTCTTTGCTTTATAAATGGCCCCCATGTCCGTTAGTCTGGTCTCCTGCAAAAATAAAATGTCAGCCTCAACTCGGGTGAAAAAATCAAAGGCCATAAATCTGGCCGCATCTGACTTTATACTGGCGACATTAATCGACGCCAGAGTCAACGGGGTAGGTTCCGCCATCATGGGTGATTGAGTTAGATGGCCTTCTTTTTCACTGTACCCCCCTTCTTCCTCTCGCTGTCTGAGGAGGAGCCCGAGTCACCCCTCCTCTTTAGGGATACTGAGGTGTCCATGCCCGCCCCTCCAGCATCGGACACCTCATTCCCAGCACAGGTTTCCTCGCCTCTGGACCCCGGGGCAGTCCCTCCCCCAGGGGCAACTGAGTCCCCCGGGGGACGGACCACGCCGCCCTCTGAAGGCACCTCAGATGTTGTCTCCGGCTCCTTACCCCCGACCTCCGACACAGCAGAGTCATCGAGGGCTTGAAACCGATTGGAGAGGGGGATCAGAGGGGAGTCGGTAAGCCCTTCCGTAGGCACCGTAGCGGTCAGGGGGGTGGGGGCTTTAGATTTTTTTACCCTTTTCTTGTTCTTTTTCCTCCTACTACTGGTACTTTTGTCACCCGATTTTTTTGGCTGCTCCACCACCTCCTCATCCAGACTTTCATACTGGGAGGAGTTATCAGAAGCAGCCACCTCCTCCCTCTCCATCCTCCTGATCTCCTCGCTCACCGCCTTCTCCCCCAGGGCCTCAGAGGCACCGGCTGCAGCCTCCGGGGAGGGGACAGTCATCACCCCAGTCGCCTGAGGCTTATCCTGCCCCCTGTCCCTTCGGCGCCCCACCTGTTGCCACTGGCGGGCAGATGTATTCGCCTCGCCTTTCCTCACTGACCCCTCAGCTCCTCTCCCGCCCCCACCTCCAGTTCCAGCAGAGGATGAACCACTGGGGACCCCCCTAAGGCTCTCCCCCGCCTGACCAGAGATAGTGTTGGAAAAGGAACGGGGGCAGCGGCTATACGGGTGACCTAGATCACCACACAGGTGACACCTAATGTCACCACAGGCCACGGCCAGATGACCTACCCCGCCACACAAGGCACATTTCTGCACCTTGCAGCCCGCGCTGAAGTGGCGGGGGTCACCGCACCTTTGGCAGACCTTCGGTTGCCCCTGGTAGAAGATCAGGATCCGGTCTCTCCCCAGGAATGCCGAGGAGGGGATGTGGGTGACAGTACCACCTGAAACCTTCAACTTCATCATGAAGGTCCAGCCCCCTGACCAAATGCCGAACTCGTCCCGGTTCTTTTTAGGGACCTCCGTGACTTCCCCATAGCGAGAAAGCCACGTCATAATAATAATATGAATCCCAGAGAGTGACTCGTTATTTGTTAGAACGGTCACCCTCTTTACGCCATTTTGGCGAGACACCGCCTGTACAGCAAAGTCTCGCCAGCCGGGCTCTCCCTTCACCAGTTCAAAATTCGACCAGAAAAGCTCTAAGCCCTCTGGCCGAACAAAACTGATGTCAAAGATGGAGGTACCAAAAGGATGGATCAGGGCAAAGATGTCAATCGCCCTGAAGTCCATCTTCAGGAGGAGCTCCACGACCTTCGCTCTAGGCGGGCACGCTTCACTGCCCCTCCACCGAAGACGGACCATATTCCTCCTGGCCACCCCCTGCCCAGCTGTCGGGAGGGACCACACTGTTTCCCCCTCCTTTTTATCTTGGAAGGCGGCCTGGCCGTGCCTGTCCAGCCAAAAGGCCAGGTCCACCTCTCTTCCCTCTACCGTGATCGTCCGTTCTCCCTTCTTGAGGGCCTCCAGAAAACGGCGTCGCAAGTCACCGTCCCTGAGGTCCAGAGGCGAGGAAACCCCCCGAGAGGACCCCGAGGCCCCGGCCACTACCCCCGCAAAACTCCGGGGGCCCGCGGCCAGGGGGGCAGATAGACCAGCCCCCTCCCCGTGCTCCCCACTACCAACAGACACACCATTTACACTCCCTACCGCAGACACACCCCCATTTGCATCCTCAGCCACCAGCACGTCCATACCCACACCATCCCAATTTGCATCCACAATCACCCCACTCGCCCCGCTCCCACTCCCATGCGCACTGGGGTCGATGTGCTTTGTTTTTTGGGCACACTTACTATGCACTGCTCTATTTCCACCTTCCACGTTACCAGTGCTGTTGGTATTGCCACCCGCAGGTGGCGTCTTCCCTGCCGGGGGGTTCTGTACACAGTGTGCTGCCGGCCCTTTAAGGACCACACTGCATGCCTTAAGCAGTGCAGCACCACTGCTCCCAGTATTCCTGGAGCTTCCTGCTTTACTGGCAGGAAGAGAGCCAGGCGTAGCTCCACCCCCTGCAACTTCCAGCCCTGATGCAGCTTTCCTGGACACCTGCACTGCCGGAGCCCCTGCCCCAGGTAAGCCCCCAGACACAGGGGACCCCGACACGCAGGCACCCGCAGCAGCCCCCACATTGGTGCTGACCGCAGCTGCGGTCCGTAAGGGTCCAGGAGCGGCGCCAAGCCCCGCCCACCGGGCGTGGCCACGCCCACATGGGCACGGCCACGCCCACATGGGCACACCCGGCCCGGTAAGCCACGCCCCCAGCGCCTGGCAGCACAGCACAGCTCTCTGGAGCTACTCCTACATGGGCGGGCCCTGCCTGCAAAGCCACGCCCCCTGCACCTGGCCGCACAGTGCGGCCCTCTGAGGCCACTCCCACATGGGCGGGGGACTCCAGGGAAGCCACGCCCACCGAAAACGGCTGCGACGGGACCACAAAAGCTGACCTGGAGCCGGGTCTACTCTCAGGGGTCCCCAGTCCAGCGGCACCAATTCCTGGAGGCACAGCACCCCCCACCATCACTCCCTTGGCCACAAAGAGCTTGGCCACAGCAAATCCAGCGGCCGGCCCCAGGCTAGGTCACTCCCCCTCGGCGTCCACCGGCGGCGGAGCCCCCGGCGCTGACCCATTACTGGGCCCCCGGCTTCGCCGCGGACCCCGCCAGGGGAGCAGGCCCCACCATCTTCTTTTTATGAGCCTGCTCTGCCGGAGTCGCCGACCACGCACCTTTTGCCTTGCCAGATGCCTTACCAGGTGCCTGGGTTCCCAAAGGTGATCCAGTATTTTTAACGGATCCGTGAGTGGGAGGCCCAGACACCTTCCCAGCACACGCCGCCGGAGATGCGGCCCCTGCTGCTGGTGTGCCGCCAGCAGTGCGGGTGGCAGCGGCAGTTACGCTCGCCGCCCCCCGCACGCCAGCAGGCACACCAGGTGCCAGGCCAGTCCCCTCCCTCACAGGGGACCCAGCCTGAGCACCACCACAGGTTTTGCCCGCCGCTGGGCCGCCCTCCGTGCCATGCTCCATGTCAGACACATCCGACACACCACCTTCATTACTACAAACAGAGGCGGCGCTCTGCGTGCCATGGCCTACATTCTCCCCGCTCCCTTGCTGCGGACCCACAACAGAGCCCGAGCCGGGGTGGGTAGCGGGTGCCGCACAACGGGATCGGGGGGCCCCAGAGAGGGGGACATACACAAACTTATGTGCCACAGATGTTTTTTGCTTTTTCTTTACTTTCTTCCTCTTCGTCCCTTCCCGGTTGCCTCATCCTCACAGATCTCGTCCCCGAACGTCAGCTGGTTAAAACGTACCGGGGACTCAATCTGCCTGATCTGCTTCATGACGAGGCAACCCCCCTCACTGCTGCTACTACCTCCCTCCTCATCCTCCCCTTCGCTCCCGCTGCCCTCTGAAGGGCCAGAATCAGACGGGAGAGCCATCTGCTCAGGGGCTATTCCTCTATGCGATGCCTGGAGATCACTTACCAGGCCACCAGATGGCGGGTAGGGTGCGACCTCCTCCTCACAGTCCTCTTCCTCCACCACCGCCACCTGGCTGGAGCTCCGTGACCCCTCCAGAGATCCACCGGCCATGGCTCTGAACCGGTCATCATTCTCGAGTTTTTCCCGGAATGGCCCGCTACCGGCCAGGATGGTACACTGCCGGCTCTCCACCTCCTGAATAATTTCCTTGATCTTCCTGACCGCGGCGGATAGCTCAGGCTTTTTGCTGCTAGAGGCCCTTTCGGACCTCTCCTGAGCTACCCTCAACTCCCCCCAGAGGGATTTTAGCTTCCTAGAGGCGTCCTCATACTCGCAGAGGTGCGCATGGATGCGGGAGCCATAGCTGACCGTGGACTCCTTCGCCACCTTGGTGCCTCAATCAAGGGGCACCGCTGCAGCACCCCTGCTCGTACTCGGCCTACCTCCGGGGGGAGGAGCCGCCGCGGCCGTGGCCTCGGGGGTCCCTCTGGTCTTCATGCCGGACCCCTTGCCTTTTCCGGACCTGGTCCTGGTCATCCCGGCCGGGATGGTATTCCTCCCGCCCCCCGCCGGCTTGGACCGGGGGGCAGGAGCCTGGGGCCCAGCCCCGGAGGCCAATCCACGAACAAGCCTGCTTTCCTGGGAAGGGGGCAGACAAAAAGTCCCAGATGGAAAAACAAAACCTCCCTTCCCAGGAGCTCTCTCCACACCCCAAACACAGCAGTACACGGCAGGCTCCGCCTCTTCCTCTTCCTGCTACCGCAGCTGCTGGCATGAGACTTGCCCTCCAATAGATCCTTGTAAAAGGATTTAAAGTGTACTCATTCAAATTACAGAGCCTTTTTAAATTACAGAGCTTAGACCTGCCTCCACCGCGGGGGGTCTCGACCCACCAGCGGACAGGCACCAGTATTGGGAGAGGGTGGCTGGCCGTCAGGGTCCACCGCGGCTCTGGCACAAACCCGGTGACACAGAGGTCGCACGGGCAGGAACGGACTGGCCATGTTGGCTTCGCACTCCAGCGTAGTCCCTCTGCCCGCTCGCACCCGTAACCTCAAAGGGATGCGCAAGCGGCTTTTCTTCCCTGGGCTGCTCCCCGCCCAACAGGAATGTGGGGGAGCTCAGGCTGGCCTTCCACCGTACTCCCTTACCTCCCTCGCCCTTTTTCCTTCTTCCGTTCTCCATCTAACCCCTCGGCTCTGTGGTGTCTGCTCTCCCTCCAGCTCTCTCCTTCTCACAGGTGGACTACCGCGTGTATTCACACTGTAGCGAATCTTTTGGGCCCAGGCATAAGAAGTCGTCGAGGTAATGGACAATATGTGCCCCCTTAGAAACGTCCATGATGACCCATTCGAAGAAGCAACTAAACGCCTCAAATAGTGAGCAGGATATTGAGCACCCCATGGGCAAACAGCGATCTATATAGTATGCTCCTTCCCAGAAGCAGCCCAATAGGTGGACACTATTCGGAGGCACAGGTAGTAAGTAACCAGAACGCCCCCTCAATGTCTGTTTTGGCCATTAGAGTGCCCCTTCCCAACTTCTTGACCCGCCTGATTGCCTTGTCAAAGGAGGTACAGTATATACTACTGTACTTGGTTACATGTCGATGTTGTCGTTTACTGACCTTCCCCTTGGATATGACAAATGGTGGATTAGTCCGAATGTATTGGGTTCCTTTTTTGCCATGACTCCCAACGGGGATACCACTACGTCTTTTAAGGAAAGTGTTCTGAATGGAACCGCCATTCTACCTAAAGATATTTATTTTTTTAATTTTCTTGTCACGACGTCTGGATGTTGGTAGGCTGATTTTAGATTTTTACTCCAGCCCTTCTTGATTTTAGAAGGGCATGACATGCCTATATCTGTGTCTCCTCCTCCTTTTACTCCTCCACCTCTTTTCTTTTCGCATGACTATATGTACTTGTCACTTTTCCAAGTGTTAGTTGTGTGTCTTCTGAGCAGTTTGTCAGCTTTTGGATACCTTTGAAGGTGTTTTCTATGTGTTTTTGTTTGCCTGCCATTGGTTTTAACGGTGTTCGACGAACCGTTCGGCGAACATGCCGGTGTTCGACGAACCGAACCCGAACACTACGGGGGTGGCTCAACACTAGTAAAATGTTCTCAATAAAAACTTCAACTCAATCCACAAAAAAGCAAGTCCTCACTCAGGTACATCATCTGTTAATGGAAATGTAGGGGGCTTCCAGGTTACTGGCAGCACAAAGGATCTGGAAAAGCATGATGGCTCCTCATCCCCTTAAAAAAATCTAGCGAATTCTGCACTCCCAAATCCAAATGCCCTCTCTCTTCAGAGCTCCAGTGTGTGCCTAAATTACATTTAGCGTCCACATGTTTGACATTTCTGTACCTTAATTTACTGGTGCACATCTACAGAAGAACGAGCTGGGCATAATGTCCAGGCACTACAATGCACTGGAACAACAGTGTACTGGTACTACAATGGCAGATTTGTCATTTTCACTCGGCAACATGCACTGGTGCTTGTTTTTGGAAAACACCAATGGAGTCAAAATAGGGTCACTTATAGAAGGTTCTGTTGTTTTGGCACCTCAGGGGATCTGCCAATGTGACAAGGCACCCTCGAAACCATTCCAG
The DNA here is from genome assembly GCF_046119375.1 of Phyllobates terribilis. Lineage (NCBI taxonomy): Eukaryota > Metazoa > Chordata > Amphibia > Anura > Dendrobatidae > Phyllobates > Phyllobates terribilis. Next base: position 5,961,419 of record NW_027362855.1, on the reverse strand, counting down.
TGAAATCTGAACTTCAATACGGCACTTCTTCCATTCTTAGCTTTGCCCTGTGCATCAAAAGTAGTTTTTGACCACAGGATGGGTGTTGGCATACTCAGGAGAAATGGCGTAAAAAAAATTACATTTCATTTTCTCCTATTATTGTTTTTAAAAATTAAAAACTTGAGGTCAAAGCAATATTTCAGTGGAAAAAATGGTAATTTTTTATTTGCTCAGCCTAATGTTATACAATTCTGTGAATTGTCTGAAGGTTAAAAATTCTCACTATACCCCTAGATGGATTTCTCAAGAGGTGTGGTTACCAAAATGGGTCACTTGTACATCACTTTCTGCTGTTTTGGCATGTCAGGGGGTCTTCAAATGTGAGAGGACATCTGCAATCTATTCCAGCTAAATTTTGAGCTCCAAAGTTCACTTGGCATTGCTTCCCTTCCGAGCCCTGGCATGTGCCCAAACAATGGTTTTCCACCACATGTGGTGTATCGGCATACTCAGGAGAAATTGCACAAATTGTATGGTTCATTTTCTCCTGTTACGCTTGTGAAAATGAAAAATTTGGGGCAAAACCAACATTTTTGTGGAAAAAAATATATTTTTTCATTTTCATGGCTCAATGTTATGAAATTCTGTGAAGCACCTGTGGGTTTAAGGTGCTCACCACACATCTAGATAAGTTCCTTGACATTTTTCAAAATGGGGTCACTGTTTAGGCACATCAGGGACACTGCAAACGAGACGTGGCATTGGCTATCTATTCCAGCTAATTTTGCACTCCAAAAGTCAAATGACGCTCGTTCCATTCTGAGCACTGCTGTGAGCCCAAACAGTAGTTTTCCACCACATATGGTGTGTATTCAGTAGAAATTGCACAACAAATTGTAAGGTCCATTTTCTACCTGTTACCCTTGTGAATATGCAAAATATGGGGCTAAATCAACATTTTTGTGGGAAAAAGTAAAATTTTAATTTTTTCCTTTCACATTGCTTTAATTCCTATGAAGCACTTGCAGGGTTAATAAACGTATTAAATGTGGTTTTGAACACTTTGAGAGATGCAGTTTTTAAAATGGTGCCACTTTTGGGTATTCATACAGTATAGGTCCCTCAAAGTCACTTTAAGAGTGCATATCTTCATATTTTTTCTCAGCTGTATTTGGCATAAGAAAAAAATCACAGCATGCTGCGAATTCACTCTGAAATCAGAAAGTGAGAAAAAAAAATTCATGCCATACGGACCATACAATGCTGTAGCATAGGAAACTGTAAATGGTCCCGTTAACAGCTGCTGAGTACAATTACAGATTGAACATGGACAGCACATGGATCACAAATGAGAAAAAATCATCCCACTCTCCTGGATAAGAATGGGACCGATTTATACGCAAGTGTGAGCGAACCCTAAGGCTATGTTCACACGTCGCTGCAGTCAAAAAGGAGGTTTTGATGATGTCTTTTTGCTACTTTTCTTGCTATGTTTTTCAGGGTTCCAAAGTTCAGCTTTGCTTCCACAATACAAGAATGAACAATACAAGGTGTTAGGCCACCAATGCAAGACCATTTCCGGTGACTACCTCTTGAAGCTCATCAAGAGAATGCCAAGAGTGTGCAAAGCAGTCATCAAAGCAAAAGGTGGCTACTTTGAAGAACCTAGAATATAAGACATATCTTCATTTGTTTCACACTTTTTTGTTAAGTATATAATTCCACATGTGTTAATTCATAGTTTTGATGCCTTCAGTGTGAATGTACAATTTTCATAGTCATGAAAATGCAGAAAAATATTTAAATGAGAAGGTGTGTCCAAACTTTTGGTCTGTACTGTATGTGAAACCATAAACATTTTTAGAAAAAAGGGCAATTTGATTAAATTATTTTGTGGAAAAAAAAAATTATGTCTGGAAAAATATTGACTATTCTGAACAAAAACATTCATGAGTTTACGAAAAAAATACACAATTGCAAATATAAAACCGTGGGGAGGAATTGAATTGGTCAGGTATAGTTAACCTAATACATTGGCAGTGCCTTGAGTTGGTTGGGCACTGTTTACTTTCACAGTACCATTTACTTTCGCCGGGCCAATGAGTTGGTCAAGTATTGTTCAATTTCACACATTGGTCAGGCAATGTTTAGTTTCACACATATCACTAATTTAATTAAAGTGCACTAATACTCCAATATCCAGTCTCAGGTGAGTGCATCAGTTGCGCGAAGCGTGAGCTCGCACGATTGTCACTCAGTATATATACACAACGGTTTGCGAGAACGCAGCTTCCGCATCCCCGTATATGTACAGCACATGTCGGGAACTGGATAAAAACACATTGCATACGGATGGCATACTCATGTCATACCGTTCCTACGCAAGAAAAAAATTGCTCACTCGCATGACATACAGAGTCAAGTACGCATGACACTCATCCTACTTATTTGGATCAGCATCGGAGCGATTTTTGTTACGCAGATGTGAGCGAGGCCTTATACTGGCACAGAGCCTATTAAATTCTGACACTGGCAGGGATGTCAAACTCAAACACACAGAGGGCCAAAGTGAAAAATTTGGACAAAGTCTTGGGCCAACCAGTATACAGTATAATGGGCCCCACAAAGTACTCCACACAGTATTATGGGCACCACATAGTCTTCCATACAGAATAATGGCCGCACATAGGGGTGGTGGGTCTGGTATCACGGACCAAATAAAACCACCCTGTGGGTCAGATTTAGCCCATGGGCCAGAGTTTGACATATATGGTCTAAGTCAAACCTGGGGAAAGTGCAGCCCACGGGCCGGACTGGAACAGCCAGAGGGGCTGAAACAGTGGCCCAGGGACTGCACCGTGCCCACCTGCTTGCTGTCACTGCTGTCTCCATCCACGCAGAGCCACTGACTGCATTGGTAGAGGATGGGCCTCCGGCCCCTTCCTCCGCCAATCAGCATGTGAAACAGCTGACGCGAGAGATGTCATTTCAGCTCGTCAGAGACAGTCAGGAGCAGAGACAGAGCGCTGGGGGAATGGGAGCGAGGTGAATGTGGTGGTTTTTTTTCACGTGTATGGGATGTTTGGCTGGACATGGGTATGCTATGGAGGTCTCATCCTGGACATGGGGAGGCTATGGGGGTCTGTTGCTGGACATGGAGAGGCTGTGGGGCTCTCACGCTGGACATGGGGAAGCTGTGGGGCTCTCATATTGGACATGGGGAATCTGTGGGGCTCTCATATTGGACATGGGGAGGCTGTGGGGCTCTCATATTGGACATGGGAAGGCTGTGGGGCTCTCATATTGGACATGGGAAGGCTGTGGGGCTCTCAAGCTGAACATGGGGAGGCTGAGGGGCTCTCACGCTGAACATGGGGAGGCTGAGGGGCTCTCATGCTGAACATGGGGAGGCTGAGGGGCTCTCACGCTGGACATGGGGAAGCTGTGGGGCTCTCACGCTGGACATGGGGAAGCTGTGGGGCTCTCACGCTGGACATGGGGAGGCTGTGGGGCTCTCATATTGGACATGGGAAGGCTGTGGGGCTCTCAAGCTGAACATGGGGAGGCTGAGGGGCTCTCACGCTGAACATGGGGAGGCTGAGGGGCTCTCATGCTGAACATGGGGAGGCTGAGGGGCTCTCACGCTGGACATGGGGAAGCTGTGGGGCTCTCACGCTGGACATGGGGAAGCTGTGGGGCTCTCACGCTGGACATGGGGAGGCTGTGGGGCTCTCATGCTGGACATGGGGAGGCTGTGGGGTTTTCACGGTATATAGAAGGGACTGTATTCGGGTTCAAATGGTATATTGGGGATGTCAGCATACTTAATTCTTCTCAATATTAAATGTTACAATTAATATTAATTATAATTATTGTATTATTATATTAATATGTTGATATTAATATTGAGCATAATTAATTTCAGCCTATTTGGCCCTCCACAACTGTCACGGTCTCTCATGTGGCCCCTCGGGAAAATGAATTGCCCACCTCTGGTCTAGGTGGATACAAAGGTTGTAAACCTGTAGATATTTAGTCCTGCTCTCAGCTAAGTGGATACAATTGTAGCAGATTTGGACAAGTACTTGTGGTACATTAGCAGCAGCTCCACAAATTTCTCCACTTGACAAGCACTTTACCTTGGCTGCATGCAATTGTATCCACTCCTCAGCCAATATAAGGAATAACAAAGTACCGTTCTTCTGTTCCCATAGGTAAAAGGAGTCCTGACCCTATGCATTCCAGCAAAGTAAATTCTCTGGTGGCTTACCACTTAGCCCACGGCCCCACTATCAGTATCCGGTCAGTATTTTTTCTCAGGAGTGGGTGATAAATGCAGAATTGGTGACTTGTTTCTATTATACCTTTTCTCTGATTGTTCCTCACCTGGTTTTGGCTCCCACTCCTGCGAAAAAATACTGATCAAATACTGACCAAATACTGATAGTGGGGCTGTGGCTTAAGTGATAAGCCACCAAAGTGGGACTGTGGCCTTACATTGACACACTAAAGTGGGATTTCAAGCATGTTTTTCCCCTTTCAAAGTTGAAACGATGCCCAAAAGTAGAAGGCAATCTAGTGTTAGAATCTATAACAGAATTAAATTTACATACAGTAAAACATACGTATAAACATAGACATTTTAGCTCACCTGTTTAAATCTACTATTATACGAGTATTATCTCAATTTTCACTGTGGGCAATGTGCAATTTTGCTATTCTACGGATCTATTAATATATCATAATATATTTACCTGACCTGCTAGCACTTTATCATCTGACTACCCCGTTATCTGAATTCTTACCCGTTTTTCATTGTGCACTATTGAATAAATATTTTTTGCATTATATGCTGAGTTCTCCTCCTCCTTTGTCTATGCTGTTTTCAGCAGGCATGTGGACAGGCATCTTTAATACAGGTGGCTGTCCACCTTTCTTGTATACATACATGGCATTTTTGGTGTATTTAATACGTATAAACATGTACAACAAAATACATCGACATACACCTTACCTCTCCTGCATACATAGGGAACCTTCCTTGGCTTACACTTAATTTGTGGATAATCGACATTGTAATTATGTCTTGATCTGCCAATCAATCTGCTTCTACGTTGGTGTATCTCCTCTGTTGGGCTCTGCTCACTTTCTTCTCTTAAATTCATCTCTGTAGATCTGAGCACAGAAATATCACTTAGGGACCGAAGCAAAGATTAAGGCCGGGGTCACCTTAGCAAATAGCATCCGATGTGATATGCTAATGACAACTCGGCTCAAACTCTGCTGCCAGTGTGAGCTGAGTGTTAGGCTACTGTGCTCTGATCTTCTCGCATGTGAGAATTGGATCACATGTGAGGAGAAGGAGAGATTAATCCCTCCATATTCTCCATTGTCTGTCCAGGCATATATCAGACTGCACTCGGATGACATCGGAGTGCAGAACTCACCCATTGACTTGAGAGATACGCTGCCAATCTTAGCATGCTGACATTTTTTTCTGATGCCGAATAGAATCTGCATAGAGTCTAAATGGAATAGATGCTCTGTCTCATTAAATAACGCTGGTCAAACTGCAATGTGAGATTTTCTCAGTATTATACGCCAGTGTAACGCTCCACTGCAGATTTTCTTATTGCCCCCTCTGTTAGCAATCAGTGATCTGTTTCGTTTTTGCACTTTGTTTCTTCTCCGCTTCATCCAAGGCCAAAGAGGAGTCAGGAGTCAGCTTTGACTGAGCACTCCATCTCTATGCAACTGGTGATTTTAATTACAGCAGGATCTTATTATCCCACACACAAGCAGACATAGTCTCTTAGAGAGTTATTCACATTGATAGACTCCTGGTATTTTGAGAAACACCTTACCGTGGCTACCAGGTACACATGAATTGGCCAATTTATGCGCTAAGATTTCTCATTTATTTCTATTTTCTACAGCAGTAATGCTATTCAAATTTCATATATTTCATGGTTGCATACATAGTGTTACAGTGTGCTGCTCTATTGGTTAGTTACTATACATCATTCTGCTCAGATTTTCAAAGACGTCACCGCTATTCACACTCTCTCTTTCTGAAAATTTAAGATTTTCATGAATACAGATAAAACATGTTAATCTAAATCTACCAGTAGCAACAGGTACAATGTGTTACAAAAAGAATCACAGGCAGAAGCAGAAGCCTTTATAAGTTATTACCACATAAAGTGACGGGTTAGACTTGGAAAATGGAGCTGTTAGGAAGGTTAATGCTGATTATCACAGGAAAGGGTTAAGAAACATGGAATGGTAATATGCAGTACTTACCTATGCTCAAAAGTGCAGGCATATCATGGAGTTTGGGATTGTCGGAATCTCCCTCTGTACAGTAATAAAAGGAAATACTGATTACCACAAGACAGGGTTAAGAAACATGGAATGGTAATGTGCAGTACATACCAAGTGGTAGAAAAGTGGAATCCTCTCCTGTAGAATCCTCTGTATTGTAATTAAAGGAAATACTGTTTAGTCAGGGTGAAAATTCTATACACAGTATATATTTAATATGTGTGTGTGTGTGTGTATACATATGACTCGCCCAGGGGGATATGGGGGACTCGGTACCCGGGCTTTACCTTCTTGGGATGTCACGGCGGTCGGCTCCCGGGCTCGTACCCTGGGGTCTCTCTGAAAAGGGATTGTTGCTTGAAGGGATGATAAACGGTTTTGTCTCGTGACGCCACCTGTCATTCCTGGTAATGGATACCAGCGCTGCTGCAGACCTCCGGGGGTAATGGGATGGCAGCTGAGATGTTTCTGCTCCCCACAGGTGGAGCGGGCCCCTGGGGCAGGGTTGATGGAAGGGATGCAGGTGAGAGGTGGCCCAGCCGGGTCAGGGGAGAATAACAGACACGCACACAGGGGTTCGCTTCAGTACCTTTACTGGTGTAGACGGCAGGTACGGTCCAGGGTACTTGGTAGGAAGGGTGCACTTCAGGACTCTCCCCAGTGAGCGAGTAGAAGGCCTCCTTGTCTGTTTCTTTCTCTCTCTCTCTCTGAAGCTCCTGACCTGCTTGGAACTAGGCCTAGCTTCTGTACTCTTTCTCACTCTCTCACCTGTCTGCTTGGGGTAAGAACTTTCCTCTGGCTACCACTATCCCTGGACGCTGGGGCCTTCATGGTTCCTAGTTCTTTGGATGGTTGCAGCTTCAGGTTGACCAGGGGTCTAGAATCCCCTTGGTATACTGGTTATTCCTACTGAGCGTAGAGGACCCTGTAGGCGCAGACCCGGTGTCCGGCTTATGTTCTGGAGTGAGCCTCAGATGCTCCTCTGCCCCCCAACACTTCTCTCTCCTCTCCTTGCCTCCGGCCACCCTCTAAGCTTCAGCACGTGCTTTAGGCCTTAACTTGCCCTCAGCACAGCAACTAACATGTGCTGCTTCTTCGCTGCTCTAAAGTGTCAGCACACTCTGCCTACCTAACTCCACCCTCCAGTATATATATATCCCCAACAGAGCTCCCTCTGGTGGTATGAGGTGAAAGGGTGGAGGTGTCTGTGTGTACTGAGGGCCTCTTGTGGAGAAGTCCGTCCATGCACCCTTTTGGGTCCTGTGATACCTGTGGGTAGCAGGGTGCCATATTCCCCCCTAGTACAATTCAGTACTCCTGGACTGAAGCATTTTTGTAACCAGGTAACAACAACAATTACAATTATAATAACAATAACACATATCAAAGGCACACAATAAATAACAATAGGCAATACCCAAATTGGGTAACACATTTTTACACTTTAGGCTTTTGTACTTTATTCCCTATACCTGGTAGGGATTTGGCCTTCTGTGCTGCGTGTGGATCTACGTAGCACTGGGGTGATACTAGTGTCTGTCTCTGACGTGCATGTACTATCCGTTAACCTATCAGGTCTACGTGCGGGTAAGTTATAGAACTGCCTCAACATCTCTATAGGACTGGCAAGTGCACTGTTTACTGGACCCTCAGGCTCTGCTTCAACTGGTGATCCTCCTCTTACTGGGGATTCTTCCTGTTCCTGAGCAGGTTCTTTCAGGGCGCTCAAAGGTTCTTCTTGTGGTGGAGGTTCTTCTGGTGGCTGACAGAAGTGTATCACTGGTATGATAACTGCTCCATTGAGTTGAGGCCAGTCCGCGGGGAAGTCTCCTAGAACTGTATGGACTACATCTTCCTTGATCTTCCTTGGGTTTTTCTGGGATTACAAGAGGTACTTCTTCCTCCTGTGTCTTCAGTAGACCTGGCACAATTTCAAGTGGTCTCTTGAGACTGATGTGGTTGTCCTACCTCCATCCTTGCTGATCAGGCCGGTTTTGGTGTTGTCAAATCCGGAACTTAACACGGTGTAGGGCTCTCTTTCCCACTGGTCATCGAGCTTGTGACCTCTTCTTTTCCACTTTAGCACTATTTCTCCGGGTGCCGAGGGTTCTGCTGATGCATGCTTGTTATACTGGTCTTCTTGTCTTTCTCTTACTTTGTTTAGGCTTCCTTCAACACAGGCCTGTACTTTCCTGTACTGCTCTTGCCGATTTGTGTCCCAGTCTTCAGTGGACATATCTGTAGCAGGTTCTACCACTCCGAGTTCCAGGTCCTTGGGCAATTTTCCGGGTCTTGCTCTCATGAGGTACGCTGGGGTACAGTTAGTAGAACTCACAGGTATGTGGATATACAGGTCCACCAGGTCAGGTAGTTTGTCTGGCCACTGGTTCCTCTCTTCCAAAGGTAGGGTTTTTAACAGGTCAATGACGATGTTATTCATTTTCTCACACATACTGTTGGTTTGAGAATGATATGGTGATATGGTGTAGTCCGGATCTTCTTGCATGCATACAGGTGACAGAATTCTTTGAATAGTTCAGGTTCAAAGGCAGGGCCTTGATCTGTTAGCACCTTGTCCGGATATCCATGGGGCCTGCAGAAGTAGGTTTGGAATGTTCTTGCTGCAGTTTCTGCTGTCAGATCCTTGACAGGGGCTACCACCAGGAACCGGGAATAGTGATCCACCATGGTCAGGGCATAGGAATAGCCTGATCTGCTGGGTGACAGTTTGATGTGATCCAGAGCGACAATCTCCAGGGGTTGGGTTGTTTTGATGGACTGCAAGGGTGCTTTCTGACTTCCGTAGTCTTTCCTTCTGAGTTACATAGTTACATAGTTAGTAAAGCCGAATAAAGACTTGCGTCCATCAAGTTCGACCTGTAAGTTATGTGGTTGCTAAAGTTGATCCAGAGGAGGGCAAAAACCCCAAATGATTTGGCCAATCTTCACCTGAGGAAAAATTCCCTCCCGACTCTGAAACCAGCAGTCAGAATAAATCCCTGTATCAACTTACTATTTTATTCTATTTTTAAGTATATGCTGAAATCTGCCTGGTATCTAGAAATGCATCCAGTCCCCGCTTGAACTGGTTTAGTGAATCCGACATTAACGTCTCCTCACTCAGTGAATTCCATATTCTCACTGCTCTTACCGTAAAGAACCCCTTCCTATGCTGGTGCTGGAACCTTTTCTCTTCCAGTCTTAGTGAATGCCCTCTTGTTACCGTAATATCCCTCCTTTTGAACAAATCCCTGGCAAGATCTCTATACTGTCCCCTAACATATTTGTACACATTTATTATGTCCCCCCTCAACCTTCTTTTTTCCAGGCTGAATAGTCCTAGTTTTGCCAACCTCTCTGGGTATTGCAGTCCCTCCATTCCCTTTATTAATTTTGTTGCCCTCCTTTGTACCTTTTCAAGCTCGTTTATATCCTTTCTATATATTGGGGCCCATAACTGAGCACAATATTCCAAGTGTGGTCTGACCAGTGCTTTGTACAGTGGAAGAACAATGTTCTCATCCTTTGCAGCTATACCTCTTCTGATACATCCCATTACCCTGTTTGCCCTTACAGCAGCGGCCTGACTTTGGGCACTCCAGTTTAGTTTACTATCAATTAAGATGCCCAAGTCCTTCTCCATCTCTGAATTCCCCAATGATTTCCCATTCAGTGAGTACTGGTGACTTCCATTTTTCCTTCCCATATGTATGACCTTACATTTCTCCTCATTAAACCTCATTTGCCATTTAATGCTCCACCTACCCAGTTTATCCAAATCCCTCTGTAGGTCTGCACTATCCTCTTTTGTATTAATTGTTTTACATAACTTTGTGTCATCTGCAAATATTGATATTTTACTATTTAACCCGTTGACTATGTCGTTAATAAAGATATTAAATAACATTGGGCCTAGTACAGACCCCTGTGGCACCCCACTAGTGACGCTTACCCAATCTGAGTATATTCCATTTATAACCACCCTCTGCCTTCTATCCTTTAGCCAGTTAGCTACCCACTTGCAGACATTTTCCCCCAGCCCCATCATTCTCATTTTGTATACCAACCTATTATGTGGCACGCTATCGAACGCTTTTGAGAAGTCGAGATACACGACATCCACTGGTTCCCCCTGATCTAATCGAGAGCTAACCTCCTCGTAGAAGTCAATCAGGTTTGTTTGGCAGGAGCGATTCCTCATGAATCCATGTTGGTTCGGGGTTAATAGATTATTAGCATCAAGATGCTCCATGATTGCCTCATTAATAAAGCCTTCAAAAATTTTGCCCACAACGGACGTCAGACTCACCGGCCGATAGTTTCCGGTGTTACTTTTTGCTCCCTTTTTGAATATTGGCACTACATTCGCCTGTCGCCAATCAAGTGGTACAGACCCAGTCTCAACAGAGTCCTTAAATATAAGATATAACGGTCTGTCTATCACATTACTTAGTTCCCTTAGTACCCGTGGGTGTATGCCATCAGGTCCTGGTGATTTGTTTATTTTAATGTTACTGAGGCGTTTCTGTACCCCAGCTTGGGTTAGATTTGTCATACTTAGTGGAGGATTAAGCTTGTCACTTCTCATTTCGCCTGTTAGTTCTTTTTCCTTTGTGAAAGTTGACGAAAAAAATGTATTTAATAGATTAGCTTTATCCTCATCTTTCTCTATGATTTTGCCTTCATCACTTTTTATCGGTCCAATATTATCCGATTTAATCCTTTTACTATTTATATACGTAAAGAACAGTTTGGGATTTGATCTACTTTCCCTAGCAATACGTCTCTCTGTTTCCTCCTTCGCTATTTTTATTTGTTTTTTACAGGTTCTCGTTTTTTCCTTGTAACACATTAGTGCCTCCTTACTGTTTTCCTGATTTAATCTCTTGAATGCCTCTTTTTTGCTATTTAACGCCCCTTTTACGTTCTTATTCAACCATATTGGTTTCCTCTTGTTTCTGGCCCTTTTATTCCCATACGGTATATACCTCTCGCACTGAGTATTCAGAATTATTTTGAAGGTTTCCCATTTACTATTCGTATTTCCTTGATTAAGAACTTTGTCCCAGTCTATAAGTTGAAGGCTTTCTTTCAGCTGATCAAACTTCGCCCTCCTAAAGTTTAATGTTTTAGTTGTTCCCTTATTGATAACCCTACTGAAGGGCATTTTGAAATTGATAATATTATGATCGCTATTACCTAGGTGCCCCCCTATCTGTACCTCAGTTATTCTATCAGGCCTATTAGTCAATATTAAGTCCAACACGGCCTTCCCTCTCGTTGGTTCCTGCACTAGTTGGGAGAGATAATTATCCTTAATATTTGTCAAGAACCTTTTTACTTTCTGAGATCTTCAGTTTCCCAGTCAATATCCGGGTAGTTGAAATCCCCCATTACAATCACTTCATTATTTTTTACTACTTTGTCTATTTGTCCTAATAGCAGTTTCTCATTCTCCTCTGTTACATTTGGTGGCTTATAGCAGACCCCCAGTAATATTTTATTATTATTTTTAGTTCCCTCTATCTCTACCCACATGGACTCGACCCCCTCTTCTCCCTCTCCTATATCTTCCCTTAGTCTGGGCTTTAGACATGACTTTACATATAAGCAGACTCCTCCGCCTTTCCCCTGTTTCCGGTCCCTTCTAAATAAATTATAATCTAATAAATTTACCGCCCAGTCGTAGCTATCGTCTAGCCAAGTCTCTGTTATACCTACGATGTCATACCTCTCCTCCGATATAAGCGCCCGTAGCTCATCCGCCTTATTGGTCAGGCTTCTTGCGTTGGTCAGCATGCAAGATAAAATTTTGGGGTTATTTAGCATCCTACTCTTCTCTAATGATCTAACTGTGCTATCCCCACCCCCCTCTCCACCCTCATTATATTCACTTATCCCCTTCCCCCTTGCTTGCCTCACATCCCACCTATTTCCTTGGTTCCCCCCCCCGTCTCTAGTTTGAATACTTCTCCAACCAATTAGCCATCTTCTTCCCCAGCACGGCTGCACCCTCCCCATTGAGGTGCAGCCCGTCCCTACGGTAGAGCCTGTAGCCGACCGCGAAGTCGGCCCAGTTCTCCATGAACCCAAACCCTTCTGCCTTGCACCAACTCTTTAGCCACTTATTCACCTCCCTAACTTCCCGTTAGCGCTCCTGTGTGGCTCGCGGGATTGGTAGTATTTCTGAGAAAACTACCTTAGAGGTCCTTGCCCTAAGCTTCCTACCTAGATCCCTGAAATCATTTTTAAGGACCCTCCATCTACCACTCACTTTGTCATTGGTGCCAATGTGGACCATGACCGCTGGGTCTTCGCCAGCCCCTCCCAGTAACCTGTCAACCCGATCCGCGATGTGTCGGACTCGAGCGCCAGGGAGGCAGCACACCGTTCGGCGATCCCGGTCTTTGTGACAGATTGCCCTGTCTGTCCCCCTAATAATAGAGTCACCCACTACCAGGACCTGTCTAGCCTGCCCTACACTTCCTCCCTCCCCCTCATTACTGGAGCATACACTCCCCCGGCGGTCAGAGGATCTGTCGTGCTCCAATAATGCCGGTTCTGAACCAGCCTTCCTATACTTCTTCCCTCTATCCCTTCTAACTGTTACCCAGCTCCCTGCCTGTTCAGCCTGCACTTCCCCACTATGCTCCACCCCCAGTGTTGACCCATTGAGTGTCTGCTCAGTGAGCAGCAAACTCCGTTCCATGTTGTCGATGCTCCTCAGTACCGCTATCTGAGCACTTAGATCCAGAATTTGGGCTTCCAAGTGCACGATATGCTCACATCTCTCGCAGCGGTATGGATCCCTGAGCGGTAGCTCAGGGAATGTATACATTGCGCAAGATGTACACTGCACGGCTCCGGCCAACATGGACGTCATTCTAAATATGGGGATACAGTCAGTATATATGTACAAGTACAAAACACAATTATTTATATATAGGTGTATGGACGAGGATCAATTAGGGATGTTCAAGTGTATTGATTAGGTATAGACGCGGGATCAGTTAAGTATGGACGAGGGATCAATTAAGTATCAATTAAGTATGGACGGGGGAATCAGCTGAGTGGGTCAGGTGGATTAATTAAGTATGGACGGTGTGTCAATTAACTATGGAGTGGATCAATAAGTATGGACTGGGGAAATAATTAATTGTGGACTAGGGAATCAATCAATTAATTATGGTCTGGGGGTTAATTAAATAGGATAAGGTGTAAAGCAAATAAATAGGTATGGACGGTGGGTTAATTAACTAAGGACTGGGGATCAATAAGTATCAATAATATCAATAAATATGGACTGGGGAAATAATTAATTGTGGACTGGGAAATCAGTCAATTAATTATGGACAGGAGTTAATTAAATATGGTGGGGGATAAGGCAAATAGATAGGGACTGGGGATCAGTAAAAGTGGACAAGGGGAATCTATTAAATAGGACAAGGGGGATCAATCGATTATGGACTGGGGGGGTCAATCAGTTAAGTGTGGTCAGGGGGATCACTTTAATATGGACGGTGGTGGTCGGGGATCAATTAAATGAGGACGGGGGGTCAATTTAAATGTGGTCAGGGGGATCAGTTAAATATGGGACGGGGGTGATCAGGGGAACAATTAAATATGGACGGGGGTGATCAGTTAAATATGGACGGGGGGTGATCAGGGGGAACAATTTAAATATGGACGGGGGTGATCAGTTAAATATGGACCGGGGGGTGATCAGGGGGAACAATTAAATATGGACGGGGTGATCAGTTAAATATGGACGGGGGTGATCAGGGGAACAATTTAAAATATGGACGGGGGTGATCAGTTAAATATGGACGGGGGGGTGATCAGGGGGAACAATTTAAATATGGACGGGGGTGATCAATTAAATATGGACGGGGGGTGATCAATTAAATATGGACTGGGGAATACAATACAATTACAATACAGATACAAATATAATACAGTACAGCACACACTGGGTTCAGTAGGGCCGCTTATCGCGGCCTCCTGCCCCTCACTCACCTCCTCTAGGGACGCTGCACGCTATCACAGCGCGCTCGTCCCTCTGGTCGCCTCTTACCGGTCCTCCTGGTCACAACCACTTGGCACCCTCCGCCGGCCGGCGCTGCAGCTGTCACAGCGCTCTCTATCGCGAGCCTAGTCGGACCACGCCGCACGCAGCTCACCACAGCCCATGTGCACACTCCCCGCGCGGTCCCCACTTCCGGCTCCCTGCTTCCGGTCACCGCTCTGCGCTGCTCCTCACCTCTCTGCGCTCTTGCGTGGGAGTTTGTACCTGGAGATGGAGAAGAGTCTCCTAGTTGGCTGTCGATGTCGCTGTCTCTCTAACTGTCGCTCTCTCTGCACACTCTCCTCTCACCGGCTCCCGCCAGATACGCTCCTCTCTGCACCACGCAGTATACCAGCGACTGCCTCTGCTACAGGGCCACAATTCCGGCACCACCTTTCTATGGAACTCTGCATTCCAACCCCAATAGAACCGGTCCTTCAGCAGGGGTTCCAACTTCTCCCAGCCAAAATGACCTGCTTGGTCATGGTAAGCCTCTAACACCATCTGGATATCTTCCTGGGTACTACAATCTGCCACACCATTTCATGGGTTCTGGGGTTAACATACCTTCTGCACAGCTTTTCTCTGTAGATGAAACAGCCGGCTTCTCTCCATTCCACAGTGTTTGGCTTGTGGAGGAGCTTCCTTCTCCAGGTGAGACCTTCTTGGGTTGTCTGTTCCTTTGATGAGGCTGACAACCGGGTCACTGTCTTGGGTCTACCTTCCAGCTGTGATGATGTAAAGGGGTTTTGTGTCTTACCATGACGTCTTTCTGGAGGTGTGTTGCTCTTGGACCATTTCCATTTCTGGTGGAAAGCAGGTAATTCAATTCTTCTAGGTCATCCACCTTCATCCTCGGTGTCCGACTGGTGGGGCTTCTTGACAGGGCATCAGCATTGGTGGTTCTTGTGACCTGCCCGGTACTTGATTGTGAACTAGTAATTTGACAATCTGGCCACCCAACGCTGTACCATGGCTCTTAACCTGGCTGTTCCAGATGTGTCAAGGGGTTATTGTCGGTAAAGGCTGTAATTTTAGTTGAGTCTAGGTATTGTTTGAATCTTTCGATGATAGCCCAGACCAAAGCCAGGAAATCCAGCTTTGAAGAACTGTAATTCTCCCGGGTTCCCTGTCAGTAGGGCGAAGCTTTCTACTGGCATAGGCAATCCTTTTCTCTGCCGTTTTGCTTCTGGGGACAACACAGCTCCCAGTCCCTCATTGCTGGCGTCTGTGTATAACAGGAAAGGTTGCAGAAGTTCGGGGTAAGCCAGGATTTCCTCACCGGTTAGGGCTTCCTTCATTATCGCAAAGGGACTCAGCCTGTTCTTTGCCTCACTGGAATGGGGAACTTTTACCTCTTTTGGACTCTCCTACTAGGAGATTCTTGTAAAGGTGCTGCCTTTTTTGGTGTAGTCCCTTAATGAATCTCCGTAGTACCCGTCCAGCCCCAGGAATAGACGTACTTCTTGATGTCTTTGGTTCAGGCCACTTGGATGGCAGTGACCTTCTCCGGGTCCCAGGTACTGAACCTTTTGTTGCGAGGTGGCACTGGTAGGTTTTAGTTCATCCCATACCGGGACAATGCTTCAAATACCTCTGCCAGGTGTTTTAGATGGTCTTCATATGTCCTTGAGTACACGATAAGTCATCCAGGTATAAACAGCACTGTTTCACACTTCCGGTGTCCTAAGCAACACTCCATCAACCTCCAGGAACGTCCGGGTGCGTGCTGAGTCCAAATGGCATGCTGTTGAATTTGCATAATCCCATCGGGGTGGTGAAGGCTGTCTTCTCCCGGTCTTCCTCAGCACAGAGACTTGCCAGTACCCGCTAGTGAGATCCAGTGTGGAGAAATAATTGGCAGATTTTAGTGCAGCCAGGGATTCTCTATACGGGGCTGGTATGCATCTTTATGTGTTATTCGATTATTTTTGTTTTGTAATCTCACACATCCTCATGCTACCATCCTTCTTTCTGACCAGGACCAGGGGAGCTGCCAGGGCTACTGCTATCCCTTACTACCCCTGCCTTTTTCATGTCAAGCAACATTTCTTTTGCTTTTTGGTTAATGTGCTGGTGGATGGGTCTGTAGCGCCTCTTGATGGGTGGATGGTTACCTGTGGGTATGTGGTGTTGTATCCCTTTGACCCTTCCAAAATCAAGTGAGTGTTTACTAAACACCTGTTCCTATTCCTGAACACACCTCTGTAGACACCGTGTTTTGATGGACCAGGGGTGGCGTCAGTCCCAACATGGAGCTGGTGACACCATTCCTCCACTGGGCTTTGGAGTCATTGTCCTCCACCGTGTCTGGTGGGGTCAAGGGTTCCCTGTGTGTATGGCATTATTATTCACAGTATACAGTCTGGCAACAGTGGCTATCTTGGCAATTGACTTCCTCCCTCCCCACAATTTAGGAGGCGTACGGGTACCCTTCCATTGCGCAAATCAACTACCCCCTCTAGCAGTTAGGAGTGTAGTTCTGTGTTCTGAGCTGATGAGCTCTACTACCACCTGGAAGTTCTGTCCCTTGAGACCTATTGCTGTCCTAGACCAAATCAGCATTTCACTCATTGCGGAATCACAGTGGGTATCGGGTCTGTCACCCGTACATTACCAATCTCACCACCTGTAGTTTTACCTGTTGCTGGTACAGGAGGGCTCGAATCTCTCTCTGGGAGCACCTTCCTCTGCCCTGGTCTGGCAGTGTCAGCAATCTGTTGGAGTAAAAACAACACTTCTCCCAAACAGTTACCAACAACATTATGTACCAAGTATCATATATGGGTTTTTATCACCAGGGTTAGACTCTACTACAATCAGTCCTTGATCCTTTAATTCCACTCTTCCCACCTTCACTGTCAAGTCCTTAACCACGACTAGGATAAGAGGAAGGCCATTGGAGGCATACACGGTGAGGTTTGGGTCTGGCGCGGAGTTCATCTATGGACCAGTACCTTTTGTAGAGGACATCAGGTATGATGGTCACCTGTGACCCGGTGTCCAGTAGTGCAGGTGTTGCTATGCCATCCAGCACGATGGACAGGAAAGGCCTTCCTCCTACAAACCGGTCGTACCAGCCTGATGGGCCTTGTTGGTCTACTCCTGGGTGTTGGCCTCGCTCCAGGGTTTGGCCCGTTTAAAGGACAGGTCCATGTGAGGTGGCCTACCTTGTGGCAACGGTAGCAGATCAGTTCTCCTGGAGGGCGATGTCGGTCGTTGGTCCTCCCACGGGGTGGCGTGTCCCTTCTTCTCCTCATCCAGGGTACATCCTCGGGACTGTCGGCGAGTAGGATCCTTCCATCCGGCTTGGGCTCCGTCTGTAGCTGCAGGGCGCTTAGGATGGTGGTCAGGGTTATTACTTAGCTGACGCACTTCAGAGCGCAGGCTGTCCAGCTCGCTAGGGGGAGCTGTTTACACTTTTGCCTCAGCCGCTAATGAAGGAGCAGTGGGAGCCGCGGGCACTGGGGTGGCCCCACCCTGGTAACGCTGGATAGCAGAATCTGATGTTTCCAGGGGCTGCAGACCCTTACTAGCCATGTCCTTCAGGGCGTCAAAGGTGGCATTTGGATGATCTAAGGCCCACCACCGTACAGTCCTCCTGGAACCTCAACCCCCGGATGAATTGTTCTGTCAGCATTTTGTCCTCATCATGTTATGCTGGCTGGACTAACCTGTTACAGGGCCTGCAGGGCCTCTTGTACCGCCAGGCTTAGTCCCGGATACTGTCCTCAGGTTTCTGGGAACAGTGGTAGAAACCTCATCCGGAGGATCTGTCTCAGTGCGGTTTTTCAAATGCTGTTTGCAGTCTTTTGAAGATGATGGACACTGATTCTTGGTCTGCCGGCTGGCCAGGTTTCAACTTTCTCGCTCAGCGGCACCAGTCAATTGTCTTAACACTACAGCGGCTCTCTGTTTGCCAGTTCATAGAATACAAGTCCAGTATGCGCGGTATCATTCCTCTTGAATCCGGACAGTGTATCCGGTTTGCCTATACTGTGGGAACCACTTCGCTCCAGGGATATACGGCAGGGCCATAGGTATCAACGGGGTTACGACCCCTGCTGGTGGAGCGGCCGCTCCGGCCTGGGCGGCGCTGGGCGCAGGTTGGGCATCACGAGCGCTAACCGGCGCTCCGGCGGCTTGCTGGTCGTCGGTCATGGTCACGCCCCCCTAATTAACCGGAGCCTACCTTCTTCACTTTTCTTTTCAGATAGGCCACAGCTCCGCGGGCCACGGTCTTCATTCAGGACCTTCCGTTGCTTGCGTCTGACGTCAGGGCGTCTTCTGGCTCCTTCCAGGACCTGACGCTTCCTGGTGCGACGTCAGGGGTGGGGCGTGTCCTGGGCTTCGCGCTCTTCACAGCGCGCTCGTCCCTCCGGTCGCCTCTTACCGGTCCTCCTGGTCACAACCACTTGGCACCCTCCGCCGGCCGGCGCTGCACGCTGTCACAGCGCTCTCTATCGCGAGCCTAGTCGGACCACGCCACACGCCGCTCACCACAGCCCACGTGCACACTCCCCGCGCGGTCCCACTTCCGGTCTCCCTGCTTCCGGTCACCGCTCTGCGATGCTCCTCACCGCTCTGCGCTGCTCCTCACCGCTCTGCGCTCTTGCAGGTTTGTACCTGGAGATGGAGAAGACGTCTTTTAGTTGGCTGTCGATGTCGCTGTCTCTCTCTAACTGTCGCTCTCTCTGCACACTCTCCTCTCACCGGCTCCCGCCAGATACGCTCTCTCTGCACCACGCAGTATACCAGCGACTGCCTCTGCTACAGGGCCCACAATTCCGGCACCACCTTTCTATGGAACTCTGCATTCCAACCCAATAGAACCGGTCCTTCAGCAGGGTTTCCAACTTCTTCCAGCCAAAATGACCTGCTTGGTCATGGTAGGCCTCTAACACCATCTGGATATCTTTCCTGGGTACTACAATCTGCCACACCATTTCATGGGTTCTGGGGTTAACATACCTTCTGCACAGCTTTTCTCTGTAGATGAACAGCCGGCTTCTCTCATTCCACAGGTGTTTGGCTTGTGGAGGAGCTTCCTTCTCCAGGTGAGAACCTTCTTGGATTATCAGTCCTTTGATGAGGCTGACAACCGGGTCACTGTCTTGGGTCTCCTTCCAGCTGTGATGAGGTAAAGGGTTTAGTGTCTTACCATGACGTCTTCTGGAGGTGTGTTGCTCTTGGACCATTCCATTTCTGTGGAAAGCAGGTAATTCAATTTCTTCTAGGTCATCCACTTCATCCTCGGTGTCCTACTGGTGGGGCATTCTTGACAGGGCATCAGCATTGGTGTTCTTGTGACCTGCCCGGTACTTGATTGTGAACTAGTAATTCGACAATCTGGCCACCCAACGCTGTACCATGGCTCTTAACCTGGCTGTCTCCAGATGTGTCAAGGGGTTATTGTCGGTAAAGGCTGTAAATTTAGTTGAGTCTAGGTAATGTTTGAATCTTTCGATGATAGCCCAGACCAAGGCCAGGAAATCCAGCTTGAAGGAACTGTAATTCTCCGGGTTCCTGTCAGTAGGGCGAAGCTTTCTACTGGCATAGGCAATTACCTTTTCTCTGCCGTTTTGCTTCTGGGACAACACAGCTCCCAGTCCCTCATTGCTGGCGTCTGTGTATAACAGGAAAGGTTGGCTGAAGTCGGGGTAAGCCAGGATTTCCTCACCGGTTAGGGCTTCCTTCATTAACGCAAAGGACTCAGCCTGTTCTTTGCCTCACTGGAATGGGGAACTTTTACCTCTTTTGGACTCTCCTACTAGGAGATCTTGTAAAGGTGCTGCCTTTTTGGTGTAGTCCTTAATGAATCTCCTGTAGTACCCGACCAGCCCCAGGAATTGACGTACTTCTTTGATGTTCTTTGGTTCAGGCCACTTCTGGATGGCAGTGACCTTCTCCGGGTCCCAGGTACTGAACCTTCTGTTTGAGCAGGTGGCACTTGGAAGGTTTTAGTTTCATCCCATACCGGGACAATGCTTCAAATACCTCTGCCAGGTGTTTTAGATGGTCTTCATATGTCCTTGAGTACACGATAACATCATCCAGGTATAACAGCACTGTTTCAAAGTTCCGGTGTCCTAAGCAACACTCCATCAACCTCTGGAACGTTCCGGGTGCGTTGCAGAGTCCAAATGGCATGCTGTTGAATTCGCATAATCCCATCGGGGTGGTGAAGGCTGTCTTCTCCCGGTCTTCCTCAGCAACAGAGACTTGCCAGTACCCGCTAGTGAGATCCAGTGTGGAGAAATAATTGGCAGATTTTAGTGCAGCCAGGGATTCCTCTATACGGGGCAAAGGGTATGCATCTTTATGTGTTATTCGATTAATTTGTTTGTAATCTACACACATCCTCATGCTACCATCCTTCTTTCTGACCAGGACCAGGGGAGCTGCCCAGGGGCTACAGCTATCCCTTACTACCCCTGCCTTTTTCATGTCAAGCAACATTTCTTTTGCTTTTTGGTAATGTGCTGGTGGTATGGGTCTGTAGCGCTCCTTGATGGGTGGATGGTTACCTGTGGGTATGTGGTGTTGTATCCCTTTGACCCTTCCAAAATCAAGTGAGTGTTTACTAAACACCTGTTCATATTCCTGAACCACTCTGTAGACACCGTGTTTTGATGGACAGGGGTGGCGTCAGTTCCAACATGGAGCTGTTGACACCATTCCTCCAGCTGGGCTTTGGAGTCATTGTCCTCCACCGTGTCTGGTGGGGTCAAGGGTTCCACTGTGTGTATGGCATTATTATTCACAGTATACAGTCTGGCAACAGTGGCGTATCTTGGCAATTTGACTTCCTCCTCCCCACAATTTAGGAGGCGTACGGGTACCCTTCCATTGCGCAAATCAACTACCCCTCTAGCAGTTAGGAGTGTAGTTCTGTGTTCTGAGCTGATGAGCTCTACTACCACCTGGAAGTTCTGTCCCTTGAGACCTATTGCTGTCCTAGACCAAATCAGCATTTCACTCATTGGGGGAATCACAGTGGGTATCGGGTCTGTCACCCGTACATTACCAATCTCACCACCTGTTAGTTTTACCTGTTGCTAGTACAGGAGGGCTCAAATTTCTCTCTGCAGCACCTTCCTCTGCCCTGGTCTGGCAGTGTCAGCAATCTGTTGGAGTAAAAACAACACTTCTCCCAAACAGTTACCAACAACATTTGTACCAAGTATCATATATGGGTTTTTATCACCAGGGTTAGACTCTACTACAATCAGTCCTTGATCCTTTAATTCCACTCTTCCCACCTTCACTGTCAAGTCCTTAACCACGACTAGGTTAAGAGGAAGGCCATTGGAGGCATACACGGTGAGGTTTGGGTCTGGCGCGGAGTTCATCTATGGACCAGTACCTTTTGTAGAGGACATCAGGTATGATGGTCACCTGTGACCCGGTGTCCAGTAGTGCAGGTGTTGCTATGCCATCCAGCACGATGGACAGGAAAGGGCTTCCTCCTACAAACCGGTCGTACCAGCCTGATGGGCCTTGTTGGTCTACTCCTGGGTGTTGGCCCTCGGCCCCAGGGTTTGCCCGTTTAAAGGACAGGTCCATGTGAGGTGGCCTGCCTTGTGGCAACGGTAGCAGATCAGTTCTCCTGGAGGGCGATGTCGGTCGTTGGTCCTCCCACGGGGTGGCGTTGTCCTTCTTCTCCTCATCCAGGGTACATCCTCGGGACTGTCGGCGAGTAGGATCCTTCCATCCAGTTTGGGCTCCGTCTGTAGCTGCAGGGCGCTTAGGATGGTGGTCAGGGTTTTACTTAGCTGACGCACTTCAGAGCGCAGGCTGTCCAGCTCGCTAGGGGGCGCTGTTTGCACTTTTGCCTCAGCCGCTAATGAAGGAGCAGTGGGAGCTGCGGGCACTGGGGTGGCCCCACCCTGGTAACGCTGGATAGCAGAATCTGATGTTTCCAGGGGCTGCAGACCCTTACTAGCCATGTCCTTCAGGGCGTCAAAGGTGGCATTTGGATGATCTAAGGCCCACCACCGTACAGTCCTCCTGGGACCTCAACCCCCGGATGAATTGTTCTGTCAGCATTTTGTCCTCATCATGTATGCTGGCTGGACTAACCTGTTACAGGGCCTGCAGGGCCTCTTGTAACCGCCAGGCTTAGTCCCGGATACTGTCCTCAGGTTTCTGGGAACAGTGGTAGAACCTCATCCGGAGATCTGTCTCAGTGTGGTTTTCAAATGCTGTTTGCAGTCTTTTGAAGATGATGGACACTGATTCTTGGTCTGCGGCTGGCCAGGTTTCAACTTCTCGCTCAGCGGCACCAGTCAATTGTCTTAACACTACAGCGGCTCTCTGTTTGCCAGTCATAGAATACATGTCCAGTATGCCGCATATCTTCCTCTTGAATCCGGACAGTGTATCCGGTTTGCCATTATACTGTGGGAACCACTTTGCTCCAGGGATATACGGCAGGGCCATAGGTATCAACGGGGTTACGACCCCTGCTGGTGGAGCGGCCGCTCCGGCCTGGGCGGCGCTGGGCGCAGGTTGGGCATCACGAGCGCTAACCGGCGCTCCGGCGGCTTGCTGGTCGTCGGTCATGGTCGCGCCCCCCTAATTAACCGGAGCCTACCTTCTTCACTTTTCTTTTCAGATAGGCCACAGCTCCGCGGGCCACGGTCTTCTTTCAGGACCTTCCGTTGCTTGCGTCTGACGTCAGGGCGTCTTCTGGCTCCTTCCAGGACCTGACGCTTCCTGGTTCGACGTCAGGGGTGGGGCGTGTCCTGGGCTTCGCGCTCTTCACAGCGCGCTCGTCCCTCCGGTCGCCTCTTACCGGTTCTCCTGGTCACAATCACTTGGCACCCTCCGCCGGCCGTCGCTGCACGCTGTCACAGCGCTCTCTATCGCGAGCCTAGTCGGACCACGCCACACGCCGCTCACCACAGCCCACGTGCACACTCCCCGCGCGGTCCCACTTCCGGTCCCCCTGCTTCCGGTCCCCGCTCTGCGCTGCTCCTCACCGCTCTGCGCTGCTCCTCACCGCTCTGCGCTCTTGCAGGTTTGTACCTGGAGATGGAGAAGACGTCTTTTAGTTGGCTGTCGATGTCGCTGTCTCTCTCTAACTGTCGCTCTCTCTGCACACTCTCCTCTCACCGGCTCCCGCCAGATACGCTCTCTCTGCACCACGCAGTATACCAGCGACTGCCTCTGCTACAGGGCCCACATTTCCGGCACCACCTTTCTATGGAACTCTGCATTCCAACCCAATAGAATCGGTCCTTCAGCAGGGTTTCCAACTTCTTCCAGCCAAAATGACCTGCTTGGTCATGGTAGGCCTCTAACACCATCTGGATATCTTTCCTGGGTACTACAATCTGCCACACCATTTCATGGGTTCTGGGGTTAACATACCTTCTGCACAGCTTTTCTCTGTAGATGAACAGCCGGCTTCTCTCATTCCACAGGTGTTTGGCTTGTGGAGGAGCTTCCTTCTCCAGGTGAGAACCTTCTTAGATTATCAGTCCTTTGATGAGGCTGACAACCGGGTCACTGTCTTGGGTCTCCTTCCAGCTGTGATGAGGTAAAGGGTTTAGTGTCTTACCATGACGTCTTCTGGAGGTGTGTTGCTCTTGGACCATTCCATTTCTGTGGAAAGCAGGTAATTCAATTTCTTCTAGGTCATCCACTTCATCCTCGGTGTCCTACTGGTGGGGCATTCTTGACAGGGCATCAGCATTGGTGTTCTTGTGACCTGCCCGGTACTTGATTGTGAACTAGTAATTCGACAATCTGGCCACCCAACGCTGTACCATGGCTCTTAACCTGGCTGTCTCCAGATGTGTCAAGGGGTTATTGTCGGTAAAGGCTGTAAATTTAGTTGAGTCTAGGTAATGTTTGAATCTTTCGATGATAGCCCAGACCAAGGCCAGGAAATCCAGCTTGAAGGAACTGTAATTCTCCGGGTTCCTGTCAGTAGGGCGAAGCTTTCTACTGGCATAGGCAATTACCTTTTCTCTGCCGTTTTGCTTCTGGGACAACACAGCTCCCAGTCCCTCATTGCTGGCGTCTGTGTATAACAGGAAAGGTTGGCTGAAGTCGGGGTAAGCCAGGATTTCCTCACCGGTTAGGGCTTCCTTCATTAACGCAAAGGACTCAGCCTGTTCTTTGCCTCACTGGAATGGGGAACATTTACCTCTTTTGGACTCTCCTACTAGGAGATCTTGTAAAGGTGCTGCCTTTTTGGTGTAGTCCTTAATGAATCTCCTGTAGTACCCGACCAGCCCCAGGAATTGACGTACTTCTTTGATGTTCTTTGGTTCAGGCCACTTCTGGATGGCAGTGACCTTCTCCGGGTCCCAGGTACTGAACCTTCTGTTTGAGCAGGTGGCACTTGGAAGGTTTTAGTTTCATCCCATACCGGGACAATGCTTCAAATACCTCTGCCAGGTGTTTTAGATGGTCTTCATATGTCCTTGAGTACACGATAATGTCATCCAGGTATAACAGCACTGTTTCAAAGTTCCGGTGTCCTAAGCAACACTCCATCAACCTCTGGAACGTTCCGGGTGCGTTGCAGAGTCCAAATGGCATGCTGTTGAATTCGCATAATCCCATCGGGGTGGTGAAGGCTGTCTTCTCCCAGTCTTCCTCAGCAACAGAGACTTGCCAGTACCCGCTAGTGAGATCCAGTGTGGAGAAATAATTGGCAGATTTTAGTGCAGCCAGGGATTCCTCTATACGGGGCAAAGGGTATGCATCTTTATGTGTTATTCGATTAATTTGTTTGTAATCTACACACATCCTCATGCTACCATCCTTCTTTCTGACCAGGACCAGGGGAGCTGCCCAGGGGCTACAGCTATCCCTTACTACTCCTGCCTTTTTCATGTCAAGCAACATTTCTTTTACTTTTTGGTAATGTGCTGGTGGTATGGGTCTGTAGCGCTCCTTGATGGGTGGATGGTTACTTGTGGGTATGTGGTGTTGTATCCCTTTGACCCTTCCAAAATCAAGTGAGTGTTTACTAAACACCTGTTCATATTCCTGAACCACTCTGTAGACACCGTGTTTTGATGGACAGGGGTGGCGTCAGTTCCAACATGGAGCTGTTGACACCATTCCTCCAGCTGGGCTTTGGAGTCATTGTCCTCCACCGTGTCTGGTGGGGTCAAGGGTTCCACTGTGTGTATGGCATTATTATTCACAGTATACAGTCTGGCAACAGTGGCGTATCTTGGCAATTTGACTTCCTCCTCCCCACAATTTAGGAGGCGTACGGGTACCCTTCCATTGCGCAAATCAACTACCCCTCTAGCAGTTAGGAGTGTAGTTCTGTGTTCTGAGCTGATGAGCTCTACTACCACCTGGAAGTTCTGTCCCTTGAGACCTATTGCTGTCCTAGACCAAATCAGCATTTCACTCATTGGGGGAATCACAGTGGGTATCGGGTCTGTCACCCGTACATTACCAATCTCACCACCTGTTAGTTTTACCTGTTGCTGGTACAGGAGGGCTCGAATCTCTCTCTGGAGCACCTTCCTCTGCCCTGGTCTGGCAGTGTCAGCAATCTGTTGGAGTAAAAACAACACTTCTCCCAAACAGTTACCAACAACATTTGTACCAAGTATCATATATGGGTTTTTATCACCAGGGTTAGACTCTACTACAATCAGTCCTTGATCCTTTAATTCCACTCTTCCCACCTTCACTGTCAAGTCCTTAACCACGACTAGGTTAAGAGGAAGGCCATTGGAGGCATACACGGTGAGGTTTGGGTCTGGCGCGGAGTTCATCTATGGACCAGTACCTTTTGTAGAGGACATCAGGTATGATGGTCACCTGTGACCCGGTGTCCAGTAGTGCAGGTGTTGTTATGCCATCCAGCACAATGGACAGGAAAGGGCTTCCTCCTACAAACCGGTCGTACCAGCCTGATGGGCCTTGTTGGTCTACTCCTGGGTGTTGGCCCTCGGCCCCAGGGTTTGCCCGTTTAAAGGACAGGTCCATGTGAGGTGGCCTGCCTTGTGGCAACGGTAGCAGATCAGTTCTCCTGGAGGGCGATGTCGGTCGTTGGTCCTCCCACGGGGTGGCGTTGTCCTTCTTCTCCTCATCCAGGGTACATCCTCGGGACTGTCGGCGAGTAGGATCCTTCCATCCAGTTTGGGCTCCGTCTGTAGCTGCAGGGCGCTTAGGATGGTGGTCAGGGTTTTACTTAGCTGACGCACTTCAGAGCGCAGGCTGTCCAGCTCGCTAGGGGGCGCTGTTTGCACTTTTGCCTCAGCCGCTAATGAAGGAGCAGTGGGAGCTGCGGGCACTGGGGTGACCCCACCCTGGTAACGCTGGATAGCAGAATCTGATGTTTCCAGGGGCTGCAGACCCTTACTAGCCATGTCTTTCAGGGCGTCAAAGGTGGCATTTGGATGATCTAAGGCTCACCACCGTACAGTCCTCCTGGGACCTCAACCCCCGGATGAATTGTTCTGTCAGCATTTTGTCCTCATCATGTATGCTGGCTGGACTAACCTGTTACAGGGCCTGCAGGGCCTCTTGTAACCGCCAGGCTTAGTCCCGGATACTGTCCTCAGGTTTCTGGGAACAGTGGTAGAACCTCATCCGGAGATCTGTCTCAGTGCGGTTTTCAAATGCTGTTTGCAGTCTTTTGAAGATGATGGACACTGATTCTTGGTCTGCGGCTGGCCAGGTTTCAACTTCTCGCTCAGCGGCACCAGTCAATTGTCTTAACACTACAGCGGCTCTCTGTTTGCCAGTCATAGAATACATGTCCAGTATGCCGCATATCTTCCTCTTGAATCCGGACAGTGTATCCGGTTTGCCATTATACTGTGGGAACCACTTTGCTCCAGGGATATATGGCAGGGCCATAGGTATCAACGGGGTTACAACCCCTGCTGGTGGAGCGGCCGCTCCGGCCTGTGCGGCGCTGGGCGCAGGTTGGGCATCACGAGCGCTAACCAGCGCTCCGGCGGCTTGCTGTTCGTCAGTCATGGTCGCGCCCCCCTAATTAACCGGAGCCTACCTTCTTCACTTTTCTTTTCAGATAGGCCACAGCTCCGCGGGCCACGGTCTTCTTTCAGGACCTTCCGTTGCTTGCGTCTGACGTCAGGGCGTCTTCTGGCTCCTTCCAGGACCTGACGCTTCCTGGTTCGACGTCAGCGGTGGGGCGTGTCCTGGGCTTCGCGCTTTTCACAGCGCGATCGTCCCTCCGGTCGCCTCTTACCGGTCCTCCTGGTCACAACCACTTGGCACCCTCCGCCGGCCGGCGCTGCACGCTGTCACAGCGCTCTCTATCGCGAGCCTAATTGGACCACGCCGCTCACCACAGCCCACGTGCACACTCCCCGCGCGGTCCCACTTCCGGTCCCCCTGCTTCCGGTCACCGCTCTGCGCTGCTCCTCACTGCTCTGCGCTCTTGCAGGTTTGTACCTGGAGATGGAGAAGACGTCTCCTAGTTGGCTGTCGATGTCACTGTCTCTCTCTAACTGTCGCTCTCTCGGCACACTCTCCTCGCACCGGCTCCTGCCAGATACGCTCTCTCTGCACCACGCAGTATACCAGCGACTGCCTCTGCTACAGGGCCCACAATTCCGGCACCACCTTTCTATGGAACTCTGCATTCCAACCCAATAGAACCGGTCCTTCAGCAGGGTTTCCAACTTCTTCCAGCCAAAATGACCTGCTTGGTCATGGTAGGCCTCTAACACCATCTGGATATCTTTCCTGGGTACTACAATCTGCCACACCATTTCATGGGTTCTGGGGTTAACATACCTTCTGCACAGCTTTTCTCTGTAGATGAACAGCCGGCTTCTCTCATTCCACAGGTGTTTGGCTTGTGGAGGAGCTTCCTTCTCCAGGTGAGAACCTTCTTGGGTTATCAGTCCTTTGATGAGGCTGATAACCGGGTCACTGTCTTGGGTCTCCTTCCAGCTGTGATGAGGTAAAGGGTTTAGTGTCTTACCATGACGTCTTCTGGAGGTGTGTTGCTCTTGGACCATTCCATTTCTGTGGAAAGCAGGTAATTCAATTTCTTCTAGGTCATCCACTTCATCCTCGGTGTCCGACTGGTGGGGCATTCTTGACAGGGCATCAGCATTGGTGTTCTTGTGACCTGCCCGGTACTTGATTGTGAACTAGTAATTCGACAATCTGGCCACCCAACGCTGTACCATGGCTCTTAACCTGGCTGTCTCCAGATGTGTCAAGGGGTTATTGTCGGTAAAGGCTGTAAATTTAGTTGAGTCTAGGTAATGTTTGAATCTTTCGATGATAGCCCAGACCAAGGCCAGGAAATCCAGCTTGAAGGAACTGTAATTCTCCGGGTTCCTGTCAGTAGGGCGAAGCTTTCTACTGGAATAGGCAATTACCTTTTCTCTGCCGTTTTGCTTCTGGGACAACACAGCTTCCAGTCCCTCATTGCTGGCGTCTGTGTATAACAGGAAAGGTTGGCTGAAGTCGGGGTAAGCCAGGATTTCCTCACCGGTTAGGGCTTCCTTCATTAACGCAAAGGACTCAGCCTGTTCTTTGCCTCACTGGAATGGGGAACTTTTACCTCTTTTGGACTCTCCTACTAGGAGATCTTGTAAAGGTGCTGCCTTTTTGGTGTAGTCCTTAATGAATCTCCTGTAGTACCCGACCAGCCCCAGGAATTGACGTACTTCTTTGATGTTCTTTGGTTCAGGCCACTTCTGGATGGCAGTGACCTTCTCCGGGTCCCAGGTACTGAACCTTCTGTTTGAGCAGGTGGCACTTGGAAGATTTTAGTTTCATCCCATACCGGGACAATGCTTCAAATACCTCTGCCAGGTGTTTTAGATGGTCTTCATATGTCCTTGAGTACACGATAACGTCATCCAGGTATAACAGCACTGTTTCAAAGTTCCGGTGTCCTAAGCAACACTCCATCAACCTCTGGAACGTTCCGGGTGCGTTGCAGAGTCCAAATAGCATGCTGTTGAATTCGCATAATCCCATCGGGGTGGTGAAGGCTGTCTTCTCCCGGTCTTCCTCAGCAACAGAGACTTGCCAGTACCCGCTAGTGAGATCCAGTGTGGAGAAATAATTGGCAGATTTTAGTGCAGCCAGGGATTCCTCTATACGGGGCAAAGGGTATGCATCTTTATGTGTTATTCGATTAATTTGTTTGTAATCTACACACATCCTCATGCTACCATCCTTCTTTCTGACCAGGACCAGGGGAGCTGCCCAGGGGCTACAGCTATCCCTTACTACCCCTGCCTTTTTCATGTCAAGCAACATTTCTTTTGCTTTTTGGTAATGTGCTGGTGGTATGGGTCTGTAGCGCTCCTTGATGGGTGGATGGTTACCTGTGGGTATGTGGTGTTGTATCCCTTTGACCCTTCCAAAATCAAGTGAGTGTTTACTAAACACCTGTTCATATTCCTTAACCTCTCTGTAGACACCGTGTTTTGATGGACAAGGGTGGCGTCAGTTCCAACATGGAGCTGTTGACACCATTCCTCCAGCTGGGCTTTGGAGTCATTGTCCTCCACCGTGTCTGGTGGGGTCAAGGGTTCCACTGTGTGTATGGCATTATTATTCACAGTATACAGTCTGGCAACAGTGGCGTATCTTGGCAATTTGACTTCCTCCTCCCCACAATTTAGGAGGCGTACGGGTACCCTTCCATTGCGCAAATCAACTACCCCTCTAGCAGTTAGGAGTGTAGTTCTGTGTTCTGAGCTGATGAGCTCTACTACCACCTGGAAGTTCTGTCCCTTGAGACCTATTGCTGTCCTAGACCAAATCAGCATTTCACTCATTGGGGGAATCACAGTGGGTATTGGGTCTGTCACCCGTACATTACCAATCTCACCACCTGTTAGTTTTACCTGTTGCTGGTACAGGAGGGCTCGAATCTCTCTCTGGAGCACCTTCCTCTGCCCTGGTCTGGCAGTGTCAGCAGTCTGTTGGAGTAAAAACAACACTTCTCCCAAACAGTTACCAACAACATTTGTACCAAGTATCATATATGGGTTTTTATCACCAGGGTTAGACTCTACTACAATCAGTCCTTGATCCTTTAATTCCACTCTTCCCACCTTCACTGTCAAGTCCTTAACCACGACTAGGTTAAGAGGAAGGCCATTGGAGGCATACACGGTGAGGTTTGGGTCTGGCGCAGAGTTCATCTATGGACCAGTACCTTTTGTAGAGGACATCAGGTATGATGGTCACCTGTGACCCGGTGTCCAGTAGTGCAGGTGTTGCTATGCCATCCAGCACGATCGACAGGAAAGGGCTTCCTCCTACAAACCGGTCGTACCAGCCTGATGGGCCTTGTTGGTCTACTCCTGGGTGTTGGCCCTCGGCCCCAGGGTTTGCCCGTTTAAAGGACAGGTCCATGTGAGGTGGCCTGCCTTGTGGCAACGGTAGCAGATCAGTTCTCCTGGAGGGCGATGTCGGTCGTTGGTCCTCCCACGGGGTGGCGTTGTCCTTCTTCTCCTCATCCAGGGTACATCCTCGGGACTGTCGGCGAGTAGGATCCTTCCATCCAGTTTGGGCTCCGTCTGTAGCTGCAGGGCGCTTAGGATGGTGGTCAGGGTTTTACTTAGCTGACGCACTTCAGAGCGCAGGCTGTCCAGCTCGCTAGGGGGCGCTGTTTGCACTTTTGCCTCAGCCGCTAATGAAGGAGCAGTGGGAGCTGCGGGCACTGGGGTGACCCCACCCTGGTAACGCTGGATAGCAGAATCTGATGTTTCCAGGGGCTGCAGACCCTTACTAGCCATGTCTTTCAGGGCGTCAAAGGTGGCATTTGGATGATCTAAGGCTCACCACCGTACAGTCCTCCTGGGACCTCAACCCCCGGATGAATTGTTCTGTCAGCATTTTGTCCTCATCATGTATGCTGGCTGGACTAACCTGTTACAGGGCCTGCAGGGCCTCTTGTAACCGCCAGGCTTAGTCCCGGATACTGTCCTCAGGTTTCTGGGAACAGTGGTAGAACCTCATCCGGAGATCTGTCTCAGTGCGGTTTTCAAATGCTGTTTGCAGTCTTTTGAAGATGATGGACACTGATTCTTGGTCTGCGGCTGGCCAGGTTTCAACTTCTCGCTCAGCGGCACCAGTCAATTGTCTTAACACTACAGCGGCTCTCTGTTTGCCAGTCATAGAATACATGTCCAGTATGCCGCATATCTTCCTCTTGAATCCGGACAGTGTATCCGGTTTGCCATTATACTGTGGGAACCACTTTGCTCCAGGGATATATGGCAGGGCCATAGGTATCAACGGGGTTACAACCCCTGCTGGTGGAGCGGCCGCTCCGGCCTGTGCGGCGCTGGGCGCAGGTTGGGCATCACGAGCGCTAACCAGCGCTCCGGCGGCTTGCTGTTCGTCAGTCATGGTCGCGCCCCCCTAATTAACCGGAGCCTACCTTCTTCACTTTTCTTTTCAGATAGGCCACAGCTCCGCGGGCCACGGTCTTCTTTCAGGACCTTCCGTTGCTTGCGTCTGACGTCAGGGCGTCTTCTGGCTCCTTCCAGGACCTGACGCTTCCTGGTTCGACGTCAGGGGTGGGGCGTGTCCTGGGCTTCGCGCTTTTCACAGCGCGATCGTCCCTCCGGTCGCCTCTTACCGGTCCTCCTGGTCACAACCACTTGGCACCCTCCGCCGGCCGGCGCTGCACGCTGTCACAGCGCTCTCTATCGCGAGCCTAATTGGACCACGCCGCTCACCACAGCCCACGTGCACACTCCCCGCGCGGTCCCACTTCCGGTCCCCCTGCTTCCGGTCACCGCTCTGCGCTGCTCCTCACTGCTCTGCGCTCTTGCAGGTTTGTACCTGGAGATGGAGAAGACGTCTCCTAGTTGGCTGTCGATGTCGCTGTCTCTCTCTAACTGTCGCTCTCTCTGCACACTCTCCTCGCACCGGCTCCTGCCAGATACGCTCTCTCTGCACCACGCAGTATACCAGCGACTGCCTCTGCTACAGGGCCCACAATTCCGGCACCACCTTTCTATGGAACTCTGCATTCCAACCCAATAGAACCGGTCCTTCAGCAGGGTTTCCAACTTCTTCCAGCCAAAATGACCTGCTTGGTCATGGTAGGCCTCTAACACCATCTGGATATCTTTCCTGGGTACTACAATCTGCCACACCATTTCATGGGTTCTGGGGTTAACATACCTTCTGCACAGCTTTTCTCTGTAGATGAACAGCCGGCTTCTCTCATTCCACAGGTGTTTGGCTTGTGGAGGAGCTTCCTTCTCCAGGTGAGAACCTTCTTGGGTTATCAGTCCTTTGATGAGGCTGATAACCGGGTCACTGTCTTGGGTCTCCTTCCAGCTGTGATGAGGTAAAGGGTTTAGTGTCTTACCATGACGTCTTCTGGAGGTGTGTTGCTCTTGGACCATTCCATTTCTGTGGAAAGCAGGTAATTCAATTTCTTCTAGGTCATCCACTTCATCCTCGGTGTCCGACTGGTGGGGCATTCTTGACAGGGCATCAGCATTGGTGTTCTTGTGACCTGCCCGGTACTTGATTGTGAACTAGTAATTCGACAATCTGGCCACCCAACGCTGTACCATGGCTCTTAACCTGGCTGTCTCCAGATGTGTCAAGGGGTTATTGTCGGTAAAGGCTGTAAATTTAGTTGAGTCTAGGTAATGTTTGAATCTTTCGATGATAGCCCAGACCAAGGCCAGGAAATCCAGCTTGAAGGAACTGTAATTCTCCGGGTTCCTGTCAGTAGGGCGAAGCTTTCTACTGGAATAGGCAATTACCTTTTCTCTGCCGTTTTGCTTCTGGGACAACACAGCTTCCAGTCCCTCATTGCTGGCGTCTGTGTATAACAGGAAAGGTTGGCTGAAGTCGGGGTAAGCCAGGATTTCCTCACCGGTTAGGGCTTCCTTCATTAACGCAAAGGACTCAGCCTGTTCTTTGCCTCACTGGAATGGGGAACTTTTACCTCTTTTGGACTCTCCTACTAGGAGATCTTGTAAAGGTGCTGCCTTTTTGGTGTAGTCCTTAATGAATCTCCTGTAGTACCCGACCAGCCCCAGGAATTGACGTACTTCTTTGATGTTCTTTGGTTCAGGCCACTTCTGGATGGCAGTGACCTTCTCCGGGTCCCAGGTACTGAACCTTCTGTTTGAGCAGGTGGCACTTGGAAGATTTTAGTTTCATCCCATACCGGGACAATGCTTCAAATACCTCTGCCAGGTGTTTTAGATGGTCTTCATATGTCCTTGAGTACACGATAACGTCATCCAGGTATAACAGCACTGTTTCAAAGTTCCGGTGTCCTAAGCAACACTCCATCAACCTCTGGAACGTTCCGGGTGCGTTGCAGAGTCCAAATAGCATGCTGTTGAATTCGCATAATCCCATCGGGGTGGTGAAGGCTGTCTTCTCCCGGTCTTCCTCAGCAACAGAGACTTGCCAGTACCCGCTAGTGAGATCCAGTGTGGAGAAATAATTGGCAGATTTTAGTGCAGCCAGGGATTCCTCTATACGGGGCAAAGGGTATGCATCTTTATGTGTTATTCGATTAATTTGTTTGTAATCTACACACATCCTCATGCTACCATCCTTCTTTCTGACCAGGACCAGGGGAGCTGCCCAGGGGCTACAGCTATCCCTTACTACCCCTGCCTTTTTCATGTCAAGCAACATTTCTTTTGCTTTTTGGTAATGTGCTGGTGGTATGGGTCTGTAGCGCTCCTTGATGGGTGGATGGTTACCTGTGGGTATGTGGTGTTGTATCCCTTTGACCCTTCCAAAATCAAGTGAGTGTTTACTAAACACCTGTTCATATTCCTTAACCTCTCTGTAGACACCGTGTTTTGATGGACAAGGGTGGCGTCAGTTCCAACATGGAGCTGTTGACACCATTCCTCCAGCTGGGCTTTGGAGTCATTGTCCTCCACCGTGTCTGGTGGGGTCAAGGGTTCCACTGTGTGTATGGCATTATTATTCACAGTATACAGTCTGGCAACAGTGGCGTATCTTGGCAATTTGACTTCCTCCTCCCCACAATTTAGGAGGCGTACGGGTACCCTTCCATTGCGCAAATCAACTACCCCTCTAGCAGTTAGGAGTGTAGTTCTGTGTTCTGAGCTGATGAGCTCTACTACCACCTGGAAGTTCTGTCCCTTGAGACCTATTGCTGTCCTAGACCAAATCAGCATTTCACTCATTGGGGGAATCACAGTGGGTATTGGGTCTGTCACCCGTACATTACCAATCTCACCACCTGTTAGTTTTACCTGTTGCTGGTACAGGAGGGCTCGAATCTCTCTCTGGAGCACCTTCCTCTGCCCTGGTCTGGCAGTGTCAGCAATCTGTTGGAGTAAAAACAACACTTCTCCCAAACAGTTACCAACAACATTTGTACCAAGTATCATATATGGGTTTTTATCACCAGGGTTAGACTCTACTACAATCAGTCCTTGATCCTTTAATTCCACTCTTCCCACCTTCACTGTCAAGTCCTTAACCACGACTAGGTTAAGAGGAAGGCCATTGGAGGCATACACGGTGAGGTTTGGGTCTGGCGCGGAGTTCATCTATGGACCAGTACCTTTTGTAGAGGACATCAGGTATGATGGTCACCTGTGACCCGGTGTCCAGTAGTGCAGGTGTTGCTATGCCATCCAGCACGATCGACAGGAAAGGGCTTCCTCCTACAAACCGGTCGTACCAGCCTGATGGGCCTTGTTGGTCTACTCCTGGGTGTTGGCCCTCGGCCCCAGGGTTTGCCCGTTTAAAGGACAGGTCCATGTGAGGTGGCCTGCCTTGTGGCAACGGTAGCAGATCAGTTCTCCTGGAGGGCGATGTCGGTCGTTGGTCCTCCCACGGGGTGGCGTTGTCCTTCTTCTCCTCATCCAGGGTACATCCTCGGGACTGTCGGCGAGTAGGATCCTTCCATCCGGCTTGGGCTCCGTCTGTAGCTGCAGGGCGCTTAGGATGGTGGTCAGGGTTTTACTTAGCTGACGCACTTCAGAGCGCAGGCTGTCCAGCTCGCTAGGGGGCGCTGTTTGCACTTTTGCCTCAGCCGCTAATGAAGGAGCAGTGGGAGCTGCGGGCACTGGGGTGGCCCCACCCTGGTAACGCTGGATAGCAGAATCTGATGTTTCCAGGGGCTGCAGACCCTTACTAGCCATGTCCTTCAGGGCGTCAAAGGTGGCATTTGGATGATCTAAGGCCCACCACCGTACAGTCCTCCTGGGACCTCAACCCCCGGATGAATTGTTCTGTCAGCATTTTGTCCTCATCATGTATGCTGGCTGGACTAACCTGTTACAGGGCCTGCAGGGCCTCTTGTAACCGCCAGGCTTAGTCCCGGATACTGTCCTCAGGTTTCTGGGAACAGTGGTAGAACCTCATCCGGAGATCTGTCTCAGTGCGGTTTTCAAATGCTGTTTGCAGTCTTTTGAAGATGATGGACACTGATTCTTGGTCTGTGGCTGGCCAGGTTTCAACTTCTCGCTCAGCGGCACCAGTCAATTGTCTTAACACTACAGCGGCTCTCTGTTTGCCAGTCATAGAATACATGTCCAGTGTACCGCATATCTTCCTCTTGAATCCGGACAGTGTATCCGGTTTGCCATTATACTGTGGGAACCACTTTGCTCCAGGGATATATGGCAGGGCCATAGGTATCAACGGGGTTACGACCCCTGCTGGTGGAGCTGCCGCTCCGGCCTGTGCGGCGCTGGGCGCAGGTTGGGCATCACGAGCGCTAACCGGCGCTCCGGCGGCTTGCTGGTCGTCGGTCATGGTCGCGCCCCCCTAATTAACCGGAGCCTACCTTCTTCACTTTTCTTTTCAGATAGGCCACAGCTCCGCGGGCCACGGTCTTCTTTCAGGACCTTCCGTTGCTTGCGTCTGACGTCAGGGCGTCTTCTGGCTCCTTCCAGGACCTGACGCTTCCTGGTTCGACGTCAGGGGTGGGGCGTGTCCTGGGCTTCGCGCTCTTCACAGCGCGCTCGTCCCTCCGGTCGCCTCTTACCGGTCCTACTGGTCACAACCACTTGGCACCCTCCGCCGGCCGGCGCTGCACGCTGTCACAGCGCTCTCTATCGCGAGCCTAGTCAGACCACGCCGCACGCCGCTCACCACAGCCCACGTGCACACTCCCCGCGCGGTCCCACTTCCGGTCCCCCTGCTTCCGGTCACCGCTCTGCGCTGCTCCTCACCGCTCTGCGCTCTTGCAGGTTTGTACCTGGAGATGGAGAAGACGTCTCCTAGTTGGCTGTCGATGTCGCTGTCTCTCTCTAACTGTCGCTCTCTCTGCATACTCTCCTCTCACCGGCTCCCGCCAGATACGCTCTCTCTGCACCACGCAGTATACCAGCGACTGCCTCTGCTACAGGGCCCACAATTCCGGCACCACCTTTCTATGGAACTCTGCATTCCAACCCAATAGAACCGGTCCTTCAGCAGGGTTTCCAACTTCTTCCAGCCAAAATGACCTGCGTGGTCATGGTAGGCCTCTAACACCATCTGGATATCTTTCCTGGGTACTACAATCTGCCACACCATTTCATGGGTTCTGGGGTTAACATACCTTCTGCACAGCTTTTCTCTGTAGATGAACAGCCGGCTTCTCTCATTCCACAGGTGTTTGGCTTGTGGAGGAGCTTCCTTCTCCAGGTGAGAACCTTCGTGGGTAATCAGTCCTTTGATGAGGCTGACAACCGGGTCACTGTCTTGGGTCTCCTTCCAGCTGTGATGAGGTAAAGGGTTTAGTGTCTTACCATGACGTCTTCTGGAGGTGTGTTGCTCTTGGACCATTCCATTTCTGTGGAAAGCAGGTAATTCAATTTCTTCTAGGTCATCCACTTCATCCTCGGTGTCCGACTGGTGGGGCATTCTTGACAGGGCATCAGCATTGGTGTTCTTGTGACCTGCCCGGTACTTGATTGTGAACCAGTAATTCGACAATCTGGCCACCCAACGCTGTACCATGGCTCTTAACCTGGCTGTCTCCAGATGTGTCAAGGGGTTATTGTCGGTAAAGGCTGTAAATTTAGTTGAGTCTAGGTAATGTTTGAATCTTTCGATGATAGCCCAGACCAAGGCCAGGAAATCCAGCTTGAAGGAATTGTAATTCTCCGGGTTCCTGTCAGTAGGGCGAAGCTTTCTACTGGCATAGGCAATTACCTTTTCTCTGCCGTTTTGCTTCTGGGACAACACAGCTCCCAGTCTCTCATTGCTGGCGTCTGTGTATAACAGGAAAGGTTGGCTGAAGTCGGGGTAAGCCAGGATTTCCTCACCGGTTAGGGCTTCCTTCATTAACGCAAAGGACTCAGCCTGTTCTTTGCCTCACTGGAATGGGGAACTTTTACCTCTTTTGGACTCTCCTACTAGGAGATCTTGTAAAGGTGCTGCCTTTTTGGTGTAGTCCTTAATGAATCTCCTGTAGTACCCGACCAGCCCCAGGAATTGACGTACTTCTTTGATGTTCTTTGGTTCAGGCCACTTCTGGATGGCAGTGACCTTCTCCGGGTCCCAGGTACTGAGCCTTCTGTTTGAGCAGGTGGCACTTGGAAGGTTTTAGTTTCATCCCATACCGGGACAATGCTTCAAATACCTCTGCCAGGTGTTTTAGATGGTCTTCATATGTCCTTGAGTACACGATAACGTCATCCAGGTATAACAGCACTGTTTCAAAGTTCCGGTGTCCTAAGCAACACTCCATCAACCTCTGGAACGTTCCGGGTGCGTTGCAGAGTCCAAATGGCATGCTGTTGAATTCGCATAATCCCATCGGGGTGGTGAAGGCTGTCTTCTCCTGGTCTTCCTCAGCAACAGAGACTTGCCAGTACTCGCTAGTGAGATCCAGTGTGGAGAAATAATTGGCAGATTTTAGTGCAGCCAGGGATTCCTCTATACGGGGCAAAGGGTATGCATCTTTATGTGTTATTCGATTAATTTGTTTGTAATCTACACACATTCTCATACTACCATCCTTCTTTCTGACCAGGACCAGGGGAGCTGCCCAGGGGCTACAGCTATCCCTTACTACCCCTGCCTTTTTCATGTCAAGCAACATTTCTTTTGCTTTTTGGTAATGTGCTGGTGGTATGGGTCTGTAGCGCTCCTTGATGGGTGGATGGTTACCTGTGGGTATATGGTGTTGTATCCCTTTGACCCTTCCAAAATCAAGTGAGTGTTTACTAAACACCTGTTCATATTCCTGAACCACTCTGTAGACACCGTGTTTTGATGGACAGGGGTGGCGTCAGTTCCAACATGGAGCTGTTGACACCATTCCTCCAGCTGGGCTTTGGAGTCATTGTCCTCCACCATGTCTGGTGGGGTCAAGGGTTCCACTGTGTGTATGGCATTATTATTCACAGTATACAGTCTGGCAACAGTGGCATATCTTGGCAATTTGACTTCCTCCTCCCCACAATTTAGGAGGCGTACGGGTACCCTTCCATTGCGCAAATCAACTACCCCCCTAGCAGTTAGGAGTGTAGTTCTGTGTTCTGAGCTGATGAGCTCTACTACCACCTGGAAGTTCTGTCCCTTGAGACCTATTGCTGTCCTAGACCAAATCAGCATTTCACTCATTGGGGGAATCACAGTGGGTATCGGGTCTGTCACCCGTACATTACCAATCTCACCACCTGTTAGTTTTACCTGTTGCTGGTACAGGAGGGCTCGAATCTCTCTGGAGCACCTTCCTCTGCCCTGGTCTGGCAGTGTCAGCAATCTGTTGGAGTAAAAACAACACTTCTCCCAAACAGTTACCAACAACATTTGTACCAAGTATCATATATGGGTTTTTATCACCAGGGTTAGACTCTACTACAATCAGTCCTTGATCCTTTAATTCCACTCTTCCCACCTTCACTGTCAAGTCCTTAACCACGACTAGGTTAAGAGGAAGGCCATTGGAGGCATACACGGTGAGGTTTGGGTCTGGCGCGGAGTTCATCTATGGACCAGTACCTTTTGTAGAGGACATCAGGTATGATGGTCACCTGTGACCCGGTGTCCAGTAGTGCAGGTGTTGCTATGCCATCCAGCACAATGGACAGGAAAGGCCTTCCTCCTACAAACCGGTCGTACCAGCCTGATGGGCCTTGTTGGTCTACTCCTGGGTGTTGGCCCTCGGCCCCAGGGTTTGCCCGTTTAAAGGACAGGTCCATGTGAGGTGGCCTGCCTTGTGGCAACGGTAGCAGATCAGTTCTCCTGGAGGGCGATGTCGGTCGTTGGTCCTCCCACGGGGTGGCGTTGTCCTTCTTCTCCTCATCCAGGGTACATCCTCGGGACTGTCGGCGAGTAGGATCCTTCCATCCGGCTTGGGCTCCGTCTGTAGCTGCAGGGCGCTTAGGATGGTGGTCAGGGTTTTACTTAGCTGACGCACTTCAGAGCGCAGGCTGTCCAGCTCGCTAGGGGGCGCTGTTTGCACTTTTGCCTCAGCCGCTAATGAAGGAGCAGTGGGAGCTGCGGGCACTGGGGTGGCCCCATCCTGGTAACGCTGGATAGCAGAATCTGATGTTTCCAGGGGCTGCAGACCCTTACTAGCCATGTCCTTCAGGGCATCAAAGGTGGCATTTGGATGATCTAAGGCCCACCACCGTACAGTCCTCCTGGGACCTCAACCCCCGGATGAATTGTTCTGTCAGCATTTTGTCCTCATCATGTATGCTGGCTGGACTAACCTGTTGCAGGGCCTCTTGTAACCGCCAGGCTTAGTCCCGGATACTGTCCTCAGGTTTCTGGGAACAGTGGTAGAACCTCATCCGGAGATCTGTCTCAGTGCGGTTTTCAAATGCTGTTTGCAGTCTTTGGAAGATGATGGACACTGATTCTTGGTCTGCGGCTGGCCAGGTTTCAACTTCTCGCTCAGCGGCACCAGTCAATTGTCTTAACACTACAGCGGCTCTCTGTTTGCCAGTCATAGAATACATGTCCAGTATGCCGCATATCTTCCTCTTGAATCCGGACAGTGTATCCGGTTTGCCATTATACTGTGGGAACCACTTCGCTCCAGGGATATACGGCAGGGCCATAGGTATCAACGGGGTTACGACCCCTGCTGGTGGAGCGGCCGCTCCGGCCTGTGCGGCGCTGGGCGCAGGTTGGGCATCCCGAGCGCTAACCGGCGCTCCGGCGGCTTGCTGGTCGTCGGTCATGGTCGCGCCCCCCTAATTAACCGGAGCCTACCTTCTTCACTTTCCTTTTCAGATAGGCCACAGCTCCGCGGGCCACGGTCTTCTTTCAGGACCTTCCGTTGCTTGCGTCTGACGTCAGGGCGTCTTCTGGCTCCTTCCAGGACCTGACGCTTCCTGGTTCGACGTCAGGGGTGGGGCGTGTCCTGGGCTTTGCGCTCTTCACAGCGCGCTCGTCCCTCCGGTCGCCTCTTACCGGTCCTCCTGGTCACAACCACTTGGCACCCTCCGCCGGCCGGCGCTGCACGCTGTCACAGCGCTCTCTATCGCGAGCCTAGTCGGACCACGCCGCACGCCGCTCACCACAGCCCACGTGCACACTCCCCGCGCGGTCCCAATTCCGGTCCCCCTGCTTCCGGTCACCGCTCTGCGCTGCTCCTCACCGCTCTGCGCTCTTGCAGGTTTGTACCTGGAGATGGAGAAGACGTCTCCTAGTTGGCTGTCGATGTCGCTGTCTCTCTCTAACTGTCGCTCTCTCTGCACACTCTCTTCTCACCGGCTCCCGCCAGATACGCTCTCTCTGCACCACGCAGTATACCAGCGACTGCCTCTGCTACAGGGCCCACAATTCCGGCACCACCTTTCTATGGAACTCTACATTCCAACCCAATAGAACCGGTCCTTCAGCAGGGTTTCCAACTTCTTCCAGCCAAAATGACCTGCTTGGTCATGGTAGGCCTCTATCACCATCTGGATATCTTTCCTGGGTACTACAATCTGCCACACCATTTCATGGGTTCTGGGGTTAACATACCTTCTGC
Source organism: Phyllobates terribilis (assembly GCF_046119375.1). Classification (NCBI taxonomy): domain Eukaryota; kingdom Metazoa; phylum Chordata; class Amphibia; order Anura; family Dendrobatidae; genus Phyllobates; species Phyllobates terribilis. Next base: position 5,920,155 of record NW_027362855.1, on the reverse strand, counting down.
ACAGCTTTTCTCTGTAGATGAACAGCCGGCTTCTCTCATTCCACAGGTGTTTGGCTTGTGGAGGAGCTTCCTTCTCCAGGTGAGAACCTTCTTGGGTTATCAGTCCTCTCCTTCCAGCTGTGATGAGGTAAAGGGTTTAGTGTCTTACCATGACGTCTTCTGGAGGTGTGTTGCTCTTGGACCATTCCATTTCTGTGGAAAGCAGGTAATTCAATTTCTTCTAGGTCATCCACTTCATCCTCGGTGTCCGACTGGTGGGGCATTCTTGACAGGGCATCAGCATTGGTGTTCTTGTGACCTGCCCGGTACTTGATTGTGAACTAGTAATTCGACAATCTGGCCACCCAACGCTGTACCATGGCTCTTAACCTGGCTGTCTCCAGTTGTGTCAAGGGGTTATTGTCGGTAAAGGCTGTAAATTTAGTTGAGTCTAGGTAATGTTTGAATCTTTCGATGATAGCCCAGACCAAGGCCAGGAAATCCAGCTTGAAGGAACTGTAATTCTCCGGGTTCCTGTCAGTAGGGCGAAGCTTTCTACTGGCATAGGCAATTACCTTTTCTCTGCCGTTTTGCTTCTGGGACAACACAGCTCCCAGTCCCTCATTGCTGGCGTCTGTGTATAACAGGAAAGGTTGGCTGAAGTCGGGGTAAGCCAGGATTTCCTCACCGGTTAGGGCTTCCTTCATTAACGCAAAGGACTCAGCCTGTTCTTTGCCTCACTGGAATGGGGAACTTTTACCTCTTTTGGACTCTCCTACTAGGAGATCTTGTAAAGGTGCTGCCTTTTTGGTGTAGTCCTTAATGAATCTCCTGTAGTACCCGACCAGCCCCAGGAATTGACGTACTTCTTTGATGTTCTTTGGTTCAGGCCACTTCTGGATGGCAGTGACCTTCTCCGGGTCCCAGGTACTGAACCTTCTGTTTGAGCAGGTGGCACTTGGAAGGTTTTAGTTTCATCCCATACCGGGACAATGCTTCAAATACCTCTCCCAGGTGTTTTAGATGGTCTTCATATGTCCTTGAGTACACGATAACGTCATCCAGGTATAACAGCACTGTTTCAAAGTTCCGGTGTCCTAAGCAACATTCCATCAACCTCTGGAACGTTCCGGGTGCGTTGCAGAGTCCAAATGGCATGCTGTTGAATTCGCATAATCCCATCGGGGTGGTGAAGGCTGTCTTCTCCCGGTCTTCCTCAGCAACAGAGACTTGCCAGTACCCGCTAGTGAGATCCAGTGTGGAGAAATAATTGGCAGATTTTAGTGCAGCCAGGGATTCCTCTATACGGGGCAAAGGGTATGCATCTTTATGTGTTATTCGATTAATTTGTTTGTAATCTACACACATCCTCATGCTACCATCCTTCTTTCTGACCAGGACCAGGGGAGCTGCCCAGGGGCTACAGCTATCCCTTACTACCCCTGCCTTTTTCATGTCAAGCAACATTTCTTTTGTTTTTTGGTAATGTGCTGGTGGTATGGGTCTGTAGCGCTCCTTGATGGGTGGATGGTTACCTGTGGGTATGTGGTGTTGTATCCCTTTGACCCTTCCAAAATCAAGTGAGTGTTTACTAAACACCTGTTCATATTCCTGAACCACTCTGTAGACACCGTGTTTTGATGGACAGGGGTGGCGTCAGTTCCAATATGGAGCTGTTGACACCATTCCTCCAGCTGGGCTTTGGAGTCATTGTCCTCCACCGTGTCTGGTGGGGTCAAGGGTTCCACTGTGTGTATGGCATTATTATTCACAGTATACAGTCTGGCAACAGTGGCGTATCTTGGCAATTTGACTTCCTCCTCCCCACAATTTAGGAGGCGTACGGGTACCCTTCCATTGCGCAAATCAACTACCCCTCTAGCAGTTAGGAGTGTAGTTCTGTGTTCTGAGCTGATGAGCTCTACTACCACCTGGAAGTTCTGTCCCTTGAGACCTATTGCTGTCCTAGACCAAATCAGCATTTCACTCATTGGGGGAATCACAGTGGGTATCGGGTCTGTCACCCGTACATTACCAATCTCACCACCTGTTAGTTTTACCTGTTGCTGGTACAGGAGGGCTCGAATCTCTCTGGAGCACCTTCCTCTGCCCTGGTCTGGCAGTGTCAGCAATCTGTTGGAGTAAAAACAACACTTCTCCCAAACAGTTACCAACAACATTTGTACCAAGTATCATATATGGGTTTTTATCACCAGGGTTAGACTCTACTACAATCAGTCCTTGATCCTTTAATTCCACTCTTCCCACCTTCACTGTCAAGTCCTTAACCACGACTAGGTTAAGAGGAAGGCCATTGGAGGCATACACGGTGAGGTTTGGGTCTGGCGCGGAGTTCATCTATGGACCAGTACCTTTTGTAGAGGACATCAGGTATGATGGTCACCTGTGACCCGGTGTCCAGTAGTGCAGGTGTTGCTATGCCATCCAGCACGATGGACAGGAAAGGCCTTCCTCCTACAAACCGGTCGTACCAGCCTGATGGGCCTTGTTGGTCTACTCCTGGGTGTTGGCCCTCGGCCCCAGGGTTTGCCCGTTTAAAGGACAGGTCCATGTGAGGTGGCCTGCCTTGTGGCAACGGTAGCAGATCAGTTCTCCTGGAGGGCGATGTCGGTCGTTGGTCCTCCCACGGGGTGGCGTTGTCCTTCTTCTCCTCATCCAGGGTACATCCTCGGGACTGTCGGCGAGTAGGATCCTTCCATCCGGCTTGGGCTCCGTCTGTAGCTGCAGGGCGCTTAGGATGGTGGTCAGGGTTTTACTTAGTTGACGCACTTCAGAGCGCAGGCTGTCCAGCTCGCTAGGGGGCGCTGTTTGCACTTTTGCCTCAGCCGCTAATGAAGGAGCAGTGGGAGCTGCGGGCACTGGGGTGGCCCCACCCTGGTAACGCTGGATAGCAGAATCTGATGTTTCCAGGGGCTGCAGACCCTTACTAGCCATGTCCTTCAGGGCTTCAAAGGTGGCATTTGGATGATCTAAGGCCCACCACCGTACAGTCCTCCTGGGACCTCAACCCCCGGATGAATTGTTCTGTCAGCATTTTGTCCTCATCATGTATGCTGGCTGGACTAACCTGTTACAGGGCCTGCAGGGCCTCTTGTAACCGCCAGGCTTAGTCCCGGATACTGTCCTCAGGTTTCTGGGAACAGTGGTAGAACCTCATCCGGAGATCTGTCTCAGTGCGGTTTTCAAATGCTGTTTGCAGTCTTTTGAAGATGATGGACACTGATTCTTGGTCTGCGGCTGGCCAGGTTTCAACTTCTCGCTCAGCGGGACCAGTCAATTGTCTTAACACTACAGCGGCTCTCTGTTTTCCAGTCATAGAATACATGTCCAGTATGCCGCATATCTTCCTCTTGAATCCGGACAGTGTATCCGGTTTGCCATTATACTGTGGGAACCACTTCGCTCCAGGGATATACGGCAGGGCCATAGGTATCAACGGGGTTACGACACCTGCTGGTGGAGCGGCCGCTTGCTGGTCGTCGGTCATGGTCGCGCCCCCCTAATTAACCGGAGCCTACCTTCTTCACTTTTCTTTTCAGATAGGCCACAGCTCCGCGGGCCACGGTCTTCTTTCAGGACCTTCCGTTGCTTGCGTCTGACGTCAGGGCGTCTTCTGGCTCCTTCCAGGACCTGACGCTTCCTGGTTCGACGTCAGGGGTGGGGCGTGTCCTGGGCTTTGCGCTCTTCCAGCGGTTACGCCCCTCTTCTTCCCGCGGTTACGCCCCTCTTCTTCCCGCGGTTATGCCCCTTTTCCCGCGCGGCAACCGGAAAATGGCGGATAATGGCGGGAAAACTCAGGAATGGTGGGAAAACTTCACCACAGTAAGGATTACAGTCTCTCAAGGTGCACAGTACCCGGTGGCAATGGGCAGGTAATCCTGTTCGTGATGCCAAGTGTTGACTCGCCCCCAGGGGCGTGGGGTGCTCGGCAGCCGGGCCTCTTGATGCTGCTGGGGGGGGATATCACGGTGGCTGGTCCGGTCCGTGACCCAGGGCGGTCAGCACAAAAAGTGGAAATAAGATGAATATAAAAGTTTGTGACGCCACCTGTGGTGTCTGGTGAGGATCACCAGCGCTGCAACAGTCCTCTGAGGCAGATGTTAGTGCAGCTCGAGATGGTATGGCTCCCCACAGGTGGAGCAGGCCTCAGGGCAGTGTAAACGATGCAGGTTGTGCTGGGCGTTGTGGTGCAGGGAGAGAACGATGGCGCAGCAGGAGTAACGGACAGAGACAGGGGGTTTTGCTTCGTTACCTTTACTGGTACAGCTTTAAGGTACGGTCCAGGGTACTCCAGGTGAAGGGCGCACATTTGGACTTCTCCCCAGGGAGCGGGTATAAGTCCTCCTGATCCGTGTCTGTCTCTGTGTATGCTTCTGGCCAGCCTGCAACTGGGCCTAGCTTATGTGTCCTGCTTTTACTACACCTGTTGCTCTGAAGTAGGACCTCCGGTTGGTAACCACTTTCCCTGAACGTCGGGGCCTTTGTGGTTCCTGGTCCTGTGTGTGTCTAGCTCCAGGCTTGCGAGGGACTTGTAGTCCTCCTGGGATTCCGGTTATCCCTACTGGGTATAATGAATCCCTGTAGGCACGGACCCCGTGTCCGGTAAATATAACCGGGTGAGCTTACTGTGCTCCTCTGCCCCCTTGGTTTCACTCTCCTTTTCTCCTTGCCGTCGGCCACACTCGGGGCCCTCACTACTTGGCAGCTGACGTGCTGCATCTTCACCGCTCTCTGAGCGTCGGCATGCTCTCAGACACCCTCTGACTGTTCTGAGCACTTCACTAATCTCAGACCGACTGCCTGGCTCCACCTTCCCTTTATATATCCCTATCCGGGCTCCCTCTGCTGGTATGAGGTGGAAGGTAGAGGTGTGTGAATGTAGTGAGGGCCTCTTGTGGAGAAATCCATCCATGCACCCTTCTGGGTTCTGTGGCACCAATACGCAGCAGGGCGCCACATATACATTTGGCTGGGGTGAATATAAATCTTTATAACACAGATTGCCTGACGCACAGCGGCTAGGAGAATTTATCTCTATCAGCGGTGAGTAGCTGTGCCGGCCGGCAGGCTGACACATGACATACACAGCAGTGTAATTACATTGCATAAATCTGTTACTACAACACTGAGCACTCCAACTGCATACACATGTATTGGGGGTGAGGATAGGAATTTAACAACTGGATAATCTATTTCAAAATCAGGTCGTAGAGACTGACCGTGTGGATGGAGGACCAGGTTGCCGCTTTGCAAAGCTGTTGTCACAGCTGTGTCAGGTTTGACAGACAGTCATTTTGGATCCAGCTGTAGAAGGTCTCTGCACTTGGCCTTGCAGACACCTTCTTGATCCTTTTATCATCCCTCCCCCTCTAGGACCCAGCGGTGATCTCCACCTTCTGCTGCTAATTGACACACCTTTGCTGGATCTTTAACCCCTTTCCGTCGTGGTCAGTAATAGTACGTATCACATCGGAAAGGCCGGTTCAGCGGGGGCTCCGGCGCTGAGCCGGGCACATGTCAGCTGATTTATACAGCCGACATGTGCCCGCAACAGCCGCGGGTGGAATCGTGATCCACCCGCGGCTGTTAACCAGTTAAATGCCGCTGTCAATCTCTGACAGCGGCATTTAACTCGCACTTTCGGGAAGCACGTCCTAAGCCCCGCCCATCGGTGACCCCAGTGGTCGGCGCTCATAGCAAGTGAGCATTTCTGCTACATAGAGGCGATCTGCTCATCGCCTCTATGTAGCAGAGTCGATCGGACAGCTGCTGTTTCTAGTCTCCTATGGAGACTATTGAAGCAAGGAAAAAGTGTAAAAAAAATGTTTTTAAAAAAATATACAAGTTTAAATCAACCCCCTTTTGCTACATTCAAAATAAAATAAAAAATAAACCCCACATACACATATTTGGTATTGCCGCGTTCAGAATCACTCGATCTATCAATATAAAAAAAAGAATTAATCCGATCGGTAAACAGCGTAACAAAAAAAAAATTCCAAACGCCAGAATTATGTTTTTTTGGTCGCCTCATCATTGCAATAAAATGCAATAATGGGCGATCAAAACATGGTATCTACCCCAAAATGGTATTAATAAAAATATCAGCCCAGCGCGCAAAAAATAAGCACTCACCTGGCCCCAGATCCCGAAAAATGGAGATGCTATGGGTCTCGAAAAATGGAGCCATTTTTTTTTTAGCAAACTTTGTAATTTGTTTTCACCACTTAAATAAAAAATAACCTATACATGTTTGGTGTCAAAGAACTCGTAATGACCTGGAGAATAATAATGGCAGGTCAGCATTAATTGAACGTGGTAAAAAACAAATGTGGAATTGCATTTTTTTTGCAATTTCACCGCACTTGGATTTTTTTTCCTGTTTTCCAGTACACAATATGGTAAAACCAGTGATGGCATTTAAAAGTACAACTCGTCCCGCAAAAAATAAGCCCTCACTTGGCCATATTGAACAAAAAATAAAGTTCTGGCTCTGGAAAGAAGGGGAGCAAAAAAGAAAACGCAAAATGATCTGGTCAGTAAGGGGTTAAATACACTCAGTTTATCCAGAAACTTGCTGGTGATAGAGTAAATTCCTCTGTTCAGGTATGAATTCTAGTAGTCGGCTAGGTTATCCTTGGAGTTCCTTTGTAGATTGTAGTCGTTATCTCTCTGGTGTCTTCTCAAAGTTAAGTGTATCCCCTTGTATGTCTCCCTTGTTTGTCTTTAGTTGCAGTGGGGCTGACTAGTGCTCACCCCTCCCCCTCCCTAACAAGGGCCTAGCTCTAGGGTCAGCCAGGGCTAAGGTATCCTGCTCGGCGATAGGTGCGGAGCCTATTTAGGGATGATAGGGGAGTCAGGGAAATCTGCATTGGGGTCTCCACTCCCCCTTTTCCCTAGTTGCTGGGCTTCCCACCTTTTCCCATCGTCGTACGCTGGGTTTTTTCCATAGCTAGCTGTAGACAGCTGTAGGGCGGACTGCCCATGAGGCGCCCATTGCTCTGGTAGAATGGGCCTTAATTCCGGGAGGAGGAGTCCTGTTCTTACTCCGGTATGCCTCCAAGATTGCCATCTAGATCGAGAGAGCAATTGTAGCCTTAAAAGCCGGAAGTCCTTCCGCGCCCCCTCAGGGATAACAAAGAGCGATTCTGTCTTAAGTAAGGGGGCGGCCCCTGCAAGAAAAACTCTAACTGCTCAGACAATGTCCAACCTATTCAGGGAACATTCCAGAGGGTGACGGAGCCAGACAAAAACAAAGGAGGATGAGGTCTTCACTGAGGTGAAAGGTGGAGACCACCTGGGGAGGAAAGAAGGCACCGGTCACAAGACCACCTTGTCCTGGTGGAGGATCAGGAAAGGAGATCAATAGGAAAAAGCCGCCAGCTCTGTAATGCACCGAGTGAAAGTGATGTCCACAAGGAAGACCACCTTCCAAGAGAGAAAAGACAGACACTTCTTGCAGCAGTTCAAAGGGGGAACTCCTAAGGGCCCCCAGAACTATGTTGAGGTCCCAGGGATCGACGGGCATTCGGTACGGAGGGACAGAGTGAGCCATTCCCTGAAGAAAGGTTTTGACCTGAGAGCGAGATGCCAAATTCTTCTGGAAGAGGATAGAAAGTGCAGAGACTTGGCCCTTCAAGTAGCTGAGAGCAAGTCATGGGTCAAGCCCAGCCTGAAGGAAGGCAAAAATCGCCAGAAGGGCGAATGTCATAGTTGTGGTGTCATTAATCTCACAATGGAAAAAGGCCGTCCGATAGTATACTCGAGACGATGATGGCTTCCATACCCGGATCATCGTCTGAACAACTTGTTCTGAAAATCCAGATGCTCTTAGGAACGCGGTTTCAACAGCCAAGTCGTCAAATCGAGCGACCGAGAATTTCCGGTGGGAGATGGGGCCCTGGGAAAGCAGAGCTGATCTGTCCCGGAGCTTCCAAGTGGCATCTGCGAGAAGACTGACAAGGACCTCGTAGGCCAATCCGGAGCTATCAGGATGACCGGCACCCCTTCTGCTTTGATCTTCTTCAACAGTCTGGGAAGAAGGGAAAGAGGCGGGAACAGATAAGGAAGTGCAAACTGCAACCAGGGTATCGACAGGACGTCGACTCCCACCACAAGGGGGTCGCGGGACCCGGAGATGAACTGCGGCATCTTCCTGTTAAACCAGGACACCATGAGATCTACAACCGGAGTGCCCCACCTCAGGCAAATCTGAAGGAAGACATCCTGATGTAGAGACCATACCATCGCGACTGAGAAAATCGGCGGACCAGTTCTCTACGCCGGGGATATGCACTGTGGATATTGCCGGAACCCTGCTATCTGTCCAGAGAAGGATCTTGGAGACTTCGGATAATGACAAAGGACTCAGAGAGTCTCTCCCTGGTGGTTGACATATGCCACCACCGTGGCATTGTCTGTCTGAACTCGGACTGGTAGGCCTCCGAGAAGGTCCTGCAGTGACGAAGGGACAATAGAATGGCTCTGATCTCTAGTATATTGATCGACAGAGTGGACTCCTCCTGCGACCAATGTCCCTGGACCGCAATGTTGTGGAGTATCGCTCCCCAGTCAAGGAGGCTGGAATCTGTAGTCACCACTTGCCAGTGAACGGGGAGAAAGGATTGACCCTGATGAATAAGAGGGGAACACAGTCACCAGTTCAGAGACGTCTTGACCCGGGACGAGATCCGAACTGGACGGTCAAGGGAGAGAAATGATCTGTTCCACTAGGAAAGGATGGCGTGCAGAAGTGGTCTGTTGCGCAACTGCGCAAAAGGAATCGCTTCCAACGCCACCACCATCCTCCCCAGGACCGCCATAGCCGAGCAGAGCGATAAAGGTTGAGGGGCCTGAAAAGAGCTAACATCCGGCTGGAGGGCTGTCCTATTTTCCTTGGGAAGAAAGACCCTTGCCTGAAGCGCGGAGAATAGGATGCCGAGGCAGATCAGGCGCTGGGTAGGAACAAGACAAGATTTTTTCCTGTTTACTAGTCACCCGAGTCGAGACAGTGTATCGAGAGCAATGGAAAGACTCTCCTGGGCGAGGGAAAAGATGGAACCTTGACGAGAATGTCTCAAAGTAAGGAATCATCACTAGGTCCCTGACCTGAAGAAGGACCATTACCGCTGCCATTATCTTTGTGAAAAGTCTGGGAGCGGTAGAAAGGCCTAATGGCAGGGCGACGAACTGGAAGTGGTCCTGAAGTACCGCAAGGCGCAGGAATCTCTGATCCACTGGGAAGATAGGGACATGGAGGTAGGTGTCTTGTATGTCTATAGAGCACAGGAACTCTTGCAACTCCATGGAAGCTATTACTGAACGAATGGATTCCATTCTGATATGGTGAAGACGAACCCTTCTGTTCAGTAATCTTAAATCCAGGATGGGACAAACTGACCCGTCCTTCTTTGGAACCACGAAGAGGCTCGAATAAAAGCCTGTGAAACGTTCCTGAGTTGGAATAGGATCGATGACCCCCCAAATTGAGGAGAGAGGCAATGGCTTCCAAAAAAACCCAGCATCAGATATGGATCTCTTGGGGAGCGGGATTCGAAGAAGTAATCTCAGGGCCACAAAACGAAATCTGTCTTGAATCCTGAAGATACAAGTTCTCTGACCCAGGCGTCCTCAATGGAAGCTAGCCAGACGTCCTTGAAATACAAGACGACCGCCCAGCCTGGGGGAATCCCTGGGTGGTAGTGAGTAAAGCAGAGGAGAACATGCCAGGCTGGGCCGTGGAGGATCTGTCTTGAAAGGGGTTGGTTTAAAGGAAGCCCTTTTCCTCTCCTGACGTGCCTGCGGCCTCTCCCGGCTTGAGGGCTCATTCGTGGATGAAAGGGCTGAAAAGACCAAAGCTTACGTTTCGGAGGAGGACTTTGGGGTTTGGCCAGGGGAAGGAGAGAGCATGTCCCTACCATGTTGTCCTTAATAATCTGGTCCAGCTTGGTACCAAATAGCTGCGATCCCTGGAAAGGCAGATTGGTAAGGGACTTCTTAGATGTCAAGTCCGCTTGCAACGCCTTTAGCCAAATGGATCTGCAGATGGCCACTACATTACTGGCCACTTGGGCGGCACATGAAGCGGCGTAAAAGGAGGAAGATACCACGTATTTTCCCGCATGAGATATCTGATCAGCCAAATAAGCTAACTCCTCAGCCCGTGCTCCAGTGAGGATGACTTGACGGAGTTGTTTAGCCCATGCAGAGATGGACTTTGAAACCCATGTAGTGGCATAGGCAGTGCACAACATGGAAGATGCCGCTTCGAAGGCTAATTTGGAAAACTACTCTATGAGCCCCTGTCATGGGAGTCCTTGAGGGAAGCCTCGTCCGTAACGGGAAGACCCATGTTGGTGGATAACCTAGAGACTGGGGTCTCCCGTGGGGGATGTGGTCCAGTTCTCAGTAACGTCAGAGGCAAAGGGGTACAGGATACCGAGACGCTTCCCTCTCGCTCCCTGGAAAGGATCTCTTCAAATTCCTTTTGAGCAGCGAATAAATTAGGGGTTGGTCTTAGTGGTATCCTTAATGTTAAAGGTCTGGTTAACAGCAACAATAAGGCTCTGAACTATGTCCCACTTGTTAGTGGCCTCGTTAGAGTCCATGTCAGAGTCAGGTTTGGTAAACGTATCTTAGTCTGGTTCGACAGGTGAGTCAGGGGATGAGGACCGGGAAGAGGCTGCCCGCAGGGAAGGACCAGGGGGAGTGAGGGAGAGAGAGGAGGACCTGGAACGGCTTTCCTGCCTAGATCTCTTATGGACAAAATTGGTAGGCTTAGCCGGAGGTTCCTGTGATTCGCTGGCAGTGGCGGAAGCGGGGGTAGATAATCTGTCTAATGCAGATACCAGGTTCTGAGATACAATCTGTCACGGACCTTACCAGGGTAACAGGGAAGTCGTCCAGCCCATGATAGGGGAAACACTCACTCCGGACGCAATGGGACCTCTGGGGTAGCAGGAGCGGGAGTATTGTTGCAGTTCTGACAGAGGAAAGAAAATTGACCTGAAGGGAGTCTGCATTTACATAAAGAACAGACAAATTCAGTTACCAGAGTAGTAGAGGCCGGAGGGCGAGAGTGCTCTCCTTTAGACTTAGACATGATAAAAGAGACGGCAGAGTCACTAACTAATGCCAGAGATCAGGGGACAGGTAAAGATTTGCTGAGGAGAGTACCAGTTTTCAGAGCTTACCCACAGAAGTGATGAGGTCCTGAAGTCTGTTGCCAGTAGTCTGAGGAGAGGATGTACCAGGGAGGAACTGCTGAAGATACTCCTGGAGAAGGGAGGGCTTAGGGCGACCGGAGGAAAGCGCCTGTCACAAGCTGTCTGGATGTCGGCAAATGGCGGCAGCAGGAGGAAGAGCAATTTCCTCGCCACTGGGAGGGGGACTTGACCGAGGCGGACAGAGAAGCCCACTCAATGAGGCCGGATAGGGGCGGAGCTAACCACAGACAGAGGAGGGGGCGTGACTATGACGGACGGGAAAAAAGCACACTCGAGGGGACAGGGAGGGGGCGGAGCTAACCACTGCAACTAGGCCACACAGAAGCCAGAGCCTAAATTAGAAAGTGAGGTCGGCGAAGAGGGGGGGTTGCGGCATGGAGGCTGTAAAAGGCGTTTCAAAGGGCCTAGAATCCCATTTCACATGCTCAGATACAGCCTGCTGCAGGGGAAACACAAATAAGCAGGGCCCCTGTAGAGATAAATGCATACAGTTCAGACTAACGTGCCCTGGCAGGCACAACGGAACAGTACACAATAACAATAAAATCAGTCCAATGCCTATGGAATCTTCTTTCTTCTTCCTCTCGATCTTCGTCTTCTCTTCATAGCCTCTGGAATGGGAACCTGATGGAGAGTGAAAAAGAAGTACTTCTCCATCTCTGAAGATGTAGTGGGATCAAAAGATGTCCAGGCTTCATTGGGTAGTAGGACGTCCACCGCTCCTGAAACTGTCAGGCTCTGGTAGATGACCGGGCAGGAGAGGGGGCGAGGAACGACGATTGGATCACCTGAACACTCTGCATGTGTAAGAGGTTGGGGGTCCTAGCTGATAGTCATGAGGATACGGAGTGGCAGTTCACACCATACTCATAGCTTTTACGTGGGAGTACAGTGTGATCGTCGCACACTGTATCCCTCCAGAGCTAATCTAGGAGAAGAGCCTTCTGAAAAAGAGGGAGACACTACTGGAAAACTACTAAACTCGAGGTAAATCTGGGTCTAGTAAAAGATCAGTGTCCACCTCCTACTGACACTAAACTAAACTGATTAACTTAATGCCAGTTAGTGGGGTGTACATTGCTGGGGAGAAGCTAACTTTTTTGTGCATAGTGTCAGCCTCCTAGTGGCAGCAGCATACACCCATGGTTTCCTGGGTCACCTAATGAAGCGATAGAGAAAAGAAAATCACAATCTCAGTATCACAAGCAGAAGCATTTTACAGTTATTTCCACATAAACTGACGTGTCAGACTTGAAAAATGGGGCTGTCAGGAAGGTTAATACTGATTACCACAAGACAAGGTTAGGAGACATGGAATGGTAACGTGCAGTACATACCTGACAAATCAAGAGTCATGCTCTTCTTATGCTAAATAGTAATTAGAGGAAATACTGATTAGTCAGGGTAATACAATAATGTATGTAACATGAAAATAGGTGATATATTTATGCATGTTTAAATATCATTTTTTTGCAGTGCTCAGCAAAAAGTGACCACAACTCCTTCAAAAAGTAGGATTTTAACTTATACCTCACTGAACACAAGAAAAATTTCCAAAATGCTGACAAGACTGGGTTTCACAGAACATTTTCTTTGACCCATAAAGCATAAAGGTAAGGTTAATATTATAACTTTCATTACAAACTCTTCAGTTTTCCCAAATTAGTTGATGCAAAAATGTATACACCCCACATCAAAACTACTACATCTAGTATTTTGTATAACCTCTATGATTGTTAAGGACAGCACCAAGTCTTCTACACATGGAATGAATAAGTTGGTGACATATTGTAACATCTATCTTTTTCCAGAACGACCTTTTTATGGCCTGGATGTAGAGCGATTCTTAACTTGTCTCTTTAGAATTCCCCCACAGCTGTTCAGGTTGGGTTCAGACAGTCACAGGGGTACAGTGGGGCAATCATATTGAATTGGGGGTGTGGAGCCAACACATTTCGTGGGCAGCATACTGTGCATATGGTGGCTGTGTGAGTGGGGAGCTGTTTGGCATCATATCTTGTGTGTGTCTGGGGGAGAACTTTGAGGAATCATACTGTATGTATGGGGAAGACTGTGGGGGTACCATAAAATGTGTAGGGTGAACAGTGGAGTCATCATGCCGTGGGGGCATCCTACTATGTATATGGTGGCTGTGATGGCCATTATACTGTGCGTGGGAGGGAACTTTGCTTAATATTTCTACTAATATTCTTAAATTCAGTGTGTTGGTTTAGCCCTGCACTACAGTCACAGTCTCTCATGTGAGCCCTTGAGAAAACTAATTGCCGATCCCCGATCCATGATCTCTGTAAGTCTATGTGCCCACGATGCAGAAATGCTCAGGATTTTCTCCTGAGCGTTTCTGCATCTCCCTGGCAGAAAAAAACACATGCGGATTGTACATGCTTTTTCCTGCCAGGGACATGCGAAAATGGAGCGTTATTCACTGACATTTCCGCATGCGGATTGACAAGCGCTTTCCAAGCGATTACCATCACTTGGAAAGTGCTTGTGACAACTAGGTCACACTATATAAATCCATGCAAACGGCATGGATTTATATAGTGTGACCCGAGAGAGTGGTTAAAAATAAAAAAATAAATCTATACTTACCCTCCGATGGCCCGCGCTGGCTTGCTTCGCTCGGTGCCCGCAGCGGTGGATTGAAAGACCTGCCGACGTCAGCGTCGCGTGACCCGTCACATGACTCTGACTTCAGCACAGGTCCTTCAATCCACTGCAAAGTGCCAGGAAGCAAGGAGGAGCGCACCGCGGGCCGCCGGAAGGTAAATATACATTTATTTTTTATTTTATTCTTTTTTTACAGATTTTTTAATGGTACCTGGGTGTGGATGAGACTCTCCTCTACACCCAGGTACCATCCACACATTAGAACGCACCTATTACGCAAGTACAGATGCAGTCTTGCGGAATTGGTGCGTTCCAATGCAAGTCAATGGCGGCGAAAACGCAGCATTTCCGCAAAATAATTGGTAGTGCTGCGTTTTTTTCCGCAATGATAATCCGCAGCTGAAATTTCCCCACATGTGCACAGCACATGCGGATTATCATTGGGGAACATTGCTGCCCTTCTACCATGAGTTTTTAATGCGTTTCGGCAGCGTTTCCGCAGCTGCAGAAACGCATTAAAAACGCATCGTGGGCACACAGCCTTAAAGGGAATCCGTCAGCAGGTTTTTACTATGTAATCTGATGACAGCAGGAGATGGAGGCTAAACGCAGAATTCAGAGATGTGTCAGTTGTCAAACTACGTGCAGTTATTTGCTAAATGTGAAGGGTTTATCACTAAGCCATTGTTTATATGTATCTGACTCGCCCCCTGGGCCGTGGGGCACTCGGATCCAGGCAATAGGGGGAACGATGGGAGTAGTAGTGGCAACCCGGTTCCGTGGCTCAGGGTGGTCAGGCCAGTGGTAGTCCGTTACGTGTTGTTGATTATGTCCGACTACGCCACCCGTGGATTTGCGGTCATTAGGAACCGCCGCTGCAAGGCAGACCGCTGGGGCTGATGATATGTGCAGCTGGGATGGTGTGACTCCCCACGGGAAGAGTGCGGCCCCAGGGCAGTGTAGTGGATGGTGGGAGTGATGGTGGTGAGAGTCCCAGTACCGGTAGTGCTGGAGGCGCGAAGGAGCACACAGACAACAGGTTGCAGTCCAGGGTCTTTACTGAAACAGGTAAACTGACCCATAAACAGTCTCAGCTAGGAGGGGACCTGGATGTCTGAGAGCAACGGGGAAATTGGCCCTGGTCAGGGTAAGGGTGTAGGCCTACCGTGCTTTCTGCGCTCCTTCTGGCTATCTCCTCGTTATAGGGTAACAGCCCACGTTTCCGAGCTTTCCGTGTATTCTCGCCTGTATGGCCTGCGACGTGGGTTCCTTTCTGCTCCCAGCCTTGTACGGCTTTACTGGTCCCTTCGGTTGTGGCAGGGCCTCCAGGCTTCTTAGGCCAAGGAATATACAGTCCCTTGCGGACTGGTTATCTGCTGGAGGATGTAGAATCCTCTCAGCCTCAGACACCAAAGTCTGGTAAATTAAGTCCTCTTTCTGCCAAGACAGGCTCTCTTCGCCTCTTGTCTCTGGCTTGTGGCTCTCCTCCTGCCACACTTCCTCTTAGGTGCAGTGCAACTGTCTGTCCCTGTTCTGCTCTGGGACAAGTCTCAATGCTGAGACAGGCCATCCAGTTCTCTCTAACCCTGCCCCCAGCACCAGCTTTTATAGGGGCAGCCTGCTCCCCCTACTGGCCTGAGACAGGAGGCATTGCATGCTAATGTTCCCCTGACTAGAGAATCTCCCCCTTGCTCTCAGACACAGCTTTAATTACACTTGTGGCATCCAGGCCAGGGTGACACATATCCTTTATAAAAGATATAAAAATTTGGAATAAATAAAATAAGGACAGATTTGATCATACCTCCTGAATGATTCAAATGTTCCACAATGCTCAATGCTGTAGATTAGAAAAAAAACATTAAAGCATTAAATCTGCATCGTGGGCACACAGCGTCTAAATCTGCAATGAGTACTTTCCAATAAAATAAGGAAAACCATTGCATAAAAGGGATTCTTCAAACTTTTGATTAGTACTGAGCTTAACCCTTTCATGACATGACGTGACGTATAAGGAAGTCATATGTCGTGTCTCCCCCTTTGATGAGGCTCCGGCGATGAGCCTTGATCTTTTCAGGCACATGACAGCTGATCTGATCAGCTGTCATGTGTCTCTAACAGAAGCGGGTGTAATCGTGATCCACACGCGGCTGTTAACATGTTAAATGTTGGTGTCAACCTCTGACAGCGGCATATAACATGCCCGCGCTGGAAGCGCGTCAATGGCTACGCCCATCGGCGCACCTGTCACATGATCGCGGGGCTGCCAACACGGGTTCTGTAGGAGACTGCAGGTTGTCTGCTAAGAGCACCACCCAGTAGCCAGCGTTCATAGCAGATGAGCATTTCTGCTACTTATAGCAAGGCTGAAACCCTAATATGTTCAGCACAAGCAATCGGATAATCGCAGCTTCAAGTCTCCTAAGAAAAGTAAAGATTTCCAAAAATATTTAAAAAATTAAAACCATATTAAAGTTCAAATCACCACCCTTTTGCGCCATTCAAAATAAAACTATAAAAAACAACAACACATATTTGTGATATGCGTATCGGCAGGTTCAGAAATGCCCGATCTATCAAAATATAAAAATAATTAATCCGATCGGTAAACGGCATAATGAGTAAAAAGATTCAAAACGCCTGAATTACATTTTTTTGGTCGTCTCAACATTGCAATAAATTGCAATAAAAGGGGATCAAAACATTGTATGTACCCCAAAATGGTATCGATAAAAACGTCAGCTCAGGCCGCAAAAAATAAACCCTCACCTAGCCAAAAATCCGGAAAAATGGAGACGCTACGGGACTCAGAAATGGCGACATTTATTATTTTTTTTTTAACAACTTTGGATTTTTTTTCACCACTTACACAAATAAGAACCTATACATGTTTGGTATCTGTGAACTCGTAAAGACATGTAGAATAATAATGGCAGATCACTTTCAGAATTTAGTTAACATGGTAAAAAAACACAATTGTGGAATTGCACTTATTTAAAAAAAACAAAAAACATCGCACTTGGAATTTTTTCCCCGTTTTCCAGTACACTATATGGTAAATTCAATCATGTTTTTCAAAAGTACAACTCCCTCAAAATACAAGCCCTCACATGGCTATATTGACGGAAAAATAAAAAAGTTATTGCTCTGGGAAGAAAGGGAACAAAAATCAAAAATGAAAACAAAGCGTAAAATTGCCCAGGAGTGAAGGGGTTAAAAGGAAACGGACACATGCTGCCTAATCCGTGGGCAGCATATCTCCATCACTGACTGAATGAACTCAGCCATGTACTGTATATTTTACTCTGAAACGCTGTGTTCTTAGGTAGCATGTATCAGGTACCCTTTAAGTACAGTACCAAACAGAGAAAAACAAACTTTTACTAGCCACCTTCTGCCCTGAAAAGACAGACCTCTGCCTATGAGCGTGTACAGCCCGAGGCCTAGTGAATATGAATAAGAGCATATAACCAAAATAGATAACACAGAATCTGGCTTAGCCCTAGAATGGTCCAGCTGTGCAAAACAGTATATATGAATCGCCCCCAGGACCGTGGGGTACTCGGTAGCCGGGCCTATGGATGCTTGCGGGGGATATCACGGTGGCTGGCCCGGCCCGTGGCCCAGGGCGGTCAACAAAAGGGGAAATATTTACAGGGGATTATAAGAGTTTGTGACGCCACCTGTGGATTGCGGCTAAAGGGAGCCGCTGCTGCGGGGCAGTCCTCTGAGGCAGATGTTAGGGCAACTTGAGATGGAACGGCTCCCCCGGTACGGTGAGAGGCACTTCCTCCTGGGGCTTCAGCGGACCTGGGCACAACTTCAGATGGTCTCTTGATACCGTTGCAGTTGTTCTTCCTCCGTCTTTGCTAATTAGACAGGTTTTCCTATTGTCGAATCTAGAGTTCAACACAGTGTAAGGTTCCCTTTCCCACTGGTCATCAAGCTTGTGGCTTCTTCTCTTTCGTTTCAGCACAACTTCTCCAGGTGTCAAGGGTTCGGCTTGTGCACTCTTGTTGTACTGCGCTTCCTGCTTTTCTCTCACTTTATTTAGACTGTCTTCGACACAGGCTTGGACTCTCCTGTACTGCTCCTGTCGGGTCGTATCCCAGTCTTCAGTGGACATATCTGCTTCTGGCTCTACCACTCCAAGCTCCAGGTCCATGGGCAACTTTCCGGGTTTTGCTCTCATGAGGTACGCTGGAGTACAATTGGTGGAACTCACAGGTATGTGATTGTACAGATCTACCAGGTCAGGTAGTCTGTCTGGCCACTGGTTTCTTCTAGAGGTAAGGTCTTCAACAGGTCTATGACTATGTTATTCATCTTTTCACATAACCCATTGGTTTGGGGGTGGTACGGTGTAGTCCGGATCTTCTTACACCCGTACAGATGGCAAAACTCTTTGAACAGCTCGGCTTCAAAGGCAGGGCCTTGATCCGTCAGCACATTTTCCGGGTATCCATGGGGCCTGCAGAAGTATGCTTGAAACGTTCTTGCTACAGTTTCTGCCGTCAGGAACCGAGATTAGTGATCCACCATGGTCAGGGCATACGAGTAGCGTGACCTGCTAGGTGACAGCTTGACGTGATCCAGAGCAACGATCTCCAGGGGCTGGGTTGTCTTGATGGACTGCAAGGGTGCTTTCTGGCTGCTGTAGTCTTTTCTTCTGAGGCTACAGGGCCCACAATCCCGGCACCACCTCTCTATGGAGTAAAACCGATTCTTCAGGAGGGTTTCCAGTTTCTTCCATCCAAAGTGCCCTGCTTGATCATGGTAGGCCTCCAACACCATCTGGATGTCTGTCCTGGGCACTACGATCTGCCATACCATCTCATTGGTCCTAGGGTTGACATACCTCCGGCACAGCTTCTCTCTATAGATGAACAGCCGGCTTCTCTCTTTCCACAGTTGCTTGGCTTGTGGAGGAGCGTCCTTCTCCAGGGAGGAACCTTCCTGGGTCATCAGTTCTTTGATACGGCTGACAACCGGGTTGCTGTCCTGGGTCTCCTTCCAACTGTGATGAGGTAACGGGTTTAGTGTCTTACCGTGATTCCTCCTCGAGGTTGCACTGCTCGTGGACCATCCCATTTCTGTGGAAGGCAGGTAGCTCAATCTCCGCCAGGTCATTCACTTCTTCGCCCGTGTCTGACTGGTGAGGCATTCTGGATAGGGCATCGGCGTTGGTGTTCTTGTAGCCTGCCCGGTACTTGATGGTGAACTGATAGTTTGACAGCTGGGCCATCCAACGCTGCTCCATGGCTCCCAACTTGGCTGTCTCTAGATGTGTCAAGGGGTTGTTGTCAGTATAGGCAGTGAACTTAGTGGAGGCCAGGTAGTGCTTGAATCGTTCAGTGATGGCCCAGACCAAGGCCAGGAACTCCAACTTGAAGGAGCTATAGTTTTCTGGATTCCTCTCGGTAGGACGAAGCTTCCTGCTGGCATAGGCGATCACCTTCTCTTTGCCATACTACTTCTGGCTTAAAACAGCTCCTAGTCCCTCGTTGCTGGCATCAGTGTACAGCAGGAAAGGTTGGCTGTAGTCAGGGTAGGCCAGGATCTCTTCGCCAGTCAGGATCTCTTTCATCACTGCAAAGGACTTCGCCTGTTCTTTACCCCACTGGAAGGGAGGGTTTTTGCCTCTGTTGGACTGTCCTACCAAGAGATCTTGCAAAGGCGCTGCCTGCTTGGTGTAGTCCTTTACAAATCTCCGGTAGTACCCGACCAGTCCCAGGAACTGCCATACCTCCTTGAGAATCTTTGGTTCCGGCCATTTCTGGATGGCAGTGACCTTCTCTGGGTCTGGTGCTACTCCTTCTGGACTGACGATGTGTCCCAGGTACTGAACCTTCTATTTGAGCAGGTGGCACGTGGAAGGTTTCAATTTCATCCCATACCGGGACAACGACTCAAATACCTCCACCAGGTGCTTCAAATGGTCCTCATATGTCTTGGAGTACACTATCACGTCATCCAGGTATAGCAGCAGCAGTTACGGTGTCCCAAACAGCACTCCATCAAGCTCTGGAACGTTCCAGGGGCGTTGCCGAGTCCGAACGGCATACTGTTGAACTCGCAGAGTCCCATCGGGGTAGTGAAGGCCGTTTTCTCCCTGTCCTCTTCAGCAACTGCTACTTGCCAGTACCCACTAGTGAGGTCAAGGGTAGAGAAGTAATTTGCAGACTTTAGTGCAGCCAGGGATTCCTCTATACGGGGCAAAGGGTATGCATCTTTGTGTGTTATGCGATTTACCTGTCTGTAATCTACACACATCGTCATGCTTCCATCCTTTTTCCTGACCAGGACCAGGGGAGCTGCCCAGGGGCTACAGCTATCTCTTATTACCCCTGCTCTCTTCATGCCATGCAACATTTCCTTCGCTTTCTGGTAGTGTGCTGGTGGTATGGGCCTGTAACGTTCTTTGATGGGTGGATGGTCACCTGTGGGTATATGGTGTTGTACCCCTTTAATCCTCCCAAAATCAAGTGGGTGTTTGCTGAATACCTGTTTGTATTCCTCGACCACCCTATGTACACCTTGTTTTTGGTGGACAGGAGTGGCGTCCATCCCAATATGGAGCTGTAGACACCAATCCTCCACCTGGGTTTCGGAGTCATTGTCCTCCACTGTGTCTGGTGGGGTCAAGGACTCCACTGTGTGTACGGCATTGTTATCCACAGTATATAATCTGGCAACCGTGGCGTATCTTGGTAGCTTAACTTCATCCTCCCCAAAATTTAGGAGACGTACGGGCTCCCTCCCATTGCGTACATCAACCACCCCCCTGGCAGTTAAGAGTGTGGGTCTGTGTTCTGAGCTAATAGGCTCTACTACCGCCTGGTAGTTCTGTCCTCTTAGACTTATTGCTGCTGTACACCAAATCAGCATTTCACTCATCGGGGGAATCACAATGGGTATTGGGTCTGTCACCCGTACACTACCAATTTCACCACCTGATAGCTTTTCCTGTTGCTGGTACAGGAGGGCTCGAATCTCTCTCTAGAGCACCTTCCTCTGCCCTGGTGTCAAATATATACTGGAGATCGATAGCATGGGTCGGAGTGAAGACAAAACACGATATATCGTAGTAACAGGATATATTGAAGCAGGCAAGTATATATTATAGCAGGCGGGTATAGGCAATAAGCGATAAGTAAACAGTCTCTGGAAACGGTTGTGATGTCAGTACAAACTGATAGATGTCCCAGGTTCAGAAACGCACAGTCCACAGGGTCCCAAGGCCGGACCAGGCTCCTTGTAGAGAGCAGGCTGAACTGCAGGTGGATGCTGAGCGGGTCTTTGCACACAGGTGAGAGTCCAGGTAAACGGTGGGGAATCCCAGTGTAGAGAAGCAACAGGCAAGATGCAAGTCCTTCAAGCTTGGCAGCAGGTAAGATACAAGATACACAATCAAAGCATAGTTGGCCAGAGTCTCTTTATATATTTAGCAAACAGGAAACAGGAGATATCAGACAGGAAACAAGATGGCCCTCGAGGCTGTCAACTCCATTTTGGATAAGGGCAGAACCAACAGAACAGGTACATGCAACTCCATCTTGGATAAGGGCAATACAAATACATGCGGCTCCATCTTGGATAAGGGCACAAACCGGACAGAACAGATACATGATTCAGCTCTTTACATTACTCCCCCCTTAAAGGGTGTCCTCCGGACAACCTTGGAGCCGGTTTGTTGGGGTATCTGCTGTGGAACCGTTCAATCAAACGAGTAGCGTGGATGTTTTCCCGAGGTTCCCAAGAATTCTCCTCCGATGGATAGCCTTGCCATTTCACCAGGTACTGGAGCCGTCCTCTATCAATCCGAGAATCGATGATCCCCTCCACGATGAATTCCTCTTGCCCGTGAATAAGAACTGGATCGGGTGGAACAGGTATGCGTCCGGGAAAAAGATTTGGTACTACCGGTTTGAGCAGAGAGACATGAAAAACAGGGTGTACTTTCAAGGATTTTGGCAACTTGAGTCGGCAGGCTACAAGACTTACTAATTTGCCGATTTTGTATGGCCCAACATACTTCTGCCCCAATTTAGACGTTGGGGTTCTTAGTTTTAAGTTCTTTGTTGAAAGCCAAACCATGTCTCCTACCTTGTATGTTGGTGCTGGCTTGCGGAACCTATCTGCCGCCTTCTTATATCTTTCTTGAGCTGTGCCCAGCGTTTCTTTTAAGACCTCTAGATTCTGTTGAAGAAGCGTAATCCGATCGGCTACTGCAGGTACGGATGTATCTATTGGAAACCGTGGAAGAATGCTGGGATGGTACCCCTTGTTAGCAAAGAACGGAGACTGTTTGGTGGATGCACTCTGTGAATTATTATACGTGAATTCGGCCAACGGAAGTAAGTTTACCCAATCATCCTGCAAATGACACACGTAGCAACGCAGATACTGCTCCAAAGTCTGGTTTGTCCGTTCCGTTTGGCCGTTAGACTGCGGATGAAAAGCAGATGACAGATTTACCTTAATGTCCAGAGCAGCACAAAAGCTTCGCCAAAATCTTGAAGTAAATTGGACCCCTCGATCTGATATCACTTCATCAGGAACCCCATGTAGGCAAAAAAACCTCTTGTACAATAAGATCCGCTGTCTGTTTTGCTGTTGGTAAGCCGGTACAGGGAATGAAATGAGCAGCCTTGGTTAAGCGGTCAACTACTACTAGGATAGTGTTCTTTCCTTTTGACATAGGCAACTCTACAATAAAATCCATTGAAATAGACCCCCAGGGACGGGATGGAATAGGAAGGGGTTGCAACAGTCCGGTAGGTGAGGAGCGAGGAACCTTTGATCTTGCACATACCTCACAAGATGAGACGTAATGCTGAACGTCTTTCCGATAAGTTGGCCACCAGAAGAAGCGAGACAAGAATTCATGAGTCTTCTGAACTCCTCTATGACCCGCGATCTTAGAGTCATGCATTAATTTTAGCACCCTTAATGTAACCGTTTCCGGAATATACAGACGTTGTCCCTGGAACCAAAGTCTATTTTTCAAGGTTAGATTTACCTGGCTGGATGGTTGAATCAGGAACGGGTCTGCAGCGTACGCTTCCCTGATAGCTGTTAGTAGATCTTGATTGTGTAACAGACCTATAAAGTTGTTTTCCGAGAGTATGGTTCTTGGAGGTGCAGCCGGGTTTATATCAACCGAATGAATTCTGGATAGTGCATCTGCTTTCCCATTACGAGAACCCAGCCTATAGGAGATAACAAAATCAAACTAATTAAGAAAAAGATTCCACCAAGCCTGTCTGGGTTTTAGACACCTTGCCGACCTCATGAATTCAAGATTACGATGGTCTGTAAGTAAGACAATTTGTTGGGATGCCCCCTGTAGCAAATGTCTCCATTCTTTGAATGCCGTTATAATGGCCAACAATTCTTTGCTTCCAACGTCGTAGTTCCTTTCTGCAGGTGATAACTTCTGTGAAAGAAAAGCACAGGCATGCAAAAGATCTTTCTCACCTGTTTTCTGTGAAAGTATAGCCCCTAACGCACAGTCCGAGGCATCCACTTCCACTATGAAGGCCCGATCCGGGTCCGGATGTATGAGAATGGGAGCTGACGTGAATTTAGACTTCAACCTGTCAAATGCTGTCTGCGCTTATGGCGACCAGACCAACGGCGTCTTTTTCCGTGTCAGTTGGGTAATTGGTGAAACAATCTCAGAGAAATTTTTAATGAACCGTCTGTAGAAATTGGCGAACCCAATAAATCGTTGCACCTCCTTTAGTGTGTTGGGAATTGGCCACTCCTGAATGGCTTGAGTTTTGCTTGTATCCATGCTGAGACCCTGGGGAGAAATAACATACCCCAAAAATTGAATCTCCGATTTGTGAAACTCGCATTTCTCCAACTTGATGTACAACTGATTTTGCCGTAGATGATCCAACACCATTCTCACATGTCGCTGATGATCCTCGAAGTTGCTGGAAAAAATTAAAATGTCATCCAAATAAGCCACAACAAAAATATTAAGCATGTCTCTAAATATATCATTTGCCAAGTGTTGAAAGGTAGCCGGTGCGTTACGAAGTCCAAAAGGCATAACAAGGTACTCAAAATGTCCGTAACGTGACCGGAAAGCTGTTTTCCATTCATCATCAGGGCGAATCCGTACTAAATTGTAAGCTCCACGAAGGTCTAATTTTGTGAAGATTTTGGCATGTCGTATCCTCTCAAGTAATTCAGGAATTAGTGGAAGTGGATAAGAATTTCTGACAGTAATTTTGTTGAGCTCACGATAATCAATACATGGTCGGAGTGAACCGTCCTTCTTTTTCACGAAGAAGATTGGGGCACCGGCTGGAGAGGAAGATGGTCGTATAAACCCCTTAGTTAAATTCTTATCGATATACTCTTTGAGAGCTTTTAGTTCAGGTCCGGCCAGAGGATAAATGCTACCGAACGGAATCGCGGCGCCAGGTAAGAGTTATATGGGGCAATCATACTGCCGGTGTGGTGGCAGCTTGTCCGCGTTCTTTTTATCACATACATCTGCAAAATCTTGATATTCCATTGGTAGTTTTAGATCACTTACACATGCTGACCCGATTAAAGCTGATTCCCTGGAAGACATCTGCCGTTCTGGAAACTGCAATTCCTTTGTTGCCCAGTTGATAGTAGGGTTTTGTAATTGTAGCCACGGTAAGCCTAAGATTACAGGAAAGTGGGGAGAAGAGATCAGCAAAAACGACAGTCTTTCTGCATGGTCCACCCCCATACGAACCTTCAATGCTGCTGTTTCAAGGTCAACAGGCCCGGATGCTAACGGGGACCCATCCACGGTCTCCATTAATACCGGTGCGATTCTCCTCTGTGGACGTATACCGTGTTTTTTAGCGAATGCGATGTCCATGAAATTACCACTGGCTCCAGAGTCAACCATAGCAGAGCTAGTAACCCAGCCGGACTGAATGTTTATCTTGAGAGGAATGTAGCAGTGTGAATTTTTCTTTGAGCTCTCCGAGGCCGAAGTAGTGGAGCCTACTGAAAGAACGGCTGCATTCACGGGTGAAGATGTTTCAGAAGCACAGTCGGAGAAATCGTAATCCTGGTCGGTTTCTTTATCCCGAGGAGCACTTTGATGAGAAATTACTGAGGCTTCATCTGAGATGTCGTATTCGATCACTGCAGCCATAGTCCTGCGAATTTTACTGGGACAATTTGAAATATAGTGACCCGATTTTCCGCAATAGAAGCATAAATTTTCTCTGAAACTACGTTCCTTGCGTGCGTCAGGATGAGTTCTTTGAATTGCATCCACCTGCATAGGTTCCGACTCCACCTGAAGAGAGGACTTATTCTGAGTTTCTCTGGAGGGAGGAGAAAAAGATAGCAAGTTGTTATGATTAGTATCTGCCCATTTCTCTTGCCGACGTTCTGTGAGGCGAACATCTATCCGAACACAATGGTTGATAAAGTCTCCCAGGGCAACAGGTGACTCCCCTCGCGCCAGCTCATCCTTAATTGCAGCGGATAAACCCCTCCTAAACACTGCATGTCTTGCCGAATCGCACCACGTAGTGTCCAGCACCCACCTCCGAAACTCCATTGCATATTCTACGACAGAGCGCTTTCCCTGTTGGAGTGTCAATAGTGCGGCTTCTGCTGTGGCACTCCGATTGGGGTCACCAAACATTTGACCCATTGCAGCAATAAAGTCTTTCAGCGAATTTAAACACAAATCATCAGTTTCAATCAGAGGATTTGCCCAGGCAAGAGCTTTGTTAGTTAACAGCATTATCATGGTTAATACTTTCGCTCTTTCAGTTGGGAAGTGAGCTGCCTGTGTAGAAAAATACAGTTGGCACTGATTTAAAAACCCACGGAATTTTTCACTTTCTCCACCAAACCTGAATGGCGGGAGTTTAGGAAAAGCCGGAGCCGGAGTCTCTTGAGTTGACAGCCGATTTGCTAGTGCGTGAATGGACGAGTCAGCCACATTAGCATTAGGATGGATTTGAGTCTCTAATGCCGCTAGTTTTGTTTTAGTAGCCTGCAGGTCCCCATGAAGTCCTGTGATATATGTGCATACTTTCTTTAGACGCACCTCCACAGTATCAGACCCAGCGAACTCCATTCTTTTGAGGCTTGTGTATTCTGTCAAATATATACTTTATACTTATGGAGATCGATAGCGTGGGTCGGAGTGAAGACAAAACACGATATATCGTAGTAACAGGATATATTGAAGCGGGCAAGTATATATTATAGCAGGCGGGTATAGGCAATAAGCAATAAGTAAACAGTCTCTGGAAACGGTTGTGATGTCAGTACAAACCGATAGATGTCCCAGGTCCAGAAACGCACAGTGCACAGGGTCCCGAGCCCGGACCAGGCTCCTTGCAGAGAGCAGGCTGAACTGCAGGTGGATGCAGAGCGGGTCTTTGCACACAGGTGAGAGTCCAGGTAAACGGCAGGCAGGTAACAGGTGGGGAATCCCAGTGTAGAGAAGCAACAGGCAAGATGCTAGTCCTTCAAGCTTGGCAGCAGGTAAAATACAAGATACACAAGCAAAGTATAGTTGGCCAGAGTCTCTTTATATATATAGCAAACAGGAAACAGGAGATATCAGACAGGAAACAAGATGGCCCCCGAGGCTGTCAACTCCATTTTGGATAAGGGCAGAACCAACAGAACATGTACATGCAACTCCATCTTGGATAAGGGCAATACAAATACATGCGGCTCCATCTTGGATAAGGGCACAAACCGGACAGAACAGATACATGATTCAGCTCATTACACCTGGTTTTGGCGGTGTCAGCAATCTGTTGGAGCAAGAACAACACTTCTCCCAAACAGTTACCGACAATATTTGTATCTAGTACCATGTACAAGTCTGTATCCCAGGATTAGTCTCTGCTACAATTAGTACCTGGTCCTTCAGTTCCACTCTTCCCACCTTTACTGCCACATCCTTAACCCCAACTAGGTTAAGGGAAAGGCCATTGGAGGCATACATGGAAAGGTTTGGATCTGGCGGGTGAAGTTCGTCTATGGACCAGAACCTTTTGTAGAGGACATCAGGCATGACGCTTACCTGAGATCCAGTGTCCAGCAGGGCAGGTGTCGCGATGCCATCCAGCACAATGGACAGGAAAGGTCTTCCTCCCACGAACCGGTGACACCAGCTTGATGGGCGTGGTTGATTTACTCCTGGGTGTCGGTCCTCGGCCCCAGGGTTTGCTCGTTTAAAGGACAGTCCTGCGCTGTGTGGCCTGCCTTATGGCAGCGGTAGCAGATGAAGTCTCCTGGAGGGCGACATTGGTCATTGGTCCTCCCACGGGTGGCGTTGTCCTCCTACGGGGTGGTGTTGTCCTCCTTCTTCTTGCATTAGGGATGCCCAATTGTCCTCCAGCAACCACTCTAGTTCTCTCTCAGAGCAAAGGACCAGCTTGCCACCACTTGTAAAGATCTGAGGTTGTGGGTTGTAAGTAATCACCTAGGCAGGTTAACGATGCAACAATATTTTATTGATCACAGCCATGATAATAAAGCAATTCCAGGTAAATGGCCAAAATACAGTCCTCAAGTTTCCAATCTGGGTTCAGTAGTTCCACTGGCTTTGTATAAGGCCATGCTCACTGTCTCCCAACTTTTGGTTGGCCCACAGATTTCGTATCACCAGCCAGTATAGTCTGTAGCCACAGTCCATGATCCTCTAGACGGCAGATAAAACGATGAAAGCACAGGTATCCAGTAGCAGCAAGTCCTTTTAAGAAAGTTTAAATCCAAACGACATAATCCATAATGGTAACACGTTTATCCATCCTTCCAAGTCCACGGTCTCCATCTCCTCTTCCTTCAATTTTTCCACACAACTCTGACTAAAACATGTCTGTCCTTTCTTTCGCTGGGATCACTCGCCTCCCAGGTCAGAAGTGATCAACCTCCCCCTTAAGCATTTACTGTTAGCTAAAAACAATGAAGAATATTCTAGAAGCCTTCATCTGAGACTGCATGTAAGACCCACTGTGGTGACGTCTCCACTGTGTCTACAATCAACACACACATAATGAGATTATTGGCTGTTGGAACAATGGTTAGATACTCCTGAGATACAGATATCCTGAGATACAGATTAGTGGAATGCTGGACATTTTACAAGTGAATCTAGTGCACATACTGACAAGTTAGCAGAACTATATAAAACAACAAGTAAATCACTAATAAAGCAATAATAATATTGACAAAAATGGTGGTCCGTTGCTGGAAAAGTATCATAGTCTTTAGTAAGTGGGCAGCTCCTGACACTGTCAAACTAATCTGATCTTCTTTTATGAGGAGGCAAGTTCCAGTCTGAACCAAGGAAATGCAGTGGATGTTGTGTATATGGACTTTTCAAAAGCTTTTGATACGGTTCCACACAAAAGGTTGATACATAAAATGAGAACAATGGCGATAGGGGAAAATATATGTATGTGGGTTAAGAACTGTCTCAGTGATAGGAAACAAAGGGTGGTTATTAATGAAACACACTCAGACTGTGTCTCAGTTAACAGTGGGGTACCACAAGGGTCAGTATTGGGCCCGCTTCTTTTTAACATATTTATTAATGACCTTGTAGGGGGCATACAGAGTAGTATTTCAATATTTGCAGATGACACTAAACTCTGCAGGTTAATCAATATAGAGGACAATTTTATATTACAGGAGGATCTATGTAAACTAGAAGCTTGGGCTGATAAATGGCAAATGAGCTTTAATGGGGATATATATAAGGTAATGCACTTGGGCAGAGGAAATAAAATGTATAATTATATGCTTAATTGTAAAACACTGGGCAAAACTGTAACTGAAAAAGACCTGGGTGTATTGGTGGACGACAAGCTCACGTTTGGTGGCCAGTGTCAGGCAGCTGCAGCAAAGGCAAATAAAATAATGGGATGCATTAAAAGAGGCATTGATACTCATGAGCAGTGAGACTATGGAACTCTTTGCAACATGATGTTGTAATGAGTGATTCACTACTAAATTTAAGAAGGGCAAGGATGCCTTTCTTGAAAAGTATAATATTATTGGTTATATATACTAGATTCCTTGATAGGACGTTGATCCAGGGAACCAGTCTGATTGTCGTATGGAGTCAGGAAGGAATTTTTTTCCCCAATGTGGAGCTTGGTGTTTGCCACGTGGTTTTTTTTTTTGCCTTCCTCTGGATCAACATGTTAGGCTATGGGTTGAACTAGATGGACTTCCTTCAACCCTAAAAACTATGTTATGTTACTATGTATGTATTGGATGTGGAATGCCTCCAAAATTTTGGCAGCCGTTGTACTCACTGCATACCCTATAACTGTATAGCAGAACTGCTCCTTTTGTAATGGGAACATGTCGTTACTGAGGCCCACCTCTATGTGTCTTTAAATTGGTAGTGGGGTTTTTTCAAATTTTGACAGGCCTTGCAGTCGCAGCATTAGCATTACCACTATAGGAGACCTGCTCCTTTATAATGGGAACATTTTTTTTACTGAGACCCTACTCTTTGTCTCTTTAAAGGGGCATTAGGTTACGTGCGTCCAAATTTTTGGCAGCCCTTGCGGTAACTGCATACGCAACAACAGTATAGGAGACCTACTTGTTAATAATGGGAACAACAAAGTATAGCCAGCTGATGGCTCTCTAACCATAGCGAGGGCCGACTGCTGGTCCTTTAAGAATAGTAAGGGCAGCCTGTTGCCCCTTTAAAAATAGCCAGATAAGGTTGTAAAATGTTAAAATTATATTTCCCAGTAAATGCATTTGTCTTAAAAAAATAACAAAAAAAAAACACAATAGGATCTTTCTTTAGTATAAAAACCAGAGTCGCCAATGTAACCTCGATGTAATCACATTGTTCAGCTCCTGCACCTCCTCCTCCTCCAGTTCAGACTCCATCTCCGAAATCTCCACATCAGTCACAAGCTGAAAGCACTGCAGCACTGCCTTGGCCAAGCGGCAACAGGCTGTGCTGAAGATAACATGCTTAATGCTGCGCTTAGGTGACAAACTGACCACTGCTGCAGAGTTGTTGAAAGCTGTAACACAGCACCCTGATCTGTGTCTCTCACCGCTGAATATACAGGCAGGCATGGTTGTGTGTGGCAATGGGCGGAACCTGGTCATGGAGAAATGACAGCCGGAGTAGATACAGTTTCCCTCTATGCCAGTCCTTTCACCGAGCTAAAGAATATGGCTGTGATGAAATACAACTCCCACTGAGAAGCAGTTTCAGACTGAAAAACATTGCGCCCACCAGAGGATTTGATTCTGAGGATTGTCTGGTGGGACCATCCAACCCTGCCGAGAAGCAGTCCTGGCTAAGAAAAGTATGTGGGAAGGTTCTCGGACACTATGGCTGCTTTTTTACTGTGGATTGGGCGTGCTTATGCATGTTATTTCTCAAACCACGTTGCAAATCAGGCCATTGCCCAACTCTGTAGTCATGATATTAAAGGCGCAATGAAAGATGTTTGTGTGTCGAAGCACCACCAAGAAATATGAACTGATGTTGGATGGGCTGCCATTGCTTATGCAAGAAGATGCGTTAGAGGACTTCCTGGGAGAAATTACAGCTGGAGTAGATACGGATTCCCAAATCCTTTCACCGAGCTAAAGAATATGGATGTGGTGAAATACAACTCTCACCGACGAGCTGTGAACTGGCTCCGTACCGTTCCTGGCCACATTCACTTGTCAACGTGTTTGTGGTTAGGCGGTCCTTCCCAGTAAGTGCACTGGGGAGGGCACGGGTAATGTTGTAGGACCTGTACTTGTGGAAGGCGGAGACGAAACTGGGACAAATAGTGGCAGCTGGGGACCGAGTATGGACACCCGGCCGCCGCAGGCATGAGCTTCCGCCTCCATGAGCCTAAAAGGCCACATTTCAAGTGCAAGCATAGAATTGCAGCCTGTGGGTGGGTGGATAGCTGCATACTTGCGCTTGCATTCCAACGAATGGAGTAGGGATAACTGAACGCTGCGCTGGGACAAGGACATGGACGGTGATTGTTGCAAGTCTGCAATGACAGGTGCATGGCGGGAGGCATCTTCGCATGCG
The DNA here is from genome assembly GCF_046119375.1 of Phyllobates terribilis. Classification (NCBI taxonomy): domain Eukaryota; kingdom Metazoa; phylum Chordata; class Amphibia; order Anura; family Dendrobatidae; genus Phyllobates; species Phyllobates terribilis. The sequence continues at coordinate 5,889,240 of NW_027362855.1, read as the reverse complement.
CCAAGGTTCACTGGGCACACTTTTAGGCAGTGACCTGGGAGTCAGAGATGCTTCCAGGCTTCTTTCAAATGCTGTTCCCATTTCATTTGAGCACTGTTACCATCGATTTCCGCAATTTCTAGTCCCTCTGCAGACTGCCGAGAGAGCCGCCTGAAAAATGCTCGAATTTCGCATAGACTTACATTGGGCTCGTTGCTCGGATCGAGCACCCAAGCATTCCAATTTGCTTGACCCGAGCAATGAGCACCCGAGCATTTTAGTGCTCGCCCATCACTAATTATTATTTAATAATAAATTGGTGAATTAGGGAGTGTTTCTTGTTTTTATTTCTTTCAGGTTCCCATTTTTGGACTACTCCTGATTCGCTAGATTACGCCAGATCTTCAGGGTGTTTTTTTTGCTTTTTAATAAGTTGGTGAGTGAAGTGTGAGGGAGTGTTTTCTAAAATAAACTATTTTATCCTGTGTGTGTTTTTTTATTACTGGGTTAGTAATATATAACAAACTGTGAGGAAAACAATGGCCTGGAAGGGGTATATTGATAATGTATTTACAAAATGGGGAGAATCGTAAAAGAGACCCCTCTCTAACAAGTCATAAAACATAGCCTTTATTTCATATTTGATTAAAAACGCCTAGGTATATAAAAAACTTTGTCCCTAATCTGCCTTTAGTATTTTATAGCGGTATTCATACTTCTACACACACTTAGCGGCACTTGGGTGCCTTCTTTCAAACGGTAAAAAAGGACAAACTGTACTCACAGCACAAGGAGCAATGCTCTTCTGGGAAACACAGTGTCAGCAAAATGAGTTTCTGGTCTTGGCTTTTAATGTGATAAGGCTCGTTAAAGGGTCAATATTGACTTTTAAGATTGATACTTCCAATAGGTGGCACTAGAGTTCTGGTTCTATTCCTCTCTGAAGAGACAATTTGCATATTTCCCAGAAGAGCATTGCGGCTTGAAAAGTCTCCTCATTTTGACATGCTTAGCATGTCGCTCTCCACAACGAGAAACGTTACTTCTTAGATAACGGTCTGATGCCTCTCACCCAGCCAAACCAGAACTCTCACTTTGTTCTGACAAAGTGCAGTACCCCAAAACACAGTGTCGGCAAACTGAGTTTCTGGTCTTGGCTTTTATCCTAAGTCATGTGATAAGCATCGTTAAAAGGTCAATATTGACTTTTAGGATTGCTAGTTCCAATAGGTGGTGCTAGAGTTCTAGTTCTCTTCCTTTCTGAGAGACAATTTGCATATTTCCCAGAGGAGCATTGCGGCTTAAAAAGTCTCCTAACCTTGACGTGCTTAGCATGTCGCTCTCCGCAAGGAGAAACATTACTTGGCTTGATGACAGCTGACATTATGAAGCGGACATCAACCCCATAAACTATTCCCTCGTTAGAAACCATACAAGGGCAATCGGTAAGAGTCGGGCAAAGTGCCCGAATTGGCCCATCTCATAGATGGGCAAATTCTGGGGCGACTGCGGGCTTAGGCAGGGAGGGGGCCAATATTCATGGACCTTTCCAGCTTGGTATTATAAACCTGCACCTGTCTGCTTTACTTGGGCTGGTTATCAAAAATAGGGGGGACCACACGTCATATTTTTAAAATTATTTCTTTATGATATAGATGCTTTTTTTGCATTGCCGCAAGACAAATTGACATGCTGTGGCTCAAAAACACGCACTGCAGGTGACTTTATGCAGTGTAAAAAAAGAAGCACAGTAGACATGTGACTCGCCCCCTGGGCCGTGGGGCACCCGGAAGCGGGCTTCAGTGCAATGTTGGGGGTAGTAGTGGCAACCCGATCCCGTGGCTCAGGGTGGTCAGACCAGATGCTGTGGCAGTCTATTTGTAGGGTTTTGAATGTCCGACTACGCCACCCGTGGATTGCTGTCAGGGATGACCGCTGCTGCAAGGCAGACCGCTGAGGCTGATGTTGGTATGCAGCACAAGGATAGGATAACTCCCCACGGGAAGAGTGTAGCCTCAAGGCAGTGTAATAGGATGCTGGGGGTGATGGTGCAGGCCGCAATAATAAGGGCTCAGAGTCTGCTTCAAACAGTCCAGTGTCTTTATTGTAGTTAGTAGTAATGACCCAACAGGAGTACAAGGTAGGAAGGGGCCTGGGTTTCTGAGAGCATTCGAGCGAGCCCCACTGGTCAGGGTGAGTGGGTAGGCCTACCGTTCTCTCTCTGCCCTTGCTGACTATCCCCCTTTTCGTGGTGTGATAGCCCATGTCCCTGAGCTTGCCGTGTACTTTGCCTGTATGGCTTGCGACTCGGTCCTTGTGTACCTTAACTTCTCCGTGCTGTACTGATCCCTCTGTGTGTGGCGGAGCCTCCAGGCTTCTTAGGCCAAGGGACCTGAAATCCCTCGCGGGTTGGTTATCTGCTGCCGGGCCTGCAACCCTGACAGCCTCGGACCCCAGTGTCCGGTTGTGTAGTTCTCTCTCAGCCAGGACCGGTTCTCGTCGCCTCTGTCCCTGGCTTGCTGTTCCTCCTCTGCCTCCCGGACTTCTCAGCTGCTGCTGACCTGTCCCTTTCCTCTGGGAACCCTTCTGGATGCTTCAGAAGTGGGTCCTGGTCTCTCTGGTCTCTCTAACCCTGCCCTCAGTTCCAGTTTTTATAGGGGCAACCTGCTCCCCCTACTGGCCTGGGACAGGAGGTGCTGCATGCTAATGGTCCCTGACCAGGGAACCTCCTTCCTGGTCTCAGACACAGCCTTTAATATTTGTGGCATCCAGGCCTAGGGTGACACACATGGGATTCTGTTAATCCCATCCACTGTACTTGTACTGTACAACACAGTAAAAATATGCTGCGTCCAAAATGCTACTATTCCTGATCGTGTGCACACAGTCTAAATCTACAATATTCATATTCTTATAAAAACAAGTAAAACCATTGCATTAAAAGGATGCTTCAAACTTTTGATTAGTACTGAGCTTAAAGAAAACCTGACAACTGATACATGCTGCCTAATTCTTTATCTAAGCTTCTTTTTCTTTCCTTTATACATATGAAATACAAATTATGTTAATATTAAAGGGGCTGTGCCACGATAAAGAATACAGTTAACCAACCAGAAAAGGTGGAAATAGTTTTGCAATTTATAGGGATTAAAAATCATGCTTCATTCCAAAGATTCCAAGCCTTTTTTTTTTTTTAATTATGAAGCGTCTCTCTGCAATCGAGCTCGCGGGTCTGTGAAGCAGATGATCTCACTCAGAGGTCAGTTGTGTGAGCGCAGGGGGTGAATCATAGACAGACAGGCTCTGTGCTTACAGCAGGGCGCCTGCGCTGTCAGACTTCTGACAGAGAATATGTTGTGTATGCTGCGGGTGGGGAGTTGGGGGGACCTCTTATGAATGGAACTGTGCAAACTCGACCAGCTGATCACTCACTACCAGGTCGTAATGGAATAACACCAGGGGGCACCAGAAAGCATAATACAAAAAATAAAAGCTTTAAGTTTGACTTTAAGCTAATTTTAATTTGAATTCAAAAGTTACAAATTGTTCATCTTTTATTTCTATTTTTGTATGTTGTCAAAATTACTTACATGGAGTCATTAGAGCATTCATGAGATGAGGTTGGTGATTGCTCATGAGCTGATGGTGGCAATTGCTCATGAGCCGTGAATAGAGTGCTAGCTTCAGTCATCAATTTCTTTCTGTAAAACATGCACATCAAGGTCTCTATTAGTGTGAAAAAGAGAAGAAAAATACAATTTTAAGTGATAAAACCTTTCAAGGTGGGAGGAATAGTCCTGGCAAATGTAGAGTAAGGATGTGTTCATTGTTTTTCTGGGCCATAATCCAAACAACAACTACTCGGAGATTGCATTTTACCTAACCAGATAAGTGGCAAAAAGGGAAGAAAGACAACTACACCATCACAGGACACTACAATTACCAAAACAGGCAACACCCACAAATTCCGCACTGATACCTCAGGTGGCGCTCCTAGATCAGAGCAGTTTATTTGGTGTGCAATGTATCGTCCTTCAGGGAGCGCTTCTTCCCAGACCATTCCAAGGTCTCAAGCATCACCAACTCCTTTTGAGTCCCAACACGCAGCTCCGATCATGCATTCCCCAGCATCCTTACCGAGGCCAAGCCTGCTTCCAATATCACAGGCTGCTGTCCCTGGATCACTAACTCCCAACCCGGCAGTGGACATGGTGCCAAGAACCACCATCATGCCACAAGATCAACTTCATGAGATAGTTCAGGCTATCTTCTATTGTGTCATAGCTACTTGTGTGTCCAGTATTTACAGTTGAAACCAGAAGTTTACATACACTATATAAAAAGACATATGTATGTTTTTCTCAATATCTCATGAAATCAGTATAAACCTTTTCTGTTTTAGGTCAATTAGGATTGCCATAATTTTTAATATTTGTCAAATGCCAGAATATTGAGAGAGAATGTTTTAAGGCATTTTTATTACTTACTGCAAAGTCAAAAGTTTACATACGCTAAGATTACTATTCATTTAAACAATTCTGGACTGCCCATATGATGATGTCATGTGTTTGGAAGCTTCTGTTCTTGGCAACATCCGATATAATTAAAGACACACCTGTGGATGTGTTTTAATGCATACCTGAAACACACTGCTTCTTAGTAAAGCATCATAAGACAGTCTAAAGAAATCAGCCAAGATATCAGGAAGAGAATTGTGGACTTGCACGGTCTGGACCATCCTTGGGTACAATTTCAAGATACCTGAAGGTGCCTCCTTCATCTGTACAAACAATTATACGCAAGTAAAAACAAGATGGAAATGTCCAGCCATCATACCGCCTAGGAAGGAGACGGGTTCTTTGTCCCAGAGATGAATGTGCTTTGGTCCGACATGTGCATATCAACCCAAGGACAAAAGCAAAAGACCTTGTGAAGATGATGGCGGAAGCTGGTAAGATTGTGTCAATATCCACAGTAAAACGAGTTGTGTATCAACATGGTCTGAAAGGCCACTCTGCCAGGAAGAAGCCATTACTCCAAAAGAAACATAAAAAAGTCAAATTAACGTTTGCAAATGCACACAGGAACAAAGACCTTAATTTTTGGAGACATATCTTGCGGGCTGATGAAACTAAAAGTGAACTTTTTGGGCATAATGGCCATCGTTACGTTTGGAGGAAAAAGGGAGAAGCTTGGAAGCCTAATAACACCATCCCAGCTGGGGTGGCAGCAACTTGTTGTGGGGTTGTTTTGCAGCAGGAGGGACTGGTGCACTTCACAAAATAGATGGCATCATAAGAAAAGTGTCATGAAAACAACACCCACTCTTGGGTCAGACCTTGCAGCTCTCTGGCGCCCCCTTATCCTGCTGGTCAAACACTGTATTGACAGAGGATAAGCACGGGTGCAGCTGCTCTAATTTATGTCGACTATTGTGGCACGTGATGTGACAGGACGTATATATACCACCAGTTCCTTCCAGGAACGTATATATACCTCCGACCAGCCACCCTCAAACCACAATATCACATAAATACTGGTATACTGCCACCACCGATCGCTTAACAGGTGGATCGGGTACCTGGTAGGTAACGTGAATTAGCGAGTGAGGAACGTGTTTGCTCGACATAGGACAAGAAGAAAGAAACTGGTAAATAATTAATGATTTACTCCCAAAAGGTGGGCAGTGCTTACAAAATATATACAAGATATTATAAAGGAGACAATTTACATGTATGCATAAACAGTTATTAAAATAAAAGGGATAAGTAATAGCAAAACCTGCTTCACAAGGTGATGGTCTCAGATTCTGTGGGGGGGACGGCTCCCCGGAAATTAGACTTGATTCCTTCACGCAGCGTGTAGTGCATGCGTCTGCGTCCCTGGTTGGAATGGCTTGAAAAATGGCCGATCTGGTTTTTAGCAAGCAGCCAAAACTCTGGGGAACACCCCTTATTTACCTTACAAGGGGGCTCGGCTTTGCGAGCCCACCCAGCTGCAGAAGACCTAAAAAATCCTCCAGATTCCATATCTTGGTGTGGGGGGGTCCCACATCCAAGAGGGAGACATCATCTTGACCGTCACCAATATTCATGAAGATAGATATTAAATATGAAACCTCTATGACGCTCAGAATCTCAGAATCCATTATCTCAGTTCCCGGTCATTCCTCAGTTATGCAAGTTATACTATTGTAATGGGAAAAAGGTGAGCATTCAAAAAACGTGGTTCCGATGTTTCTGTCAGACCTGTGCGTGATTAAAATTGGCATAAAACGTTTGTACAATTAAACAATGGGATTTTTTTGGAGGGATTTTCCGGTTTGTACCAGCGCTTGCCCTGGACTGAGGTTTTATGGCGGGTCATAAAAATTCCTGGTTTGGGGAAAAGCAAAAGTGAGTTCTATGTCTTCACTTACAAACAGATAGGGGGTGGTTTTTTTTTCCCTTTTTTAAAACATCTCTCATTTTTAAAAACTCGGGCAAAAATACCTTTTGCCTGACACCTCCCCCTTTTTGACTGCGCTATGGAGGTAGGACCTTCTGGTACTCCTCCAAGCATATGTCTGGAGGCTCCCCTCGCCGGGACAACCCATCGGCATTGCCATGCTCGCTGCCCTTGCGGTGTTGAACGGTAAAGTCGTACTGCTGGAGGGTGAGGCTCCAGCGTAACAACCTTCCGTTGGCACCTGACATGGTGTGCAGCCAACTCAGGGGGTTGTGGTCAGTCACGACAGTGAAGGGGCGCCCGTACAAGTAAGGCTGTAATTGGTTGAGGGCCCATACAATGGCCAGGCACTCCTTCTCTATGGTGGAATAGGCCACTTCCCTCGGCAGCAGTTTCCGGCTTAGGTACAACACGGGATGTTCTTGGTTCCCCGAGTCGACCTGGCTGAGTACAGCACCGAGGCCAAACTCACTGGCGTCGGTCTGTACTAAGAGTGGCCGTGTGCCGTCGACCGCCTTTAGTACAGGAGAGCTGCTCAGGGCAGTCTTCAAAGCCCTAAAGGCCACCTCGCATTCATCCGCCATTTGACGGAATGGGGTAGGCTCTTCCTGGTGAGGTCTGTCAAGGGCTTCGCAAGGCTACTATAGTCCTGCACAAAGCGTCTATAGTACCCTGCGGTGCCCAAGAAGGACTGCACCTGCTTCTTGGTCCTGGGGGTGGGCCAGGACACGATAGCGTCCACCTTCCCAGGCTCTGGCTTCAGAGTACCCCCACCTACCCGGTGCCCCAGGTAGTGGACCTCGTTCATGCCCATCTGGCACTTTCCCGGCTTGATGGTCAAGCCCGCCTGGTGAATGCGCCCGAGCACCTGCTGCAGATGCTCGAGGTGATCCTCCCAGGTGGGACTGAAGATGGCAATGTCATCCAGGTACGCTACTGCGTACCTCTCCAGTCCCTGGAGCAGGTGGTTGACCATTCGCTGGAACGTGGCAGGGGCATTTTTCATGCCGAAGGGCATGACCGTGGATTCATACAATCCGAAGGGGGTGATAAAGGCGGACTTCTCCTGGGCCCCGGGGCTCAAGGGAATCTGCCAATATCCCTGACTCAAATCCATAATGGAGAGATAGCTCGCGCTGGCTAACCGCTCCAGCAGCTCCTCAATGCGTGGCATTGGTTGTGCGTCAGAGGCGGTGATAGCGTTGAGCCCCCTGTAGTCCACACAGAACCGGGTGGTCCGGTCCTTCTTAGGCACCAGGACTACAGGTGAGGCCCACGCGCTCTTGGACCGCTTAATCACCCCCAACTGCAGCATCTCCTCGACCTCCTGGCGCATGACATGCTGCACCTCGTCGGAGATTCGATAGGCTGTCCGCCGGAGTGGGGCATGATTCCCGGTGTCCACTTCATGGACCGCCACTTCAGTCCTGCCAGGCAGGTTGGTGAACACTGCTTGGAAGGGTTTCAGCACTGCTTGCATCTGAGACCTCTGGTCTGCGGATAGCAAGTCGCTTAGCTCTACATCCTCTAGGGACCCGCTGGCCTTCGCTTGGGCGAGCATGTCCAAGAGGGGGTCATCCTCCCCATCCTCGGGCAGGTTGCAGACCGGTAGGACGCAGGTTCCACGTTCTTGATGAGCCTTCATCATATTAACGTGAAACGCCTTCCGCCTACCCCGCTCGTGGTCAAGTGTGATCACGTAGGTGACCGGGTTGAGCTGTTGGTGAATGACGTACGGGCCTTCCCAGGCCGCCTGAAGCTTGTCCTTTGGTACGGGGACCAGCACCCACACCTTCTGACCCACCTGGTAGGTCCGTTCTCGGGCGTTCTGGTCGTACCAATGCTTCTAGTCAGCCTGGGCTTGCGCCATGTTGTCATGCACCAACTGCGTCAAGGTCTGCATCTTGTCACGGAAGCGCATGACATACTCCACGATGAACACTCCTGGGGAGCTCGGCTCTTCTTCCCAGAATTCCCTTATCAACCCAAGGGGTCCTCGGACACGCCTGCCATACAGGAGCTCAAAGGGGGAAAACCCCGTCGAGGCCTGTGGAACCTCTCTGTAAGCAAATAGCAGGTGTGGGAGGTAACGCTCCCAGTCGCGACCCTGGGTCTCAACCAGCATTTTTAACATCTGTTTGAGGGTACCGTTGAATCGCTCACACAAACCATTGGTCTGTGGGTGATACGCACTCGATACCAGATGCTGCACCTGCATTTTCTTACATAGAGCCTCCATTAAGCGTGACATGAACTGAGTCCCCTGGTCGGTAAGCATCTCCCTGGAAAATCCTACTCGCGAAAAGATGGCCAAGAGGGCGTCCGCCACCTTATCCGCCCTAATTGAGGACAGGGCTACTGCCTCCGGATACCGGGTAGCATAGTCTACCATGGTAAGGATGAATCGTTTTCCAGAGCTGCTGGGTATGGCCAGTGGTCCCACAATGTCCACAGCAATCCTCTGGAAAGGCTCCTCTATCACTGGCAAAGAGATCAGGGGGGCTTTGGGGGCCGGCCCTGACTTTCCCACTCTTTGACACGTGGTACAGGATCGACAGTAGTTCACCACATCTGTCCTCATTTTGGGCCAATAAAAGTGATGAGACAGCCGGGCCTTGGTTTTGCTGACCCCCAAGTGTCCAGCGAGTGGAATTTCATGGGCGATCCGCAACAACTCATCCCTGAATGGGTAGGGGACGACCAGCTGTCTTTCCCTCAGCCACTCCTGTTGGGGTGTACAGGGAACTGTCTCCCGGTACAACCTCCCTTGGTCCCAGAATACCCTCTCCTTATCCGACTCGGAGGTGGGTTTCTCCGCGAGGCTCCTTAACGTCTCCAGGCTAGCATCTGAGTGCAGAGCTGCCTGAAACTCCTGGCTGGAGGAAGCCAGAAGTGAGGTTAAGGCCACGTCCTCACTGGGACCCTCTGGGACCGGCTCTGGGTCCATACCTGATTCAGTTATTCCTCTGTTCGAGGAGGGTCCAGAAGGCAGGGCGTTACTTGCGTTCTGGGCACTCTGACTGCGGGTAACAGCGGCTATATAGGCCGTCTCCCCGGGGAATAACCCCGTCTCATTAGCCTGCGAGGCCATGAAAACTACTTCTCCATCATCCTCCATTACCTCAGGCACAGTGCTACGTATGGGGCAGCGACTATCAGCCAGGTCACCATCTGTTGTGACACTGGTCACTGGCACAGCCCCACCTGCGCCATGGTCCTCGTGCCTCTCCCCATTACCCTTGGCACTGACCTTTGCTCCTGCTAGGGGATCCTCAGCAACATCACCCCGCAGAGTGACATGGCTGAGTTCTCCTGCACCTTCCAATACAACAACATCATCATCATCATCATCAGGTAAAGCATTGACATTCACATTATCAGCATTAACCTTACCAACCGCATCAGATCGGGGAGGGGTGTCAGGGACATAATAAGCAAACATCCTCCCCAAATCAGTTCCCAACAAAACATTTGCAGGTAGGTTTTTGGATACTCCCACTTCCTTCACCCCACTCCCCGCACCCCAATCAAAAAAAACCCGGGCCATGGGCAAGGGGCATCGGACGCCCCCAATCCCAGTGACAGTCAGGGTCTTTCCTGGAATAAGCGCTTCAGGGGACACCAGTTCGGGTCGGATGAGGGTTCGTTCGGCCCCAGTGTCCTTGAGGCCTACAGTGAGAGTGTCCCCCACCCTGACAGACTGAAAGTTTTCACAGGCCCTCCCAACCGGCCCACCCACCAAAAGAACTGAGGCATTAGGCCCTGGGGCCTTGGATGGGGGGTTCTTCCTCTGCTTCTCTGGGCAAGTGGCGCTGAGATGACCAGTCTGGTTGCAGGAATAACACCTGCGGGCATCGGATGCAGGCAGGGCCTTGGCAACGGGAAAAAGGCCTCCGGAAGGTCGGCTGGCAGGGGCAGGGATGGTGGCTGATGGCTTTCCCCCTTTCCAGCTGGCGACGACCGGCTTCCGCACCTCTGGTCTCCGGTTGGCCTCGTAGGTGTCTGCGATCTGCGCTGCTTTATTGGCATCAGGTGGCTCCCGATCCATCACGAACTGCCGTACCTCAGTCGGACACAGATGCAGGAACTGGTCTTTCACCATCAGGTCCTTTAGCTGCTCAAAGGTGGTCGCTGACAGTCCTTGGATCCACTGCTCAAAGTTGGTTCTGAGCCCGTCTACCACATCACGGTAGGTGTCATGTGGTCCACGTTGGAGGGTTCTGAATTTTTTCCGGTAAACCTCCGGAGTCAGCTGGTACTTTTTTATCAGGGCCTGCTTGACGGCCTCATAGTCTCCATCCTGCTCTCGAGGGAGGGAAGCAAATACCTCCAAAGCTTTTCCTCGGAGCCCTGGAGTCAAATATCTTGCCCATTGGTCGATGGGCAGCTGATACTGCCTGCAGGCCTTTTCAAAGCCTCGCAGAAATGTGTCCAAGTCCCCATCCTTTTCCATCACAGGGAAGTGCTCAGGACGAGGTTTAAAGCAGCTGGCACTGTTGGACTCACGGGTCTGCGTAGAGGGCAACTCCTTCTGAATCCGGGCTAGCTCCAGCTGGTGTTGTCGGTCAGCTTGGGCTTGTCGCTCAGCAGCCTCTCGGTCAGCTTGGGCTTGTCGCTCAGCCCGCTCCTGGAATTTCAGGATCAGCTCCAGTCGTCCATCATGATTGTCTGTGGCGAGCTCCTCCAAGGCCATCTGCAGGTGGGGGTCCACACTACCCTGGTTGCGGGTATGGCTGGCAATCACTGGTTGGACCCCGGCAGCAGCGCCATCCGGGCCTTGGCTGGCCGCCCCCTCATCAGGGCTCTGCTGTCGGACGGGCTCTGCAGCATCTTGTAACAGTTCAGAAATCATTTGTTCTTTGCTTTTGCCGTGGGGGTCAATGCCTTTGATTATACATATTCCAGTAAGAGTGTCCTTTTTCTGCTGGTGATACCAGGACTCCCCAACTACGACCATGATCACCAAAATAAAAATAGAAAAGAAAAATCGAAGAAGGGTAGGGGTAACTGCTACACATACAGTATTGTCTCAGATCTAATAAACACTGAGTTCGATCTTCAAAACTTTTGTGCAAGTTTTTAGTGAGAGGAATGATTGCTCAAACCAGATCACTAATGTCCTATGATCCCACCGCTGCCACCAATTTGTCATGAAAACAACACCCACTCTTGGGTCAGACCTTGCAGCTCTCTGGCGCCCCCTTATCCTGCTGGTCAAACACGGTATTGACAGAGGATAAGCACGGGTGCAGCTGCTCTAATTTATGTCGACTATTGTGGCACGTGATGTGACAGGACGTATATATACCACCAGTTCCTTCCAGGAACGTATATATACCTCCGACCAGCCACCCTCAAACCACAATATCACATAAATACTGGTATACTGCCACCACCGATCGCTTAACAGGTGGATCGGGTACCTGGTAGGTAACGTGAATTAGCGAGTGAGGAACGTGTTTGCTCGACATAGGACAAGAAGAAAGAAACTGGTAAATAATTAATGATTTACTCCCAAAAGGTGGGCAGTGCTTACAAAATATATACAAGATATTATAAAGGAGACAATTTACATGTATGCATAAACAGTTATTAAAATAAAAGGGATAAGTAATAGCAAAACCTGCTTCACAAGGTGATGGTCTCAGATTCTGTGGGGGGGACGGCTCCCCGGAAATTAGACTTGATTCCTTCACGCAGCGTGTAGTGCATGCGTCTGCGTCCCTGGTTGGAATGGCTTGAAAAATGGCCGATCTGGTTTTTAGCAAGCAGCCAAAACTCTGGGGAACACCCCTTATTTACCTTACAAGGGGGCTCGGCTTTGCGAGCCCACCCAGCTGCAGAAGACCTAAAAAATCCTCCAGATTCCATATCTTGGTGTGGGGGGGTCCCACATCCAAGAGGGAGACATCATCTTGACCGTCACCAATATTCATGAAGATAGATATTAAATATGAAACCTCTATGACGCTTAGAATCTCAGAATCCATTATCTCAGTTCCCGGTCATTCCTCAGTTATGCAAGTTATACTATTGTAATGGGAAAAAGGTGAGCATTCAAAAAACGTGGTTCCGATGTTTCTGTCAGACCTGTGCGTGATTAAAATTGGCATAAAACGTTTGTACAATTAAACAATGGGATTTTTTTGGAGGGATTTTCCGGTTTGTACCAGCGCTTGCCCTGGACTGAGGTTTTATGGCGGGTCATAAAAATTCCTGGTTTGGGGAAAAGCAAAAGTGAGTTCTATGTCTTCACTTACAAACAGCTAGGGGGTGGGTTTTTTTTTCCTTTTTTAAAACATCTCTTATTTTTAAAAGCTCGGGCAAAAAAACCTTTTGCCTGACAAAAAGATTATGTGGCAATTTCTGAAGCAACACCTCAAGACATCAGCCAGGAAGTTAAAGCGTGGGCAGAAATGGGTCTTCCAAATGGACAATGACCTGAAGCAAGCTGCCAAAGTGGTAACAAAGTGGCTTAAGGATAGCAAAGTCAATGTTTTGCAGTGGTCATCACAAAGCCCTGATCTCAATCCCATTGAAAATTTATGGGCAAAGATGAAAAGGCAGGTGCGAGCAAGGTGACCTACAAACCTGGATCAGTTACACCAGTTTTGTCAGGAGGAATGGGCCCAAATTCCGACCAACTATCGTGAGAAGCTTGTGGAAGGATATTGCAAACGTTTGACCCAAGTCATTTAGTTTAAGGGCAATGGCACCAAATACTAATGAAATGTATGTAAACTTTTGACTTTGCAGTTAGCAATAAAAATGCCTTAAAATATTCTCTCTCTCTCTCTCTCTCATTATTCTGGCATTTGGCAAATATTTAAAATGATGGTAATCCTAATTGATCTAAAACGGGCAAAGTTTATTCTGATTTCATGTGAGATATTGAGAAAAACATGCATATGTGTTTTTTATATAGTGTATGTAAACTTCTGGTTTCAACTGTAAGTTTGACAGAGACAACAGATCCATGGGTCCACATCCTCCTTATGCAGACCGATAAAGGGAAGATATCTGTGCCCCAAATAACAAGTTCACTGTCTCGAATCTCTAGTGCTGCTTTTTTCAAATTTAAATAAAAGTTTATTTTACCTTTGTAATTAAGCACAGTCACACGCTGCGTTACTTTACACAACTCAGTTTGGTGGTTTATCCCATCTCAATAGATCCTCCTCCCGGATACTCCTGTTTGGTGCCAGTTAGTGTTGAGCGAGCATGCTGGACACTACTCGGTACTCGCCCGACACTGCTCGGTACTCGCCCGAGCATCACGCTACTCGGGATGTTCGGCGAGCACCGAGCATTTCCGGGTTACTCGGGCAGGAGCTCGGATCTCCGCCCTGCATGTTTGGCGCTCTTTACAGAGCCAGTGAACATGTAGGGATTGACAGCCAGTCACTGTAATGCCGCAGCCATGTTGTTTGTGGGCATTACAGTGATTGGCTGGCCGCACAGCGTCACCTCGAGTATTTAAAACCGGGCGCCGCCATCTTGGACACAGACGCTCCGGATCAGACAGTGTAGGGACAGCGCTGCTAAGCTAGGGAGAGATTTTTCCTGCAAAATAGTTAGTGTAGGGTCTGTAAAGGTTGCCAGAACAAACAAACAGTCCTTCTCAGGACTAATATCCATCCCAGATTTCAGGCAGGCAGGCTGTATAGGAGACGCAGTGGTTATACTAGCAAACGCTGCATTATAGTCCTGTGTGCTCCTGTTTCTGAAATTGCTGGACTTAGCTGCAGGTCCCGGAGGCCAGTAAAAATCCTTTTTTTTCATCTAAATCCTCTTTTTTTTTCCCTCCTACACACTGTACAAATACCCGTCTTATTAACCTATTGGTGTCCCCCCCCCCCCAAAAAAAAATAGTGTGTCTCTGATTTTTCAGACACAAATATATCTGTTGAAAAGAGTCTGGTATAGGCCACAGAAACAGAAGTGTGGTTTTGCAGTTCCACGGTAGAAAAATCTCTATTATCCCGCTTTTCGCATTTTTTGCAGTAAAAAACCCCAGTAGTGTCTCCTGAGTGTTCTGACACAAAAATATATCTGTTGAAAATAGTCTGGTGTACGCCTGACAAATCCCAGTGTGGTTTTGCAGTTCTACGGGTAAAATCTCTGTAGTATCCCGTTTTGGGCCTTTGGTATCTAAAAAAAAACAGTTTGAGTGTGTCGCTCACTGTTCAGCCGCAAATCTATATATTTTAAAAAGTGTGGTATACACCAGTAAATTAAAACTGTGGTTTTGCTGTTCCATGGTAACAAATCTCTATTATCCTGCTTTTCGCATTTTTTGCAGTTAAAAAAAACAGCAGTGTCTCCTGAGTGTTCTGACACAAAAATATATCTGTTGAAAATAGTCTGGTGTACGCCTGACAAATCCCAGTGTGGTTTTGCAGTTCTACGGGTAAAATCTCTGTAGTATCCAGTTTTGGGATTTTGGTATCTAAAAAAAAACCAGTTTGAGTGTGTCGCTCACTGTTCAGCCGCAAATCTATATATTTTAAAAAGTGTGGTATACACCAGTAAATTTAAACTGTGGTTTTGCTGTTCCATGGTAACAAATCTCTCTTATCCTGTTTTTCACTTTTTTTGCCTTAAAAAAAACGAGTAGTGTCTCCTGAGTGTTCTGACACAAAAATATATCTGTTGAAAATAGTCTGGTGTACGCCTGACAAATCCCAGTGTGGTTTTGCAGTTCAACGGGTAAAATCTCTGTAGTATCCCGTTTTGGGCCTTTGGTATCTAAAAAAAAACAGTTTGAGTGTGTCGCTCACTGTTCAGCCGCAAATCTATATATTTTAAAAAGTGTGGTATACACCAGTAAATGAAAACTGTGGTTTTGCTGTTCCATGGTAAAAAAACTCTATTATCCTGCTTTTCGCATTTTTTGTAGTAAAAAAACCCAGTAGTGTCTCCTGAGTGTTCTGACACAAAAATATATCTGTTGAAAATAGTCTGGTGTACGCCTGACAAATTCCAGTGTGGTTTTGCAGTTCTACAGGTAAAATCTCTGGAGTATCCAGTTTTGGGCTTTGGTATCTAAAAAAACCCCATTATGAGTGTGTCGCTCACTGTTCAGCCGCAAATCTATATATTTTAAAAAGTCTGGTGTACACCAGTAAACAATAACTGTGGTTTCGCCATTCCACGGTAAAAAATCTCTATTATTCAGGTTTTGGTATTTTTTCCGCAAGGAAAAACAGTAATAGTTTCTTCCTGATTGTTCTGATTGTTTAAAAGAGTCGGATGTAGGCCAGAGAAATAGAACTGTGGTTTTCCTCTTCCACGGTTCTAATCTACTTTTTATAACCCTTTTTCCATTGATAGTGCGAGTGTAAGCTATTTTACTTCCTTTACAATGGGCAAGGCACTTGGCAAGGGACGTGGAACTGGACGTTCTGGTGATGGTGCGTGCATAGGACGGGGCCGTGGCCAAGGTGAAAATGTGCCACAACCAACAGCCACATCTTCTCGCTCCCACTTCTTGACCGAATTACTAGGGAAGCACAGAACAACACCAGTATTGCGAACTGATCAGTGTGAACAGGTTATTAATTGGATAGCAGATAATACTTCCAGTTACCTGGGCACCACCACTTCCGGTCTGTCTTCCACACGGTCAACTCTTAGTAGCCGTGAGTCTTGACCGCATACTCCTCACCCTGATGCTCCTTCCTCCCACCATGCCGAGTGTCGTTAGACAGCAATTGATCCCACACTTGGACACTCTGAAGAGCTGTTCACTGGTCCATTTCCATATTTGTGCCCCTCGCCTGCTACTCTTGAAGTGGTGGAAGAGGAGATCCCATGTAGCGATGCCCAAATATTTGAACAGCCACGGCCACAGGAAGTCGACGCTGGCAATTTGTCACAAGAGGTGGACGATGACGAGACACAATTGCCAGGAAGTGAGGAGGAGCATCGTGGTGCGCAAGTGGAAGTGGAGGAGGTGGTGGATGATCTAGTAACTGACCCAACGTGGCAGGAGGACATGCAGAGTGAGGCCAGCAGCACACAGGGGGTGGGAGGCAGAGTACCCCAACAGGCAGGAAGAAGCAGTGTGGTGGTCACAGACAGAAAGCGGGCAACCGTTCCCCGTAACACCGACACGAGGGACTTTGCCAGTACAAGCGGTAGGTCTTCCAGAGTCTGGAATTTTTTTAAACACTCTGCTGATAACCCCAAAAAGGCCATTTGTACCACCTGCCATGCCAACATCAGCAGGGGTGACAAAACTACCAGCCTGACCACCACCAGCATGATCAGTCACATGGCAGCAAATCACCCGACTTTGTGGGGCGAAACCCAGGGTCCACGACCAGTGTCAGCGGTGTCACCACTGCTTCTTCCGCTGTTGTGCGTGCAATAGAACCCCATGTTGTGTGTGAAAGGCAATCCCCTGTCTATACTGCATGTAAAGATGCCCCCTCCTCTCAGTCTTCACTTGTTATGGCAGTTTTGTGAAGAAACAGCATCCACGTCCACGTCCCACCACAGCGTTCAATTGTCCACATCCCAGACCTTTGAACGAAAGCAGAAATTCGCAGCTAACGCCCCACAGGCCACAGTCCTAAATTCGCACATTTCACGACTGCTTGCGTTGGAAATTCTGCCTTTTAGGCTGGTGGAGACGGAATCCTTCCGCAACCTTATGGCGGTGGCTGTCCCTCGGTACTCGGTCTCCAGTCGACACTATTTTGCCCGGTGTGCCATCCCCGCACTACACAAGCACGTGTCCCAAAACATCTGCCGTGCCTTCAACAACGCAGTTACTGGGAGAGTCCACCTGACAATGGACACGTGGACAAGTGCTTGTGGCCACGGACGGTACATGTCCCTGACGGCACACTGGGTAAACATAGTGGAAGCCAGGACCCAGTCGATCCTTGGGACGGAACATGTCCTCCCCACACCGAGGATTGTGGGCCCTATGTCAGTCAGAGTTGCCCCCCCGTGTACAGCTCGTGCGCATCATCCTCCTCCTCCTCATGTTCAGCCTCCATCTCATATATCACCACATCAGTTACAAGCTGGAAGCACTGCAGTACTGCCTCCGTCAAGTGGCAACAGGCTGTGCTGAAACTCATAAGCTTAGGTGATAAACCTCACACTGCTTGTGAGTTGTGGACAGCTGTGAAAGAGCAGGCAGATCTGTGGCTGAGACCGCTGAACCTACATCCAGGCATGGTCGTGTGTGACAATGGCCATAACCTGGTGGCGGCTCTGAGGCGAGGCGAGATCACACACGTACCATGCCTGGCTCATGTGCTTAACCTCGTGGTTCAGCGGTTTCTTAAATCGTACCCCGAGTTGCCAGATCTGCTCGTGAAAGTACGCCGCCTGTCAGCTCATTTTCGCAAGTCCGCTACAGCATCCGCCGCCCTTGCTGTGTTGCAGCAGCGTTTGCAGCTTCCGGCACACCGACTGGTGTGTGATGTCCCCACACGTTGGAACTCTACCCTCCACATGTTGCAAAGGATTTGTGAGCAGAAGAGAGCAGTTGTGGAGTACCAGCTGCAAAAAGGCCGTCGATATTCAGGTCAGACTCCACACATAAGACCTCATGAGTGGACCTGGATGTCTGACATATGCACCATCCTGACAAACTTTGAGGAGGCCACCAAGATGGTGAGTGGCGACGACGCCATCATTAGTGTCAGCATCCCACTTGTCTGTCTTTTGCAACGCTCTCTGCAGAGAATTAAAGAGGAGGCATTGCAGCCAGAGTATTATGAGATGGATCAAGAAGCCATAGTGGGCGATTACACACAGCCCAGCCTCATCTCATCCCAACGTGCATTGGGGGACAATGAGGAGGAGGAGGAAGAACAGGAGCTGTTATCATGCTCTGTAGACGGTAGTACCTGTACAAGTGTCATACCGTCGGTTCAGCGTGGGTGGCCTGAGGACAGGGGGGAGGAGGAGGAGGAGAGCATGGTCAGTTTTTCATCTTGGTGAGGACACGGAAATCTTGCCCGTTACCAGTCTGGCACATATGGCTGACTTTATGTTACGCTGCCTTAACAGTGACCCTCGCGTTGTCAAAATGTTGGGTGACAGTCATTACTGGTTGGTGACACTTGTAGAGCCCCGCTACAAGGAGAACTTTCACTCTCTTTTTCCTGAGGTGGAGAGGTCTACAAAAATGGGCCAGTACCAGAAGGCCCTTGCTGCAGAACTGTTAAAAAAATTCCCATCTGAAAATGCTAGTGGCAGAGGTCACAGTTCGTTGACCAACCAAAGCGTACAAGCGAGAGAGAGGAAACTCCAATCCAGCAGAGGCAGGGGAACACTGTCAACGTTCTGGGACAATTTTCTCAGACCCTCCCTTCGGACAGACCCTGAGGCGCGGGGTACTCTCACAAGGAGTGGAAAGTTTCAAAAGATGGTGAGGGAGTACCTTGCCGACCATACCAGCATCCTCCGTGATTCCTCTGTGCCTTTTAATTATTGGGTATCCAAGCTGGACACTTGGAATGAACTCGCTCTGTACGCCTTAGAGGTCCTGGCCTGCCCTGTCGCTAGCGTGTTATCGGAGCGTGTTTTTAGTGCCGCTGGGGGAATTATAACTGATAAGCGCACTCGCCTGTCAACTGACAATGCTGACAAGCTGACCCTTATCAAAATGAACAAGGGCTGGATTGGGCCAGACTTCTCATCACCATCAAATGACAGCAGAGTAACATAAAGTCAAATCCACTGTGTTATTTCGGGAGGTGTATTCACATGCACCGCTTCACACCCACACATGGGTATACGCTTCCTCATTTCGGCTGTTTTATGTTCTTCTCCTTAGCCTTAGCCTCCACCACCACTGTACCACCAGGGTGACCGTGGTCCGTGTTGCCATTATTGAAAGTTCCTCCGTCCTTATTTTTGTCAGCTTTTGCTTGGAAGGCATAAGCAAAGACTGTGGGAGACCCACTCCCCAATAATGGGAATGATATTTTTAAGATGCTGTACTGTATGGCTCTTGTAAGGGGCATTAAAACCATCTTGTTATACCACTCTGACCTCCACGTCTCTTGTAAGGGGCATTAAAAGCGTCTTGTTATACCACTCTGACCTCCACGTCTCTTGTAAGGGGCATTAAAAGTGTCTTGTTATACCACTCTGACCACCACGTCTCATCTGAGGGGCAATAAAAGCGTCTTGTTATACCACTCTGACCTCCACATCTCTTGTAAGGGGCATTAAAAGCATCTTGTTTTACCACTCTGACCTCCACCTCTCTTGTAAAGGGCATTAAAAGCATCTTGTTATACCACTCTGACCTCCACGTCTCTTGTAAGGGGCATTAAAAGCATCTTGTTATACCACTCTGACCTCCACATCTCTTGTAAGGGGCATTAAAAGCGTCTTGTTATACCACTCTGACCTCCACGTCTCTTGTAAGGGGCATTAAAACCGTCTTGTTATACCACTCTGACCTCCACGTCTCTTGTAAGGGGCATTAAAAGCATCTTGTTATATCTCTCTCACCTCCACGTCTCTTGTAAGGGGCATTAAAAGCGTCTTGTTATACCACTCTGACCTCCAAGTCTCTTCTGAGGGGCATTAAAAGCGTCTTGTTATACCACTCTGACCTCCACGTCTCTTCTGAGGGGCATTAAAAGTGTCTTGTTATACCACTCTGACCTCCACGTCTCTTGTAAGGGGCATTAAAACCGTCTTGTTAAGCTACTGGGACCTCCACGAGTCTTCGAACGGGCATTGCATTTCCTCCTAATTTTTTTAATCTTTTGCTTGGAAGGCATAAGCAAATACTTTGGGAGACCCACTCCCCAATAATGGGACTTATGTTTGTAATATGCTGTACTGCACGGCTCATGTAAGGGGCATTGCAAGTTGCTCCGTCCTAATTTTTGGAAGCTTTTGCTTGGAAGGCATAAGCAATTACTATGGGAGACCCACTCCCCAATAATGGGACTTATGTTTGTAATATGCTGTGCTGCATGGCTCTTGTAAGGGGCATTGCAAGTTGCTCCGTCCTAATGTTTGGAAGCTTTTGCTTGGAAGGCATAAGCAAATACTATGGGAGACCCACTCCCCAATAATGGGAATAATATTTTTAAGATGCTGTACTGTATGGCTCTTGTAAGGGGCATTAAAAGCGTCTTGTTAAGCTACTGGGACCTCCACGTCTTTTCCGAGGGGCATTAAAACCGTCTTGTTAAGCTACTGCGACCTCCACCACTTTTCCGAGGGGCATTAAAACAGTCTTGTTAAGCTACTGTGACCTCCACGTCTCTTCAAAGGGGCATTAAAAGCGTCTTCTTAAGCCACTCTGAACTCCACAGCTCTTCCAAGGGGCACTGAAATGTTGTTTTTAATTACCTCTAACCTCCACGACTCTTCCAACGGGCATTGCATTTCCTCCTAATTTTAGTTAGGTTTTGCTTTTCAATGCAAAGGCGAAAACTAAGGGAGACCCACTCCCCAATAATGGGTAGAAGGTATTCAGTACACTGTAATCCACGTCTGTTTCAAGGGGCTTTGCAGTTCCTCATAATTTTTGGAAAGCCTTCCATTCACTGCTTAGGCTAACAGTGTACAGGAGACCCAGTTGCTATAAATGGAAAAAACGGTTTAGTTAAGGCCCTCTGACCTCCATGTCATTTCCAAGGGGCATTGGAGTGCCTCAAAATTTTTGGTAGGCATTGCACTCACTGTATGCCCTATAACTGTGTAGCCGAACCGCTCCTTTTGTAACAGAAACATATCCTACAAGACATAAGTGGTTTACTGGCCTGATATTGATGTGAATGGTCCCTGTTCCTCCTGCTCTTTCTCCTTTGCCACTACCTCATCCATCATTTATCACCTGAAGCTTTGTTTTAACGGGAGTCATAGAACTGGAATAGTAGCAGGAAAACATCCAGCAATCCTCGGAGGAGGTAGGATATGCGCCAAAACGCTGACCACCTGAGGCCTAGCCGCTACTACATACATGCGCTTGCATTCCAAGAAAACAAAGCAGATGCTAACTTGTATCATCATCATCATGGTCCTCACCTTGGCACTCTCAACTCCCCTGATGTAGAAGCCAGGGCCCACCGGAGGAGTCTGGTACTCTAGTGGGCTCGTCCAATGCTGCCCTAAAGCAGGCCGGGCTAAGAAAAGTGTGTGGGGGGATGTTCCAAGGAGAACCAAGGAGAAATAGGGGCGGCTGTGGACCGTTTATGGACACCAGGCTGCCCCCAGTAAGCTGTGGATCGTGTGTGGACACCCGGCCGCGGGGTGGCTGGGGACCGAGTATGGACACCCGGCCGCCCCCTTGCGGCTGGGGACCGAGTGTGGACACCCAGACGCCGGGCGGCTGGGGACTGAGTATGGATTCCAGGCCGCCAACACAGCCATGACGTGGTGGCCAGATTCCTCCTCCACATGCTTAAAAGGCCCAATTTCAAGTGCAAGCAAGCAAGCAGTATGGTATTGCAGCCTGGGGGTGGGTGGGTGGCAGGCTGCATACTTGCGCTTGCATTGGAAGGAATGGGAGAGGTACAATTGAACACTGCCCTGGGACAAGGACTTGCACGGGGATAGTTGCAAGTCTGCAACGACAGGTGCAGGGTGGGAGGCATCTTCGCATGTACCATGAACAGGGGTTTGGCATGCACACACTACAGCGGAATAGGCTGTCCTTCCCACTAAATGCACTGGGGAGGTTGGCGTAGTCGGCAGGATACGCAGAAGGCTCAGAAGTTCTTTTTTGTTAAAAATTACAATCATCTTGAATTGATAAGGACTCAGTGTGTTAAGGTGTGATAGAGTGATATTGCGTAAAACATGCCTTTTTTTAAGAGAAAGGTAGATGTAAGTGAGTCTCTTGAGATTCCAGGTTGGGAACAGACTCCCTATAATATTTTGGCAACCAAATGGTCCCACAGTGTTGGTTTGAGTGAACCATGGGACAAATGTCTAAATGATGCTGAACCTGATGATGTGGTTTCATGCTTGCAGAAAGTGAAAGTACAAAAAGGTAAAGAGTTGGGTGCTGTTGGCAGGCGTGGATGGATCCTGCTGTCTGCATATAGAAAACAGCATGAGGAAAGAATACGTATATTAACAAAAGTTCAGGAATTGGAAAGACAGTTGTGTGAGGCCCAGAATGCATTGGTTATAGCACAGTGTCAGAATAAGTTATTAATGGACAGATGTGATGGATATCAGCATGTTGCAGAAAAGGCTGCTGTACGTGTAGCGCAGTATAAATACAAAAGGAGGCGAGGGAAGGTTAATAACAAGAAAGTAGCTTTGGCCATAGCCAAAGCAGGGATAGAGTGGAGCCCTGATCTGTGGGATGGGGATGTACGGGATTCAACTGACTCCGAAAACATCACTGATCCAGAGACTGAGGATGAATATTTCAATGCAAAGATAGAAATTGATCCTCTTAACCCAGTGAAAGTTCATCCTATATATCGGAGACGGATTGTATACACTGCTGCTGGTAAACAGAATAATAAAGCAGTAGAGGATTACAGTCAGCAGAAGCTTAATGACCTTCATGATCGTTTTTCTCAAAAGCCAAATGAATCTTTGGTAGCCTGGGCTGTGAGATTATGGGAGATGGGGGCTCATGGAGTGCAGGTGGATGCTGTGGATGGCCCAAAATTTGTCCAACTCAGTCATGAACCTGTAGTGAAGGAGGCATTCTGTACCTTGACAATTCAGCAGCCACATGTGGTGTGTAGTATGCTTGATGTTGTGGCCATGGCATTGCAGCATAAATACCCATCCGAGGCGGACTGGCTGCCCAATGAAAAACCATGGTTTACATTGAAAGATTGTACTCAGAGGTTGAAGGAGGAGGTCATGAAAAATGCTATTTCGGCAAATTCTTATGATGATTATATGCAAGTTGCTGTGAGTGTATCTGTTAGAAATCGTATCATCAGAAATGCCCCTCCAGCCTATAAGCATATCATGATGACCCTAATGATAAATCAGACTGGGAAAACTATCGCCAATACATTGGAGGCAATTAGACAGTTAGGGGATCTGGGAGATTGGGGTTCCAAACAAAAGGGTAATTTTCCCTCTGAAGAGCAGCGTGACAATGTCAAAAGTAACTACAATCCTAGATCCCGTATTACCCGGAAAGATATGTTTATGGCCCTGATAAAGGATGGTGTCCACAGGGATAATATAGACGGGATTGGTACTGACGAGATGTGGAAATTGTATCAAAAGAGAGGACTTAATAAAAAGTCAGGTGTTTCACATAATAGAAAGGTTACTGTAAAAGATTCTGAATCCCCACAGCAGGGGCCGGGCAGGACATGGGGAGAGAGAGGGCCCACTCCCTCCTCGTCGCCAGCAAAGCCCACAGCACCGGGGTTTGAGGATCTTTATGCTAAACTTAAATCCTTGATACAGGAATTCAAAGCCCGACAGAAGGGGGCATCAATTTCTCCTAATAAAATGTCTTCATCTGAAATGGAGGATCGATGGAGGGAGACAGATAAAAGTGATTGACATGCTGTCCACGCCCCACAAATGTTGGCAGATACAGGGGCGGAGGCCAGTTTGATTAAGGGAACTCCAAAACAATTCAGTGAGTGCAAGGTTATAACTACAGTATTAGGAGGAAAGCAAATTGAGGCAATTCAGGACAGAGCAAAAACAGGAGTTAGTAGAATGTCCACATTGCATGAGAAGTTAGGTGAGACTTCAGGAGCAGGAGATACCCTTTGAACAATTGATTCCTGAGCAGAGGAAACAAGCGTGGTTTACAGAACGGTCAGCTAGTTACCAAGGTAACAACCGTGTGTGGAACGCAGTGGGCTATCAGACTACAAGTATACATAGCAAAGAAGTATGGGGAAAAGAGTTGTGGCAAGATATCTGGGCAATTGTACAAATAATTAAAGTGACTGTGTTTCATGTTGATGCTATTTGTGCTTCAGATACCCTGGAAAGATTCTTCAACTCAGTAGCAGACGAACAGTCCAAAATATCAGTCACTGAATCCAGTAAAAAGACTGACACCACTGAGGAGCTGCTTGGACTGACTCAATGGGCACAGACCAGAGGGTGCCCATCATGAAGTGTCAACATTCAAAACAGAGACCAATCCCTCATGTGGTGAGAGGCCAGAAAGCTTGAGGAAAACTTCCTGGGCAAATTTGGCAAATGGACTACATTGGCCCTCCTCTACATGATGGAGGATGTGTATGCGTATGCATGGCTGTGGATGCATATTCTGGGTTTACGTTGATTTGTACCTGTAAAATGGCCAATGCTAACAATACTATTAAGACTTTGGAAACAATGGTATTGTACTGTATCCTAATACAGATTCAAAGTGACAATGAAAGTCACTTCAAAGAAGTTGTAAAGAAAATTAGGACTGCTATAGGCTTGCAAATGCCACCTGAGCATTTTGGTCTTATAACCTCAAGGTCAGGCTTTGCCTTAAAGGGTATTCAGGTAATGGGAGGAGTGACAGACCAGGATTGTCAGGAAGAAATTAAAGTACTTTTAATGAATGATGAAGAAAAGTTCATGATAATACAGAAGAGAGATAAGATAACTCAGTTACTGGTACTGTCTATTTCTAAAACGAAGGTGGTCAGAGTAAGGACCCCTGCAGTTGTGACAGTCAGAGGAGGTGAAGGATTTGGATCCTCACATCCTATCAATGATGGTGCAAAAATCTGGGTGAAACAACTGGGTGACAAAGGTCCTCCAGAACCTGCTGAGGTAATTGTTCGAGGAGCAGACAATGTGTTGATAGTTATGAAACCCGGGCAAAAGAAAGGGGAACACGTCCCAACTGACCGGGATTTTGTGCAGAGAATAATATGTGTTTTCCCTTTAGATCAAAATCTGGAAATGATGACCCAAGCGACCTTCAGACCGAAAATCGAGAGACCAACCATGGAAAATGTGGCGTCATGGAAAACCAAACATAATCTATGGATTTACTTGGCTCAAATGATGAACACTAGCCATTTTTGTGTGACAAAGGTTACCACTGCTATCAATATATTTGAGACTTGGTGGCAGTACCGACCCCCATTACAGTTATGGACAAAGCTCATAGGGGTATCTACTCAAGATGAGGACACAGAAGGAGAAGCTGTGACCCAGAACTTCACGTGCAATCCATGGTGTGCCTGTGTGAACTGCATTGGGGAAAGCTTTTTGGCAGAGGAGATGATTGCCATGAAGACTTTGAGTATTAGGCCACCTGATTTATTTTTTGCTATAATTTGTTCATGCATTGCTTTGTGTTGTTGTACACAGTGTACACTTCCATTATTATTTTTATGTCAATCATCCGCTAAAACCATCCCCTTTAGATAGGGTGCTTTGTATAAATAATGTGTGGCTATAAGATATCCAAGTGTGGATTGTATTGCTAATAAAAAATATGGATATCTTATAGCCTACATATTGTAATATATTTTTTATATGCTTTGATAAAGTGTGGTGATTAGACCAAGTGTGGAATATATTGCAATATACTGCAGTGTAATATCATTGATATACTCTGATACTGATAAAGTAGTTCTTTCACATGAACTGTCCTTGATGCACGCTATCCACAAAGTGTTTGCTAGGTGTCAATGCAGTAAGACAATGTTAATTGTTCTATGGTCTTTGAAGTTGTGTGTTTCAAAGATTCATTATCCTGATTTGTACACAAGTGACCACTGTGATATTTGCTTTAACAAACAGTGTTATTGTAACCAAAATCCTGATTCAAATAATGTGTGTACACTTACCATTATGTTCCACGAAAAATACACAGATCTATTGTCTAAAACAATGTTTATGGGTAAACTTCTCGAGATTACGGAACCTGGCCAATTCTGTGTTATCGACGAATCATACTTATAAACATTAACCAGCTTTATGCTTCCATTGTCTAAACCTTATAAAAGTCACTGGAATCATGATACAGACAGAAGCTTTCTTGTGTAGACTTCTCAGGGGTTCTCTGTCAATTAGACAGACGATGCTCATAAAATCCTAGATGAAGAAGCAATAAGTTGTACCTGCACTGATATGTAGTGTTGTATGTACCTGCCCATGCAGTGTTGTGAAGACTTCCAGGGGTTTCTCTGTCTTGGTGAAATTGCTTCTCTGATCTTCCAGACGGATGATGTTTAAAATCTCCTTGATGATGAAGTGAGTATATATATATGTACTTAACCTTTGTATTATAACATATACAAAAGTGTATGCAATATCATCATATCATACTATTCCTTTAATTATGTATTTTACCTTTTAAATCAACTATTATAAATAAAATTGCGTTATATCGCAAAGGGTTGCCTTCTTTAAAGCCGTATCCGAACCTTAGTGTCAAAAACTATTGGCAAAAAAGGAAGGGCACAGGTAATGTTTTGGTATACGCGCTTAATCTTATGTATAAGGCACACCGGGACAAATAGGGGCGGCTGGGGACTGATTATGGATACCTCGCTGCCGAAGCAGCCATGCGCTAGTGGCCAGCTTCGGCCTCCTCCAAACTAAAAGGCCCCATTTCAAGTGCAAGCTAGCAGTATGGCATTGCAGCCTGGGGGTGGGTGGGTGGCAGGCTGCACACTTATGCTTGTATTAAAAGAAAACAAAGCAGATGCTAACTTCTATCATCATCATCATGCTCCTCACCTTGGCATTCTCAACTCCCCTGATGGAGAAGCCAGGGCCCACCAGAGGAGTCTGGTTCTCTGGTGGTCTCGTCCAATGCTGCCCTAAAGCAGGCCGGGCTAAGAAAAGTGTGTGGGGGGGAAGTTGGCAGGAGAAATAGGGGTGGCTGGGGACCGTGTGTGGACACGGGCGGCTGGGGACTGAATATGGATTCCAGGCCGCCAACGCAGCCATGACGTGGTGGCCAGATTCCACCTCCACATGCCTAAAAGGCCCAATTTCAAGTGCAAGCAAGCAGTATGGTATTGCAGCCTTGGGGTGGGTGGGTGGTTGGCTGCATATTTGCGCTTGCATTGCAAGGAATGGTTGAGGTACATTTGAACAGTGCCCTGGGACAAGAACTTGCACGGGGATAGTTGCAAGTCTGCATCTTCTGATGCGGCAAGGATGACTTCTGATGGGCACACTTTTAGGCAGTGACCTGGGTGTCAAAGATGCTTCCAGGGGTCTTCCCAATGCTGTTCCCATGTCTTTTCAGCACTGTATGCATGTGTCACACAGCATATGGCCAGATAGGGTTGTAAAATTTTAAATTGACATTTCCCGGTGAATGCATTTGTCACTGTTGAAAGCAATACAAAAGTGCAAAAACGCATAAAAAATGCTACTTGTGAACATAGCCCAAGGTGTGGAGGAGTATTTTTGTTTTTGGTTATTTATTTTACCTTATACACAAGTCTTTACCCTGGAAAAGAAATTCCTTAACATATTTCACAGGAAAACAGTTTCACTTCCGTTTTTGAACGTTTTATTATGAGCATGTAAAAGTGGCTTAATACCTCTGACCACGTTGTTGACAGCAGTGACCTGGGGGTCAGAAATGCTTCCTGGGGCGATCGCCATGCTGTCCCCATGTCATTTGAGCACTGTCACTATCGTTCTGGGCACTTGTTAGGCTTTTAAAAGACTGCCGGGGGTGCCACCGCAAAAATGCTCGGGTCTCCCATAGACTAACATTGGGCTCGTTGCTCGGGTCGAGCACCCGAGTATCACGGCGAGCTCGGCCCGAGCTTCGAGCACCGAGCATTTTAGTGCTCTATCAACACTAGTGCCAGTGATAAGATCGCTTCTGACTCCTTGCACATAATTCAAGCCCATCCAGGATCTCAATGACCCCATGACTCCACCCAGAATGAAATGTAAAGAATGGCCGGGAATGTGTTGTTACGGGTCCGGGTGGTAGAACCTCTGTGCTTCGGTGCAAGGAGGGACCAGAGGGGCGTAACTAGGTGCCTACACGGTCTGACCAAGGTCACACGGCGGCTTAGTCGACTCCGTGAACCAGCGAGGGACCGGGCAGGTGAACCAGGTGCTACTCTGGGACCGACCTTGTATGAGAGCCGGTGACTCCCATGGGTCAGATGACAGGAGCTGACCGGTGCAGGGGATAAGCACGGCAGGAAGGCAGAGGGGTGGTCCAGGTAGATAAGCAGGCTGGTACGGCAGATAGCCAGACGGGTGCTCCAGGTAGGCAGGCTGGCGGGCACAACAGGTAACTGGCAGGTTCTCCAGGTAAGCATGCTGGCGGGCACAACGGGTAACTGGCGGGTACTCCAGGTACTCAGACTGGCGGGCACATCGGGTAACTGGCAGGTGCTCCGAGTAAGCAGACTGGCAGGCACAGCTGTCTGGTAACAGGCAGGCGGGCAGAGCCCATAGACAGACTGGCGGGCTGGACTGTAGGCAGACTGTCGGGCTGGGTTGCAGTCAGACTGGCAGACTGGACTGAGGTCAGGCTGGCGAGCAGAAATAGAGACAGACTGGCGGGCAGGACTGACTGGCAGCGGGACCTGAGGCCTGGAGGTGCCTTATATAGGGGAAGTCCTCCGGCCATTTGCCGGGGACTCTTTAGGACGGCGCGCGCGGCCCCTTTAAAAGGGAGGGAGCGCGCGCGCGCCCTAAGCACAGTGCCTGGGAAGCTGCGTGCAGCAGCAGGGAGGCCTGAAGACGCCGGACCAGGACCGCGGTGGTGAGGGGAACGGTGTCTCTGCCCGGCAGGAGGCAGAGACGCCGATGCTACATGTGTCAGATTGTTTAGAACAATAATGACAGGAGGCTGCAGTTAGAGATTACAAGCAGTGATTTACTGATTGTGATCCTGAAGCTCAGAGCTGTGTGGTCGGTGCACGATCAGGATTCTCATCCCACACAGCACCGACCAGAGACCTTAAAGCTCGGGAATACTGTTACTAAATCACTACCTATATTCTCTGACAGGCTGCATCTTGTCATTACTGTTCTGACAAATCTAGGCTGGGACTGACCCACTGACCCCATCCCCAAGTGGAGCATAAGTTAGTATATAATGTACATATTATATATATAAATACACACAGGTACAATACATAAACACATATATAAATGTATAGTATATACACATATGCAGTAGACACAGTTGTGCATTATACTTGGACATATTCTATCTGTGCATATTATACATAGGCATGTACTGAATGAGTGCGATTCATATATAGCTATACAGTGATCCATTAATGATTTTGAAAAATCTCCCCAGAGTGTGTAAAGTCTAATACACAGAAACACTCAGCTCCCTTGCAAGTGATCTCAATAAGAAACCCTCTAACAGAATCATGATTCAGTGGATTATCTCTAGAGAAAATAAAAGGATCAGCCAGATACTTTTCTCCCCTAACATCTGTCGGGAGTCCCCCAATAGAGAAGCGCTTCCACCATGAGAGGGGATGAGTATCTCGCCTCAGATGGCGGCCTTACATGCTTCCCAGGGGTGACATTTTGCCGCCTCTGCCAAAAGTGAAACTCAGCCAGTCTGTTATTACACTGACTGCTGGCTCAGAGAACAGTGAGATGTAGCAGAAGCAAAAGAGCTTGTAAGGGAACTTCTACATGATGTTTCAAGGATGGAGAGAGACTGCCATCTGCTGGCCAGACACGGTCAAGCGGAACCAAGATATGCAAGGGAAGTTGCAGGGAGAGCAGATTTAGACGCTGGACCCGATCAGGTGACTTCCAGGAAGGAGTTCCGCAAGATAAGAGGCCAGCGCGCCAAACCTGAGGGTTTTTTGGCGCCAAGCAGCAGAAAGGAGCAGACATGTTCCCTGCATGCTGAGAAACCCCGCGTGACAGGCCTAAACCAGAGGCCTGTGAGGTGCCACAGCCGGGCACCGGTAGAAGAGCTCCGGATCCCTCACAGATGTGACCCGAGTTCTGTGCCTGCTGAGGAGACTCGGAATCTGATTGCGGTACTGAGTGAGTTCGCGGAACCCGACGTCGCCC
This sequence comes from Phyllobates terribilis, assembly GCF_046119375.1. Taxonomy (NCBI): domain Eukaryota; kingdom Metazoa; phylum Chordata; class Amphibia; order Anura; family Dendrobatidae; genus Phyllobates; species Phyllobates terribilis. The sequence continues at coordinate 5,858,883 of NW_027362855.1, read as the reverse complement.
GCCGACGGACGAGGTCTGGACCCCCCTACCCAAGGCTTGAGAGATTGCCTCCAACAGCCAAGCAGAGAGGAAGTCACGCCAGCGGAAGCAGAGGAGCTGCATACGTGAACAGGGCCATCACTTCTACTGTTCATCCACGGTACCGGGGACAATTGGGTTTAGGTACTCAGGTTGGGAGGGGAACGGTTGGGGCTAAAGAAGCTCAACGTGATCTAATTGAATTTATCCGGAAAAGACTCACGGCCTAGCGGGAATAACCGGTGACCCCCGCTAGAGCCATTTTCACAGTTAAGGAACTCACGTGGTGTCTCCCATGATCTAGGGCACCACATTACCTTGAGAGACTTCGCATTTTGCTAATATTTCAAATTACTGTTTATTACCCTTGTTGCCAACCCTTTGTTCAGCATACCTGTTATATATATATATATAAACTGTTTATATTCAACTCTTACTGTTCTCACCTTGTGTCTCTGTGCGTTGCATTCCGGCACCTGCATTACATTTGGCGTAGTCGGCAGGATGCAACATTCAGACGCAGAGATGGCGGATCAGTCTGTGGCTGGGTCCGGCCGGAGTCATATACCCCTTGGGGCTATGCTCAGCCATCTTCCAAGTTCTCAGGGGATGGCATGTCACCGTGGGACTGGGTAGAAAGACTGAGAAGTATGCTACGTATGTATCCCCTCGATCCCCTAGCTCAGGCGGAGCTGGCCCTCCTAACCCTTGATGGAGAGGCCCGGCAGACTGTGATGTACCGCCCACCTGGGGACCGTGACACCATGGATAAAGTGATAAAAATTCTAGAGGACATGCACGGTGACACTACAGATTTGGGACACTTGCGCTTACGGTTGTTTCATCGGGTCCAAGGGGAAAATGAGACAGTAAATCAGTATGTTAATGCATTACAGGAAGTGATGGCCCATATCACTAAGAAAGCTCGAGATGGGAACCGAGGACTGGGACCATTGGATGAGGTGTTGCGTGACCAACTGATTGCTGGCTTGAAAGACCCTTCCCTGAGGCCTATCCTGAAGGAGCGGCTGCGATTGAGCCCTGATCTGGGCTTCCTGGAGGTAGGGGCTGAAGCTAGAGTCCTGGAGAGAGAAGTTCCTGTTCTCAAAGCCACAGTTAGAAGTCATGAGGCAATTGACCCTGGATTCACCAACAAAGAGCCTGATTGGGTACGGGAAATACGTCAGGAAATTCGAGACATTCGGGGTGAGTTGAATGCTATTAGAAAGACCTCTACTGCCCCCTTGCCGACAGACCGTACTGCTCAACGCGGACGGAGACCAGAACGAGAAAGGCGTTCCTACCCGGCCCCAGCACGGCATGTACCCGACCTATCAGTAGAACGAGGACCAGAGTGCTGGACCTGCGGAGGTAGGGGGCATATCTCCAAAGACTGCCCCAACCGAGAAAAGAGGAGGAGGGGACAGCCGTTAAACTAAAATGCCCCACGGTTGTGGAGCATACCGTGGGGTCTCGAGCTTCAGAGAGTGGAAGAGGGAGCTCTGAAGACATTGTCTCCGAGAGGCCCATTATCTGGGCTGAATTCAATGGGCAGCGGATCCGCTGTTTAATGGACACCGGGTCTCAAGTGACCACTATGCCCGAGACGTATTTCCAAAGTCACTTTCCTGAAGTCGCTCGTTCCTGCCGGGAACCCACTGTCAAACTGGTGGCGGCTAATCAACTACCTATCCCAGTAGCGGGAGTAGTATGGATGTCCGTGCGGGCATGTGGAAAGGACCTCAGTCGGAAAGGGATCGTACTGACCACAGGGCCCGGAGGCGATGGGCCCATTGTAACCCTGGTCATGAACGTGCTGAAGGAGGTCGGACAGTTCCTGGCTGAGGGCTGCAGCAAAAACAACTGGACCCGAGCCACTCGAGACCCAGCTAACAAGAGAGTGTTCCAGCACCTCGTGCGGGTCAGCCAGATTAAAAAATTGCCCGCTACCTCTCAGTACCTTGGTAAGGTATCAATACCGCCCGAAGCCACAATGACACTGCCAGTGGGACAGACTATACTCACTTTACCGATACTGGCACATGTGTCCTTAGAGGGCGTAGAGGGCATGGACATTCAAATTGAACCAATGGAGGGAGAAGAAGCGCCCTCTGGACTCCTGGTTGCTCGAACCCTGGCCACCGTGCAGCATGGTCGAGTACCCGTGCGTTGCATCAATTTAAGTGCCACCAGTTTACAGTTGTTGCCCCGACTAGAGGTGTCGCGAATGTGTATAATCAGAGGCCCTTACTAGAGCTGACGCTATAGGGCTGGCACCCGTGGAAGGAAAGCCATGGACCTTGGAGGTGTCCCTCAATAGCCAAGAGAATGGAAGAGAACCGTTGGCTAGGCGCCACCTCCTGGAGGAAATGGAGGCTAATCTGACTGAGTTTTCTGCTGGACAAGTAAGGCAGATCGAACAACTTCTACAGCGATATCAGGGAGTGTTTGCACAGCATGAAGATGATTTCGGGTGCACTCGGGACATTCAGCACGAAATACCCACCGGAAATACTGCTCCCATCCGAGAGAGATATCGGCAGATCCCGCCTCAAATGTACCAGGAGGTGAAAGAGCTGTTGGCCCACATGTTGCGGAACGGTGTGATCCGTGAAAGTCAGAGTCCCTGGGCGGCTCCGATCGTGCTGGTCCGGAAGAAGGATGGTACCCTGAGATTCTGCTTAGACTATCGAAAGCTGAATGCCTGTACAGTATGGGACTCCTATCCACTCCCCCGAATCGAAGAGTCTCTATCTGCACTAGGGAGCACCAAATTCTTCTCTTCCCTCGACCTGACCAGTGGCTATTGGCAGGTCCCAGTAGCTGAGAAGGATCGTCCGAAGACAGCTTTTGTTCTCCCTATGGGCCTGTTTGAGTTCAATCGGATGCCGTTTGGGCTAACAAATGCGCCAGGAACCTTCCAACGGCTGATGGAGAGATGCTTTGGGGACCTCAATTTTGAAGCCACTCTAATATATCTGGATGATATAATTATCTATTCCGCTACGTTTGAAGATCATCTCCGCCGACTGGAACAAGTGTTAGAACGGCTTCAAAAGCACGGCCTGAAAATTAAACCTCGTAAGTGTCGTCTCTTCAAACGAGAAATTGAATATCTGGGGCACACTGTGTCCAGTGCAGGAGTGTACCCCACTGCGCGGAAAGTAGCTGCTGTGCAGAAGTGGCCCACGCCCGCCAATCTAAGGGAACTGAGGGCATTCCTGGGGCTTGCAGGATACTACCGCAGGTTCATTAAAGACTTCGCTAAGATTGCGATCCCGCTCAATGAATTGCTGAGAGGAACGGTCGGGGGAGCCAAGCGGCAGCCCATTCAGTGGGGCCCACGACAAGAAGAGGCATTCCGAGCATTGAAAATGGCACTAATGGATGCCCCAATTCTGGCCTATGCTGACTTTTCGCTGCCTTTTACGTTGTACACTGATGGAAGCTTGCATGGACTGGGAGCAGTGCTGGCTCAAGTACAAGGAGGAAAAGAGCGAGTGAACGCGTATGTCAGCAGGTCACTCCGAGATACGGAGAAGAATCCGGACAACTGCAGTTCGTTTACGCTGGAGCTACGGGCACAGGTGTGGACCATGACCGAGAAATTTTCTGAGTACTTGTCAGGGTCAGAAGTGCAAGTGCGGACAGATAACAACCCTTTGGCCCACTTGGAGAACGCCAAACTGGGCGCGTTAGAACAGCGGTGGGTCGCAAGGATGTCCAGATACCAGTATAAAATCGCCTATCGGTCCAAGGCCCTGAACACTCATGCAGATGCCCTGTCCTGGGTCACTCAGGCGGGGCCGAAGACGGACAGAGATGAGGAGCTCGAAGGCGACGAGATCCCGGATTTCAGCCAGTTCGCCGCTTCTGTAGTTGACGCCCAGGGGACCAGAGAGGAGCCGAGGCCCACTCAAATTCTGGGCCATTCAAGGGATGAATGGATACATCTGCAACAATCCGACCCAGAGTTAGCAAAGTTGATAGAATGGGTCGCCCTTGGTCAAAGACCCGACCAGGAAGCCAGAGCCGCTGCACTTCCAACTACCCTACAAATCCTAGGCCAGTGGGAGAGGCTCCTCCTGAAGGACGGCTTGCTATGCCGAAGAATCCAGCTGCCTCGAGAGTTTGATGTTACCTGTCAGGTGGTAGTTCCAGGAGCGCTAGTAACGCAGCTTGCCCAAGAAGCTCATAGAAGAGGTGCTCACATCGGAGTAGAAAAGACCTTTCGGTGGTTGCAACGGCTGGTGTATTGGCCTCAACTGCGGCAAGAAGTCGAGGGGGTCTACCGAACATGTCTCCAGTGTGAGTTGAACAAGCCCCCGGAACAAAGAGCTCCCATTCAGACCATCCGAACTTCTTCCCCCTTGAAAGTCTTGATGATTGCCTACCTGATGATAGGAACTTCGTACAATGGTTATGGACACTGTTTAGTCATGACTGATCACTTCACCAAGTTCGCAGTAGTGACGCCTACTAAAGACCAGACAGCAGAAGCCGCAGCTAAGGCCATCTGTCAGGATTTCATCTGGATTTATGGGTGCCCGAAGCGAATACATTCTGACCAGGGGGCCTCCTTCCAAGGACGAGTGATGGATGAGCTATACCGCATCTATGGGATCGACCGATCCCGAACAACGCCCTACCACCCGCAAGGGAACGGCGCATGCGAGCTCTTCAACCGAACCCTGTTGCAAATGTTGCGAACACTGGAAGCTGACAAAAAGATCAAGTGGCCCGAATTTGTGTCCGAGCTGGTGTGGGTGTATAATAATCGAGTTCATGCGACTACCGGCTACACCCCTTACATGTTGCTGTTTGGAAGAAGTGGGCGAGAAATTACTGAACTGGAGCTAGACTCAGAAGACTTCGGCCCGGGCAGTAACCCAAGTACCTGGATTCGAGAACACCAGCGTCGGCTCCATACAGTGAGAAGACTGGTTGCTCAGAAGTTTCAGGAAGTAGAGCATGCGGATCGGCCCCCGACCACGGGTGGATCACTTTAGCCAGGAGACCGAGTGCTGGTAAGGGCCAAACGATTTGGGAGTAAACTGGACCATCGTTGGGAGGCGATACCATATCGGGTGGTGAAGAAGGTTCACCCAGACAACCCCGTCTACGAGGTTAGGCCCGAATGGGATGACTACGCGACACCCAGAGTGTTGCACCGTAATATGCTGCGACCTTGCTCCTCTGAAGCAGAAGTCTGTAACGGGGTTGGGCCCTCAAACGTATTGGCTGAAGTGCCACATGCAGGAACCTTGGGGGATGAAAAAGGATGGGCCACAATGCAGTTGGGCCCGTCAGAACCGTTAATGCCAACCCGAGTGGAACCCAGAATGAGTCGAGAAATGACTTGCAATCCCCAGTAGTTGATTCCTCGGATCTCCCGGAGTCACCTCCGCAAGAAGAGCCCCGCAGAACTAAGCGGGCTAATGCCGGAATTCCTCCTAACCGGTATGCTCAGGAAGAGTTTATCTGGTCTCAAATCCAACAGAAAACGCAGGAGTGTGCCCAACTCCTGTCTGAACTTGAACTGCCTGGAAAGAGGCGTCAATTCTGCGAGAAATCCACTCGCCCGAGGACTGGCGAGCAAAAAGGAGGGAGGAATGTAGCAGAAGCAAAAGAGCTTGTAAGGGAACTTCTACATGATGTTTCAAGGAAGGAGAGAGACTGCCATCTGCTGGCCAGACACGGTCAAGCGGAACCAAGATATGCAAGGGAAGTTGCAGGGAGAGCAGATTTAGACGCTGGACCCGATCAGGTGACTTCCAGGAAGGAGTTCCGCAAGATAAGAGGCCAGCGCGCCAAACCTGAGGGTTTTTTGGCGCCAAGCAGCAGAAAGGAGCAGACATGTTCCCTGCGTGCTGAGAAACCCCGCGTGACAGGCCTAAGCCAGAGGCCTGTGAGGTGCCACAGCCGGGCACCGGTAGAAGAGCTCCAGAGCCCTCACAGATGTGACCCGAGTGCTGTGCCTGCTGAGGAGACTCGGAATCTGATTGCGGTGCTGAGTGAGTTCGCGGAACCCGACGTCGCCCGCCGACAGACGAGGTCTGGACCCCCCTACCCAAGGCTTGAGAGATTGCCTCCAACAGCCAAGCAGAGAGGAAGTCACGCCAGCGGAAGCAGAGGAGCTGCATACGTGAACAGGGCCGTCACTTCTACTGTTCATCCACGGTACCGGGGACAATTGGGTTTAGGTACTCAGGTTGGGAGGGGAATGGTTGGGGCTAAAGAAGCTCAACGTGATCTAATTGAATTTATCCGGAAAAGACTCACGGCCTAGCGGGAATAACCGGTGACCCCCGCTAGAGCCATATTCACAGTTAAGGAACTCACGTGGTGTCTCCCATGATCTAGTGCACCACATTACCTTGAGAGACTTCGCATTTTGCTAATATTTCAAATTACTGTTTATTACCCTTGTTGCCAACCCTTTGTTCAGCATACCTGTTATATATATATATATATAGACTGTTTATATTCAACTCTTACTGTTCTCGCCTTGTGTCTCTGTGCGTTGCATTCCGGCATCTGCATTACAGAGGCGCCGATTCCTACAAACTGACTCTTATACACATGTTCACAATTGCACAAATGATTGGCACGGCAGAGAATAAGCGCTCATCCTCCACCTCCACGATGTGCAGTGGCATGATGAAGTGAACTTATTTTACTGCTGACATCACAGCTGTGCTTCAGAGGTGCATTAAAGAAGTTGTCCACTACATTTATATTGATGCCCTATCAATGTCTGATAGGCCAGGGTCCGGCAGCCCTGCCAATCAGCTGCTATCGGTGTCGGCAGCAGCTGTCGTTGGCCAAAAGTGCTTACTTGCGGTGCTTGGCCATCTAGTTGTTGTGGTCACTGTGGGGTACTGCATATCTGCCTCCCATTGAATTGAATAGGAGGCGGATATACAGTGCCCCTTGGTGGCCACTACAACTAGATGGCCAAGCTCTACAAGTAAGCATTTCCGGCAGCCGCCGCCACCACCGATAACAGCTGATCGGCGAGGGTGCTGGACCCCGGCTAATCAGACGATGATGCCTCATCCTACGGATAGGGCATCATTGTAAAAGTTGTTGACAACTTCTTTAAGGTAAGTTCTCCGTATTAGCTGAAGACACTGAAAACTATAATTTTGGTGACATCGTATTAGTATGAGCAGGGCTGTGGAGACGGTAAGCTAAACCTCCGAATCTGACTCCTCAATTTCCATGACACCGACTCCATAACTCCGAATCCCTCATACATGGCTCATGTTAAGTGATAAATTTACTATAGCACAGATTCATCTCAGCTAAAAGTCTACACCCTTAGACTAAAAAAGGACAGACGTTTGTAGGGTATTTCATAACTTTCCCAAATTCTTATGAAAAAATATTCCCTACAGACTGCATTGAACTACTGTACCCAATTTATTATATATTTTAGGAGTCGGTCCATTTTTTACCGACTTCACCAAAATGAACACCGGCTACGAATCCACAGCCTTGAGTATGAGAGGGCAGTATGGGAGAACATGGTTCAAGAGGGGGGGGGGAAATGTGCTAGAAAGCAGCATGGGAGGGACATTATGGTGTCAGTAAGGAGGATAGCTTGTGGGATGCACAGTATTGAAAAGGGGCAGCTTGTGGTGAACTGTTTGGAGAGAAGGCATCGTGTGTGGGATAGAATGGAGAGGGGGCAGCATGAGGGGGAAGTATGAATGGAGAGGGGACAACTTGTGGGAGACATGATAAAGAAGGTACAGGGTGGAGATGGCTACAGCGTAAACATAATTAGTAGATAGGGGACAGCATAAACTGGGATGGTGTGGAAGTCATAGTTCATAAGGGAACAGTGTGGAGGTTAAAGTTCATAAGGGTGGTTAGTGTGGCAGTTATAGTTCACAAAATCAGAGAATGTAGACACTATAGTCCAAAAGGTAAACCGTCTGTCGGTTATAGCTAATATGAGCAAACAGTATGGTGGTTATAATTCATAAGGACAATTGTGGCGGTCATTGCTCATAAGACAGAATTGTGTGGAGGCTGTGGTTGACAAGGAGAGTAGTGTAGCGGTTATAAATCATAAGGGGGGATATTGTGGAGGAAATATTTTATAGTAGAGGGAAGTTTAGGACATATATCTTGAGAAGGACAAAGTGGGTGTCAAATTTTGTACAAGAAGCACAGTGAGGGGCAATTATTCAGGGGCACAGTATAGCAGGGATGTGGAGTCGGTAAGCCAAACCTCCGACTCCAACTCTGTCTCCTCAATTTCCATGACACCGAATTCAACTCCGACTCAGACATTTACTGTAGCAGCACAGATTCATCTCAGCTAAAAGTCTAGACCCTTAGATGAGGAATAGGACAGACATTTATAGGACATTTCATACATTTCCCAAATTATTATGAAAAAAATATTCCCCACAAACTTCATTGAACTACTGTACCCAATTTATTATATATTTTAGGAGTTGGAGTCGGTCCATTTTATACCAACTCCGATTCCAACTCCATCAAAATGGACACCGACTCCACGACTCCGACTCCACAGCCCTGCAGCATAGGGCAGATATTTTCAATCAGGAACATTATAATGATACTCTTATTTTGTTTGTGTTGGGATGTGCTGCAGAAGACTAGAGAAGATGGAAGTCTGTAGACACAAGCTGTGGATGTGAAAAGTCATCATGGCGTCTGGACAACATGGAGAAGAATAAAAAGAAAACAACACCAATCAGAGAAGATGTCGCTTATAAAGTACCGGGATATAAATGTTTATTTGTGATGTTGCCTGTCTCATCAGTACTGTGGCTTCTGTATAGTCCGCAGTCTGATGTTGACTGATAGCAACGCTTAATATCTCCTTACCATTCACATGGACATACTGGGAGTTATAGATTTGGGAGATAAAAATGTATATGTTGGGGCAAGATTTGACATTGCAATTGATAGCTGTATTAAAGGGACTCAGCAAAGGATGACTCTTCAAGCTAAGTACATGTGCTTGGTTCTTCACGGCTGTGCCAATCATTTAAATTCACCTTTACATCTGCTTCACGCTCCTTTCTTCTCTGATTAGCAGCTCTGAATTCATAAGGCCTGAGAAAGGCCGAGATAGATGGAAACAAAGCAGATGAGAAAGTGAAATGTAAATTATTGGCCCAGCGGTGATGCACCGAGAGCTTGTACTTTGTTTGAGCAGTAATTTTGTGCTGACAGAGCACCTTTAAAGGAGGTGTCACAATTCAGAATTTTTTTTTACCCATGTGCAGTTTGTTATACTGTATAAACATAAAATACGTGCATTACAAACTGTCTCCAGGTGCAATGCTAAGTCTTCTGCACCGGTGTCTGGAATTGGCTGCATTACTGATGTCACATCGACAGTGTGGCAGACAACAACCTAGCTCAGCGGCTCTGAGCAAGTCATTCTATCTATTCTGGCAGAGCTTACTTATTAGCTGCCGCATTGTCAAAGTGACATCAGGACTGCAGTCAATTCAAGACACTAGTGCAGCAGCTGAAATGTATCATTGGACCTGGGCACAATGAGTACAGCTGGTTTATTTTTTAATAACAAACTGCTCAGAGGTTCAACATTTTCAGAGTTTAACCACTTCGCACCAGAGCCTGTTTTTGCCTTCGTGACCAGGCCAATTTTTTCAATTCTGACCACTGTAACTTTATGAAGTAATTACTCTGAAATGCTTCAGAGACTGTTTTTTCGTGACATATTGTACTTCATGATAGTGGTAAAATTTCTTCGATATCACTTGCGTTTATTTGTGAAAAAATCAAAAATTTTGAAAATTTTGCAATTTTAAAACTTTGAATTTTCATGCCCTTAAATCAGAGAGATATGTCACACAAAATAGTTAATAAATAACATTTCCCACATGTCTACTTTACATCAGCACAATTTTGGAACCAACATTTTTTTTTGTTAGGAAGCTATAAGGCTTAAAAGTTGACCAGCGATTTCTCATTTTTCCAACAAAATTTACAAAAACATTTTTTTTAGGGACCACATCTTATTTGAAGTGTCTTTAAGGTGCCTTTATGACAGAAAACACCCAAAAGTGACACCATTCTAAAAACTGCACCCCTCAAGGTGCTCAAAACCACATTCAAGAAGTTTATTAACCCTTCAGGTGTTTCACGGGAATTTTTGGAATGTGGAAGAAAACAATGAACATTTAACTTTTTTTTACAAAAATGTTACTTTAGACACAATTTTTTTATTTTCACAAGGGTAACAGGAAAAAATGAACTACACACTTTGTAGTGCAATTTCTCATGAGCGCGCTGATACCCCATATGTGAAGGTAAACCACTGTTTGGGCGCACGGCAGGGTTCGGAAGGGAAGGAACGCCATTAGACTTTTTGAATGTAAAACTTGTTTGAATAATTAGGGGACGCCATGTTGCGTTTGGAGAGCTCCTGATGTGCCTAAACAGTAGAAACCCCCCACAAGTGACACCATTTTGGAAACTAGACCCCTTAGGGAACTTATCTAGATGTGTGGTGAGCACCTTGCACTCCCAGGTGCTTCACAGTAGTTTATAATATTGAGCCGTAAAAATAAAATTTTCACATTTTTCCCACAAAAAATGTTTTTCATCCCCTAATTTTGCATTATCATAAGGGTAACAGGAGAAATTGCACCATGAAATTTGCTGTGCAATTTCTCCTGAACACGCCGATACCCCATATGTGAGGGAAAAAACACTATTTGGGCGCACTGCAGGGTTCGGAAGGGAAGGAGCGCCATTTGACTTTTTGAATGTAAAATTTGTTTGAATAATTAGCGGACGCCATGTCGCATTTGGGGAGCCCCTAATGTGCCTAAACAGTGGAAAGCCCCCACATGTGACAGCATTTTGGAAACTAGACCCCTTAGGGAATTCCCCAGGTGCTTCGCAGAAGTTTATAATATTGAGCCGTAAAAATAAAATTTTCACATTTTTCCCACAAAAAATGTTTTTCATCCCCTAATTTTGCATTATCATAAGGATAACAGGAGAAATTACACCATGAAATTTGTTGTGCAATTTCTCCTGAGTACGCCGATACCCCATATGTGTGGGGAAAACCACTGCTTTGGTGTACGGCCGGGTTCGGAAGAGAAAGGAGCGCTATGTTGGCTGGGATAGGTTGCAGACACCATGTCACATTTGAAGAGTCGATGACATGCCGAAACAGCAGAAACCCCCACAAGTGACCCCATTTTGTAAACTACACCTCTCAAGGAATTCATCTAGGCAAGTAGTGAGTATTTTTTAATTTTTAAATTTATCCCATTGGGCAGTGAAGAAAACATAATTATATTTTTACCACAAAAAAATGTTTTACCCTCAGATTTTACATTTTCACACAGGGCAATGGGTAAAAATGGTGCCGAAATGTGTCACACAATTTCTTCTAAAAGTGGCAATACCCCATATGTGGCTGTATGATACAGCTTAGCCATACGGCGAGATCTGGGAGGGACGGAGCGCTATTTGACAATTGGAGAACAAATTAGTAATAGGCATTTGAATTTGGGAGCACAAAATTTTCTAAATTTCTTTTGGGGGGCAAGGGCCATTTCGCTTTTCCAGAGCCTTTCTGCTACCAGTAACTTGGAAGTCCCTTATATTTTTAACAGATGACGGACCTGAGTGGGGACTAGCTTCTTTTGAGGACTGAGTTGAAGCTTTTATTGGGAACATTTTACATAACATTTATCCGGCGCTCTAGGCTGAGCACTTACATCGGGGTTTCCATCTAAATTTCCAAGTGATGTAATTCAGATGAAACCCCTGCGGGATTCATTCACTGTAATGAGGCAGCAGAGTTACTCTGGACTCCGTCTGGTCTCTGTTTAGCGGTGTCCTTTTTTTCAGAAGTGCACAAAACTGTGGCCAACCGCACTTTTATGCACGCCTAAAAAAACTGACACTGTGGGATCACAGGCCAGATGGCATCCACAGTGGCCTATATCTGCCTCATTACAGGGAATCTTCCATCATGGGTTCTGGCTGAATCACGTATTTCAGAGATTTACACGGAAACTCTGGTGTAAGTGCTCAGCGCAGAGCGCAGGATAAATGTGAGCAGAGCCTTACTGCGATCTTTGGGAGACATAATAAATCAGTAGCAGGTGAAGAATTGGTTTTATTTATTTTTTACGCCATTCATCGTGCAATATAAGTGATGAGATTACTTTATTTTTCGGGTCGGTGCGATTACAGAGATACCAGATTTATATCGGGTTTTTATGACTGACGCTTTTTTTTTGCAAAATCTAGTTTTTTGCATCACCATATTTTGAGAGCTATAATTTATCCATATTTCGGCCAACAGAGTCATGTGACGGCTTGTTTTTTGCGGGACGGGTTGACATTTTTATTGGTACCATGTTTGGGTACGCGACATTTTTTGATCGCTTTCTATTCCGTTTTTTGGGAGGTAAAATTAACAAAAACCAACAAATCAGGAATTGTTTTTTGAGGTTTTTTTTTATGCCGTTCTGCGTGTGGTAAAAGTGAAAAAGCAGCATTATTCTTCGGGTCAGTACGTTTACAGCGATACTACACTTACTGTATTTTTTTTTTACATTTTGGCGCTTTTACACAATAAAACAATTTTATAGAAAAAATATTTTTCTTGCATCGCTTTATTCTGAGAGCTATAACTTTTTTATTTTTCGGCTGATGGAGCTGCATGGCGGCTTTTTTTTGCGGAACAAGATGACGCTTTCAGCGGTACCATTTTTATTTCCATTTTGCTTTTTGATCGCATTTTTTTCCACTTTTTGTTTGCCGATATGATGAAAAAGCATAGTTTTTTGCTCCGTTTTTTATTTATTTTTATTACGGTGTGCACAGAAGGAGTTAATCAGTGTGACAGTTTTATAGATCTGTTTGCTTCGGATGCTGCGATACCAAATATGTGTACTATTTTTGTTTTTGCATAAATATACGGATTTATTGGTTTAATATTTTATTTATTTATTTTTATTTAGTGATTTTTTTTCACAGTTTGAAAACATTTTTTAGACTTTTTTTTTTTACATTTTTACTTATTCCCTGTATGGGACATTAATTTTTATTTTTCTAGTCACTGTTCTCATACAATGCAATAGACATGTATTGCATTGCATGAGAGCACTGCTGACAGTTTCACACTGTCTGTCTCCTGCTAGACTTCAGCTGCAGGCTGAGCCTAGCAGGACACCATATATGGCAGATCCGGAGGCAGTCATGTGACCTCCGGCTGCCATGACAACGGCAGGTCCCGGAAGACATCAAGGGGCCGTCGGAGAGGATCGTGGACGACCCCCTCTCCTCTCACTATCTTCTATATGCCGCGATAACTATAGATCGCGGCATATGGAAGATAGCAAAGGGTTAACATCATTGGGACCTGATCCAATCAGGTCCCGATGATGTCCTCTGTCAGAGCTACTGCCCTGCACCACACCCGCGGCGCTTGCAGGACAATGGGGGTTCTGAGAGCTGTGGGACCATGAACGTCGGCACTGCACTGAGCCCAGGCAGCGCCGACGTTTATGTACAGTGGGCGGTCTTGAAGCGGTTAAGTGGACAAATGATTTAAGCTTATCAGTATCTATGTACTGATGATGATTCTAGAAAAGTACTCATGCACTAATGCTGATTTTGATTATGTATTAATGTATTGATGGTCGTTCTGGTGATATTGTTATCTCTGTATGGTAGTTCTAGTCAAGTATTCATGTACTGTTGGTGGTTCTGGTGATGTATTCAAGTAATGATGATGATTCTGATGCTGTACTTGATTCCAGTGCTATATTCAATTACTGATTATGGTTCTAGTGATGAATTTATGCATCAATGGTGGTTCCGGTGCTGTGTTTAAGTACTGATGGTGGTACTGGTGCTGTATTTATACACTGATGAAATGTTCTTGTGATATATTCATGTAAAGATAATGGCTCTGGTGCTGCCTTCCCTCATTAAAATAAAATACACAATTAAAAATATTTTGTATGTTCATATGCAAAAAAACCAGTGTTGATCGAGCACTAAAATGCTTGGGTGTTCGAAGCTTGGGCCGAGCTCGCCGTGATACTCGGGTGACATGGGGACAGCATGGGGATCGCCCCAGGAAGCATTTCTGCCCCCCAGGTCACTGCTGTCAACAACGTGGTCAGAGGTATTAAGTCACTTTTACGGGCTCACAATAAAACGTTCAAAAACGAAACTGAAACTTTTTTCCTGTGAAATATATTAAGGAATTTCTTTTCCAGGGTAAAGACTTGTGTATAAGGTAAAATAAATAACCAAAAACAAAAATACTCCTCCACACCTTGGGCTATGTTCACAAGTAGCATTTTTTATGCATTTTTGCACTTTTGTATTGCTTTCAACTGTGACAAATGCATTCACCGGGAAATGTCATTTTAACATTTTACAACCTTATCTGGTCATGTGCTGTTTGACACATCCATATAGTGCTGAAAAGACATGGGAACAGCATGGGAAAGACTCCTGGAACCATCTCTGACACCCAGGTCACTGTCTAAAAGTGTGCCCATCATAAGTGATCCTTGCCACATCAGAAGATGCGGACTTGCAACTATCCCCGTGCAAGTTCTAGTCCCAGGGCAGTGTTCAATTGTACCTCCCCCATTCCTTGCAATACAAGCGCAAGTATGCAGCCTGCCACCCACCCACCCCCAGGCTGCAATACTATACTGCTTGCTTGCACTTGAAATTGGGCCTTTTAGGCATGTGGAGGCGGAATCTGGCCACCACGTCATGGCTGCGTTGGCGGCCTGGAATCCATACTCAGTCCCCTGCCGCCCGGCGGCCGGGTGTCCATGCTCTGTCCCCAGCAGCCCCGCGGCCGGGTGTCCACACACGGTTCCCAGCCGCCTGGGGGCAGCCGGGTGTCCATAAACGGTCCCCAGCCGCCCCTATTTCTCCTTGGAACATTCCCCCACACACTTTTCCTAGCCCGGCCTGCTTTAGGGCAGCATTGGACGAGACCACCAGAGAACCAGACTCCTCCGGTGGGCCCTGGCTTCTCCATCAGGGGAGTTGAGAGTGCCAAGGTGAGGAGCATGATGATGATGACAGAAGTTAGCATCTGCTTTGTTTTCTTTTAATGCAAGTGTAAGTGTGCAGCCTGCCACCCACCCACCCCCAGACTGCAATGCCATACTGCTAGCTTGCACTTGAAATGGGGCCTTTTAGTTTGGAGGAGGCCGAAGCTGGCCACTACCTCATGGCTGCTTCGGCAGCGAGGTATCCATACTCAGTCCCCAGCCGCCCCTATTTGTCCTGGTGTGCCTTATACATAAGATTAAGCGCTTATACCAAAACATTACCTGTGCCCTCCCCAGTGCATTTAGTGGGAAGGAGAGCTTATTCCGCTGTAGTGTGTGCATGCCAAACCCCTGTTCATGGTACATGCGAAGACGCCTCACACCCTGCACCTGTCGTTGCAGACTTGCAACTATCCCCGTTCAAGTCCTTGTCCCAGGGCAGTGTTCAATTGTACCTCTCCCATTCCTTGCAATGCAAGCGCAAGTATGCAGCCTGCCACCCACCCACCCCCAGGCTGCAATACCATACTGCTGGCTTGCACTTTAAATTGGGCCTTTTAGGCATGTGGAGGCGGAATCTGGCCACCACGCCATGGCTGCGTCGGCGGCCTGGTATCCATACTCAGTCCCCAGCCGCCTGGTGGCCGGATGTCCCCGCTTGCTCCCCAGCCTCCAGGGGGCAGCCGGGTGTCCATACTCGGTCCCCAGCCACCCCTATTTGTCCCGGTAACCTTTCCCACACTTTTCTTAGCCTGGCCTGCTTTAGGGCAGCATTGGCCGAGCCCACCAGACAACCAGACTACTCCGGTGGGCCCTGGCTTCTCCATCAGGGGAGTTGAGAGTGCCAAGGTGAGGAGCATGATGAGGATGATAGAAGTTAGCATCTGCTTTGTTTTGTTGGAATGCAAGCGCATGTATGTAGTAGCGGCTAGGCCTGAGGTGGTCAGCGTTTTGGCGCATATCCTACCTCCTCCGAGGATTGCTGGATGTTTTCCTGCTACTATCCTAGTTCTATGACTCCCGTTAAAACAAAGCTTCAGGTGATAAATGATGGATGAGGTAGTGGCAAAGGAGAAAGAGCAGGAGGAACAGGGACCATTCACATCAATATCAGGCCAGTCAACCAGATATGTCTTGTAGGATATGTTTCTGTAACAAAAGGAGCACTTCGGCTACACAGTTATAGGGCATACAGTGAGTGCAATGCCTACCAAAAATTTCGAGGGACTCCAATGCCCCTTGGAAATGACATGGAGGTCAGAGGGCCTTAACTAAACCTTTTTTTCCATTTATAGCAACTGGCTCTCCTGCGCACTGTTGGCCTAAGCAGTGAATGGAAGGCTTTCCAAAAATTATGAGGAACTGCAATGCCCCTTACAAGAGCCATGCAGTACAGCATATTACAAACATAAGTCCCATTATTGCGGAGTGGGTCTCCCATAGGATTTGCTTATGCCTTCCAAGCAAAAGCTTCCAAAAATTAGGACGGAGCAACTTGCAATGCCCCTTACAAGAGCCATGCAGTACAGCATATTATTAACATAAGTCCCATTATTGGGGAATGGGTCTCCCATAGGATTGGCTTATGCCTTCCAAACAAAAGCTTCCGAAAATTAGGACGGAGCAACTTGCAATGCCCCTTACAAGAGCCATGCAGTACAGCATATTACAAACATAAGTCCCATTATTGGGGAGTGGGTCTCCCATAGGATTTGCTTATGCCTTCCAAGCAAAAGCTTCCAAAAATTAGGACGGAGCAACTTGCAATGCCCCTTACAAGAGCCATGCAGTACAGCATATTACAAACATAAGTCCCATTATTGGGGAGTGGGTCTCCCACAGTCTTTGCTTATGCCTTCCAAGCAAAAGCTGACAAAAATAAGGATGGAGGAACTTGCAATGCTGGCACCCTGGTGGTATAGTGGTGTTGGAGGCTGAGGATAAGGAGAAGAACATAAAACAGCCGAAATGAGGAAGCGTATACCCATGTGTGGGTGTGAAGCGGTGCGTGTGAATACACCTCCCAAAATAACACAGTGGATTTGACTTTATGGTACTCTGCTGTCATTTGGTGGTGATGAGAAGTCTGGCCCAATCCAGCCCTTGTTCATTTTGATAAGGGTCAGCTTGTCAGCATTGTCAGTTGACAGGCGAGTGCGCTTATCAGTTATAATTACCCCAGCGGCACTAAAAACACGCTCCGATAACACGCTATCGGCAGGGCAGGCCAGGACCTCCAAGGCGTACAGAGCGAGTTCATTCCAAGTGTCCAGCTTGGATACCCAATAATTAAAAGGCACAGAGGAATCACGGAGGACGTTGGTACGGTCGGAAACGTACTCCCTCACCATCTTTTGAAACTTTCCACTCCTTGTGAGAGTCCCCCGCGCCTCAGGGCCTGTAAGCTGGGCGGGTGTCAGAAATCTGTCCCAGAATGTTGACAGTGTTCCCCTGCCTCTGCTGGATTGGAGTTGCATCTCTCTCGCCTGTACTCCTTGGTTGGGCAACGAACTGTGACCTCTGCCGCTAGCGTGTTCAGATGGGAATTTTTTTAAGAGTTCTGCAGCAAGGGCCTTCTGGTACTGCCCCATTTTTGTAGACCTCTCCACCTCAGGAATAAGAGAGTGAAAGTTCTCCTTGTAGCGGGGGTCTAAAAGTGTCACCAACCAGTAATGACTGTCACCCAACATTTTGACAACGCGAGGGTCACGGTTAAGGCAGCGTAACATAAAGTCAGCCATGCGTGCCAGACTGGTAATGGGCAAGATTTCCGTGTCCTCACCAAGATGACGACTGACCATGCTCTCCTCCTCCTCCTCCCCCCTGTCCTCAGGCCACCCACGCTGAACCGACGGTATGACACTTGTACAGGTACTACCGTCTACAGCGCATGATAGCAGCTCCTGTTCTTCCTCCTCCTCCTCCGCCTCTCCCTCATTGTCCCCCAATGCACGTTGGGATGAGATGAGGCTGGACTGTGTGTAATCGCCCACTACGGCTTCTTGATCCATCTCATCATACTCTGGCTGCAATGCCTCCTCTTTAATTCTCTGCAGAGAGCGTTGCAAAAGACAGACAAGTGGGATGCTGACACTAATGATGGCGTCATCGCCACTCACCATCTTGGTGGCCTCCTCAAAGTTTGTCAGGATGGTACATATGTCAGACATCCAGGTCCACTCCTGAGGTCTTATGTGTGGAGTCTGACCTGAATATCGACGGCCTTGTTGCATCTGGTACTCCACAACTGCTCTCTTCTGCTCACAAATCCTTTGCAACATGTGGAGGGTAGAGTTCCAACGTGTGGGGACATCACACACCAGTCGGTGTGCCAGAAGCTGCAAACGCTGCTGCAACACAGCAAGGGCGGCTGAAGCTGTAGCCGACTTGCGAAAATGAGCTGACAGGCGGCGTACTTTCACGAGCAGATCTGGCAACTCGGGGTACGATTTAAGAAACCGCTGAACCACGAGGTTAAGCACATGACCCAGGCATGGTACGTGTGTGATCTCACCTCGCCTCAGAGCCGCCACCAGGTTACGGCCATTGTCACACACGACCATGCTGGGATGTAGGTTCAGCGGTCTCAGCCACAGATCTGCCTGCTCTTTCACAGCTGTCCACAACTCACAAGCAGTGTGAGGTTTATCACCTAAGCTTATGAGTTTCAGCACAGCCTGTTGCCGCTTGGCGGAGGCAGTACTGCAGTGCTTCCAGCTTGTAACTGATGTGGTGATATCTGAGATGGAGGCTGAACATGAGGAGGAGGAGGATGATGCGCAGGAGCTATACACTGTGGGGGCAACTATGACTGACATAGGGCCCGCAATCCTCGGTGTGGGGAGGACGTGTTCCGTCCCAAGGTCCGACTGGGCACGGCAGATGCTTTGGGACACGTGCTTGTGTAGTGTGGGGATGGCACACCAGGCAAAATAGTGTCGGCTGGGGACCGAGTACCGAGGGACGGCCACCGCCATAAGGATTCCGTCTCCACCAGCCTAAAAGGCAGGATTTCCAATGCAAGCAGTCGTGAAATGTGTGAATTTAGGACTGTGGCCTGTGGGGCGTTAGCTGCGAATTTCCGCTTTCGTTCAAAGGTCTGGGATATGGACTATTGAATGCTGCGGTGGGACGTGGACGTGGACGTTTATGCTGTTTCTTGAGAAACTGCCATAACAAGTGAAGACTGAGAGGAGGGGGCATCTTTACATGCAGTATGGACAGGGGATTGCCTTGCACACACAACAAGGGGGTTCTATTGCACGCACAACAGTGGAAGAAGCAGTGGTGACACCCGCTGACACTGGTCGTGGACCCTGGGTTTCGCCCCACAAAGTCGGGTGCTTTGCTGCCATGTGCCTGATCATGCTGGTGGTGGTCAGGCTGGTAGTTTTGTCACCCCTGCTGATGCTGGCATGGCAGGTGGAACATATGGCCTTTTTGGGGTTATCAGCACAGTCTTTAAAAAAATTCCAGACTCTGGAAGACCTACCGCTTGTACTGGCAACGTCCCTCGTGTTGGTGTTACGGGGAACGGTTGCCCGCCTTCTGTCTGCGGCCACCACACTGCTTCTTCCTGCCTGTTGGGGTACTCTGCCTCCCTCCCCCTGTGTGCTGCTGGCCTCACTCTGCATGTCCTCCTGCCACGTTGGGTCAGTTACTAGATCATCCACCACCTCCTCCTCTTCCACTTGCGCACCACGATGCTCCTCCTCACTTCCTGGACATTGTGTCTCGTCGTCGTCCACCCCTTGTGACAAATTGCCAGCGTCGACTTCCTGTGGCCGTGGCTGTTCAAATATTTGGGCATCGCTACATGGGATCTCCTCTTCCACCACTTCAAGCGTATCAGGCGAGGGGCACAAATATGGAAATGGACCAGTGAACAGCTCTTCAGAGTGTCCAAGTGTGGGATCAATTGCTGTCTGACGACACTCGGCATGGTGGGAGGAAGGAGCATCAGGGTGAGGAGGAGTATGCGGTCGAGACTCACGGCTACTAAGAGTTGACCGTGTGGAAGACAGACCGGAGGTGGTGGTGCCCAGGTAACTGGAAGTATTATCTGCTATCCAATTAATAACCTGTTCACACTGATCAGTTCTCAATACTGGTGTTGTTCTGTGCTTCCCTAGTAATTCGGTCAAGAAGTGGGAGCGAGAAGATGTGCCTGTTGGTTGTGGCACATTTCCACCTTGGCCACGGCCCCGTCCTCTGCACGAACCATCACCAGAACGTCCACTTCCACGTCCCTTTCCACGCGCCTTGCCCATTGTAAATTAAGTAAAATAGCTTACACTTGCACTATCAATGGAAAAAGGGTAATAAAAAGTAGATTAGAACCATGGAAGAGGAAAACCACAGTTCTATTTCTCTGGCCTACACCCGACTCTTTTAAACAATCTGAACAATCAGGGAGAAACTATTACTGTTTTTCTTTACGTAAAAAATAACAAAACCTGAATAATAGAGATTTTTTACCATGGGATGGCAAAACCAGTTATTGTTTACTGGGGTATACCAGACTTTTTTAAATATATAGATTTGCGGCTGAACAGTGAGCGACACACTCAAGCTGTTTTTTTTTTAGATACCAAAGGCCCAAAACTGGATAGTACAGAGATTTGACCCGTGGAACTGCAAAACCACACTGGGATTTGTCGAGCCTACACCAGACTATTTTCAACAGATATATTTTTGTGTCACAACAGTCAGGAGACACTACTGTTTTTCTTTACGGAAAATATTCCAAAACCTGAATAATAGAGATTTTTTACCTTGGGATGGCAAAACCACAGTTATTGTTTACTGGGGTATACCAGACTTTTTTAAATATATAGATTTGCGGCTGAATAGTGAGCGACACACTCAAACTGTGTTTTTTTAGATACCAAAGGCCCAAAACTGGATAGTACAGAGATTTGACCTGTGGAACTGCAAAACCACACGGGGATTTGTCGGGCCTACACCAGACTATTTTCAACAGATATATTTTTCTGTCACAACAGTCAGGAGACACTACTGTTTTTCTTTACGGAAAATATACCAAAACCTGAATAATAGAGATTTTTTACCGTGGGATGGCAAAACCACAGTTATTGTTTACTGGGGTATGCCAGACTTTTTTAAATAGATATATTTGCGGCTGAACAGTGAGCGACACACTCCAACTGTTATTTCTTTAGATACAAATGGCCCAAAAGTGGATAATACAGAGGTTTGAACCGTGGAAGTGCAAAACAACACTTCTGTTTCTCTAGCCTACACCTGACTATTTTCAACAGATATATTTGTGTCTGAAAAATCAGAGACACTATTTTTTTTTGGGGGGGGTGGGGACACCAAAAGGTTAATATGACTGGTATTTGTACAGTGTGAAGGAGGAAAAAAAAAGAGGATTTAGATGAAAAAAAAAGGATTTTTCCTGTCCCCTGAGACCTGGAGCGAAGTCCAGCAATTTCAGCAACAGGAGCAGCACACAGGACTGTAATGCAGCGTTTGCTGGTATAACCACTGCGTCTCCTATACAGCCTGCCTGCCTGATATCTGGGATGGATATTAGTCCTGAGAAGGACTGTTTGTTTGATCTGGCAGCCTTTACAGACCCTACACTAACTATTTCGCACTTTATATCTCTCCCTAAATCAGCAGCGCTGTCCCTACACTGTCTGATCCGGAGCGACTGTGTCCAAGATGGCGGCGCACGGTTTTAAATACTCGAGGTGACGCTGTGCGGCCAGCCAATCACTGTAATGCCCACAACCAACATGGCTGCGGCATTACAGTGACTGGCTGGCAATCCCTGCATGTTCATTGGCTCTGTAAAGAGCGCCAAACATGCAGGGCGGAGACCCGAGCTCCCGCCCGTGTAACCCGGAAATGCTCGGTGCTCGCCGAACATCCCGAGTAGCATTGCGCTCGGGCGAGTACCGAGCAGTGTCGAGCATGTTCGCTCAACACTAATAAAAACACATAAGCTCTGTTCACACATTTTGGGTTTTTCAGCATCACAAATCTGCAGCAAAACCTAGTCTCTGGCAGGAAATCAGCTGTGTCAAAAATGCAGGTTTTGCTGTATTTTTTGTGCATTTTTTTTAGCTGTCCTGTCTCTTGTAAGGTGGCTAACGGACACATAGTTGATGGGAGGTATGTATCACAGAGATGTCTGTCTTCTGATGTAACCCGGAATGTTGCTCTAGTGCACGCAAGCATTAAGAGGACTGTTTGGTGCACTTGGGACCAGGTTACGGGTATTTGGGAGAGATGGGCGAGTCTAGCTAGCCACATACCTCACCTCTGGGTGTGGTTAAAATATAAAAAGGAGGCCGTTGTTTGGCACATGGTCTGTGTGTTTGCAGGGAGAACGCTTCCTGGGTGTTGTGGCCTCATGACTGAGCCAGTGAAAGGGATGCTATCCAGCCTGTGTGCCCACACGACTGGATAACCAGAGACTTTGCCTTAAGGACTTTTTACTTTGTTTTTGCATGAACTAAAGGCTGTTTGTATTCCTTTTGCCTGGTTTATGAAGTAATAAACAGACATGGACATTTAAAGGAAAATGCTTCCCGATGAACGAAAGTGAGTAGAAACCCCACAATTGGTGTTAGTAGTGCAGACAGCATTCCCAGCAGAAACGTGTGACTGCTATAAGGAGGACTGCATGTTCAGGGTGAAGTCTGCCACAAGCCAGCAAGTGACAGCAGACAAAATTGAGGACCTGCTGAAACATTTAGTGCAGGCGCAGCAGGCACACCATCAGCACCACCAGCATTTAATGCAGTAGCAACAAATGGTGCAACAAGAGACCACTAAGTTGCTGATGCAGCAGATCCACCTCAAGAAGCAGCAGCAACAGGATCAGCATCATCAACAGCAGCAGCAGATCAAGTTACTTGCAGAGACGATCCGTGGCATGGCGACCGCAAAGACAAGGTCAGTGGACGATTTTTCTATCTGGAAGGCGGTAAGGAGAGCCCTACAGAAAATGACCCAGGGTAAGACAGAGGCCTTCCTAACTGTGTCTGAAAGGGTCACCGAGAGGGAGAAACTTCCGCCAGAGCAGTGGGCAGAAGTGCTGGTGCTATACTTGATGGGGGAGCCCAGGAAGGATTACTATTAGTGTTGAGCGAGCACTAAAATGCTCGGGTGCTCGAAGCTCGGGCCGAGCTCACCGTGATACTCGGGTGCTCGACCCGAGCAATGAGCCCAATGTTAGTCTATGCGAGACCCGAGCATTTTTGCGGCGGCACCCCAGGCAGTCTTTTAAAAGCCTAACAAGTGCCCAAAACGATAGTGACAGTGCTCAAATGACATGGGGACAGCATGGGGATCGCCCCAGGAAGCATTTCTGACCCCCAGGTCACTGCTGTCAACAACGTGGTCAGAGGTATTAAGCCACATTTAAGGGCTCACAATAAAACGTTCAAAAACGAAACTGAAACTGCTTTCCTGTGAAATATGTTAAGAAAGTTCCTTTCCAGGGTAAAGACTTGTGTATAAGGTAAAATAAATAACCCCCCAAAAAAATACTCCTCCACACCTTGGGCTATGTTCACAAGTAGCATTTTTTATGCGTTTTTGCTAGTGTTGAGCATTCCGATACTGAAATATCGGGTATCAACCGATATTCGCGGTATCTGAGTTCCGATACTTTTAGAATATCGAATATCGGAATCGGACGTTCCCATAATGCCTGCGCTCTGCAATGTCTCTGAAGGATGACAAGCTGGATGGCGATGGCAGCGCTCAGCTGCGATCCAGCCTGTCATCAGAATGCCATCCCAGCATGGGAGAATTCTCCTGCTCAAGCTCTGAAATTACATTATCTCCCTTACATTACAATCAAATGGAATAGCAGGAATTCATATTTTTTTAAGACGTTAATGTCACAGCCATGGTGGTTGTGGCATTACAGTGATTGCCCAAATAGATGGGAACAGTGCTCACAGTGAAACATGAAAAGCCGGCAATTCATCAGTGACATACACCGGTACCCGACAATTTAGAACAGAAAGAATAGAGCCTCACACATAGATTAGATAGATAGAAACATGTCAGTCACATATATAAGAAGTACAGTGACAGTGTTGCTTACTGTACTTGTCATTTAGTGTTAAAGGATTTATTAAAAAATATAATAGTGTTCTCATGCACCGTCTCTTCAAAAAAGCCGGCCGACAATTCAGCATCGGTACCCGACAATTTAGAACTGAAAGAATAGAGCATCACACATAGATTAGATAGATAGAAACATGTCAGCCACATATATAAGTACAGTGACAGTGTTGCTTACTGTACTTGTCATTTAGTGTTAAAATAAAGGATTTATTAAAAAAAAATTGGCGTGGGGTTCCCCGTAATTTTGGCTCTAGCGGAGGTTAAGCAGACGGCTGGGGCAGATGTTTGAAGCCTGGGAAGGGGGTAATACCCACGGAGCTTCCCAGGCTACTAATATCAGCCCCCAGTTGAATACCTAGCCTTTACTAGCTATTAAAATGGGGGACCCCCAAAAAATGACGTGGGGTCCCCCCTTATTTTAATAGCTAGCAAAGGCTAGGCAGACAGCTGGGGGCTGATATTAATAGCCCAGGAAGGGTGCCATGAATATTGGCCCCCTCCCAGGCTAGAAACACCAACCGTCAGCCGCCCCAGAAATGGCGCATCCATAGGATGCGCCAATTCTGGCACTTAGCCTCACTCTTCCCACTGCCCTGTAGCGGGCCAGCTGACATCAAGCCCAGGTTAGTAATGAAGAGGCGTCTATAAGACACCCCTCCATTACTAACCCCATAGTCAAAGTTAAAAAAAAAACACAAACACCCATAATAAAGTCCTTTAATTGAAATAAACACACAATTCTTTATTGTTCTAAATTAAACCATACCTACCATCATGCCAATTCCAGCTGAAGCCAATGATCTCCTGCAATAAAAGTTAATTAATAAACCAACATCATCCTTACCTTTCCATGGCTCCTAGGACTGCTCCAGCTCTGCTACATTCACATGACAGGCTGGATCGCAGCCGAAAGCTGCCATCCAGCTTGCCATGCTGCAGACACTGAGAAGCGCAGGCATGCTTGCGCTCCTCAGTGTCTCGCTGTGACGGCATCCAGATGAGCCGAGTTCATGTCCAATGAACTCAGCTCACCTCATGCACGTCACTGACAGCTTGGGAGAATTCTCTTGCGCACGCAGTGAGCGTGAGAGACTCGGCTCATCTACATTATTCTTAGTTGGTATCACTCAACACTAGTTTTTGCACTTTTGTATTGCTTTCAACCGTGACAAATGCATTCACCGGGAAATGTCATTTTAACATTTTACAACCTTATCTGGCCATGTGCTTTGTGACACATGCATACAGTGCTAAAAAGACATGGGAACAGCATGGGGAAGATCCCTGGAAGCATCTCTGACACCCAGGTCACTGCCTAAAAGTGTGCCCATCAGAAGTCATCCTTGCTGCATCAGAAGATGCAGACTTGCAACTATCCCCGTACAAGTTCTTGTCCCAGGGCAGTGTTCAATTGTACCTCCCCCATTCCTTGCAATGCAAGCGCAAATATGCAGCCAACCACCCACCCACCCCCAGGCTGCAATACCATACTGCTTGCTTGCACTTGAAATTGGGCCTTTTAGGAATGTGGAGGCGGAATCTGACACCACATCATGGCTGCATTGGCGGCCTGGTATCCATACTCAGTCCCCAGCCGCACGGCGGCTGGGTGTCCACACTCGGTCCCCAGCCGCCAGAGGGTGTCCATACTTGGTCCCCAGCCGCCTGGGGGCAGCCGGGTGTCCATAAACGGTCCCCAGCCGCCCCGTGGCCGGGTGTCCACAAATGGTCCCCAGCCACCCCGATTTCTCCGAGGAACATCCCCACACACTTTTCTTAGACTGGCCTGGTTTAGGGCAGCATTGGACGAGCCCACCAGAGAACCCGACTCCTTCGGTGGGCCCTGGCTTCTCCATCAGGGTAGTTGAGAGTGCCAAGGTGAGGAGCATGATGAGGATGATAGAAGTTAGCAACTGCTTTGTTTTGTTGGAATGCAAGCGTAAGTGTGCAACCTGCCACCCACCCACCCCCATGCTGCAACACCATACTGCTAGCTTGCTTGCACTTGAAACTGGGCCTTTTAGGCATGTGGAGGCCAAAGCTGGCCACTACCTCATGGCTGCTTGGGCAGCCAGGTATCCATACTCAGTCCCCAGCCGCCCGGCGGCCGGGTGTCCACACTCGGTCCCCAGCTGCCAGGGGGCGGCCGGGTGTCCACACTCGGTCCCCAGCCGCCCCGCGGCCGGGTGTCCATACTCGGTCCCCAGCCGCCCCGATTTCTCCGCGGAACATCCCCACACACTTTTCTTAGACTGGCCTGCTTTAGGGCAGCATTGCACGAGCCCACCAGAGAACCCGACTCCTCCGGTGGGCCCTGGCTTCCCCATCAGGGGAGTTGAGAGTGCCAAGGTGAGGAGCATGATGATGATGATAGAAGTTAGCATCTGCTTTGTTTTCAAGGAATGCAAGCGCATGTATGTAGTAGCGGCTAGGCCTGAGGTGGTCAGCGTTTTGGGGCATATCCTACCTCCTCCGAGGATTGCTGGATGTTTTCCTGCTACTATCCAAGTTCTATGACTCCCGTTAAAACAAAGCTTCAGGTGATAAATGATGGATGAGGTAGTGGCAAAGGAGAAAGAGCAGGAGGAACAGGGACCATTCTCATCAATATCAGGCCAGTCAACCACTTATGTCTTGTAGGATATGTTTCTGTAACAAAAGGAGCGGTTCGGCTACACAGTTATAGGGCATACAGTGAGTGCAATGCCTACCATAAATTTTGAGGCACTCCAATGCCCCTTGGAAATGACATGGAGGTCAGAGGGCCTTAACTAAACCTTTTTTTCCATATATAGCAACTGGGTCTCCTGTGCACTGTTGGCCTAAGCAGTGAATGGAAGGCTTTCCAAAAATTATGAGGAACTGCAATGCCCCTTGAAACAGACGTGGATTACAGCATACTAAAAACCTTCTACCCATTATTGGGGAGTGGGTCTCCCTTAGTTTTCGCAGCAAAAGCTGACTAAAATTAGGAGGAAATGCAATGTCCGTTGGAAGAGTCGTGGAGGTTAGAGGTAATTAAAAACAACATTTCAATGCCCCTTGGAAGAGCTGTGGAGTTCAGAGTGGCTTATGAAGACGCGTTTAATGCCCCTTTGAAGAGACGTGGAGGTCCCAGTAGCTTAACAAGACACTTTTAATGCCCCTCGGAAAAGTAGTGGAGGTCCCAATAGCTTAACAAGACCGTTTTAATGCCCCTCGGAAAAGTGGTGGAGGTCCCAGTAGCTTAACAAGACGGTTTTAATGCCCCTCAGAAAAGTGGTGGAGGTCACAGTAGCTTAACAAGACGCTTTTAATGCCCCTCGGAAAAGTGGTGGAGGTCGCAGTTGCTTAACAAAACGCTTTTAATGCCCCTTACAAGAGCCATACAGTACAGCATCTTAAAAACATTATTCCCATTATTGGGGAGTGTGTCTCCCATAGTCTTTGCTTATGCCTTCCAAGCAAAAGCTGCCAAAAATTAGAACGGAGGAACTTGCAATGCCCCTTACAAGAGCCATGCAGTACAGCATATTACAAACATTATTCCCATTACTGGGGAGTGGGTCTCCCATAGTATTTGCTTATGCCTTCCAAGCAAAAGCTTCCAAAAATTATGAGGAAATGCAATGCCCGTTCGAAGAGTCGTGGAGGTCCCAGTAGCTTAACAAGACGCTTTTAATGCCCCTCAGAAGAGACGTGGAGGTCAGAGTGGTATAACAAGATGGTGTTAATGCCCCTTAGAAGAGACGTGGAGATCAGAGTGGTATAACAAGACGCTTTTAATGCCCCTTACAAGAGACGTGGAGGTCAGAGTGGTATAACAAGACGTTTTTAATGCCCCTTGGAAGAGCCATACAGTACAGCATCTTAAAAACATTATTCCCATTATTGGGGAGTGGGTCTCCCATAGTATTTGCTTATGCCTTCCAAGCAAAAGCTTCCAAAAATTATGAGGAAATGCAATGCCCGTTCGAAGAGTCGTGGAGGTCCCAGGAGCTTAACAAGATGCTTTTAATGCCCCTCAGAAGAGACGTGGAGGTCAGAGTGGTATAACAAGGCTGTTTTAATGCCCCTCAGAGGAGAAGTGGAGGTCAGAGTGGTATAACAAGACGCTTTTAATGCCCCTTACAAGAGACGTGGAGGTCAGAGTGGTATAATAAGACGGTTTTAATGCCCCTTACAAGAGACGTGGAGGTCAGAATGGTATAACAAGACGGATTTAATGCCCCTCAGAAGAGACGTGGAGGTCCCAGTTGCTTAACAAGATGCTTTTAATGCCCCTCAGAAGAGACGTGGAGGTCAGAGTGGTATAACAAGACAGTTTTAATGCCCCTCAGAAGAGACGTGGAAGTCAGAGTGGTATAACAAGACACTTTTTATGCCCCTCGGAAAAGTGGTGGAGGTCGCAGTAGCTTAACAAGACGCTTTTAATGCCCTTTACAAGAGCCATACAGTACAGCATCTTAAAAATATTATTCCCATTATTGGGGAATGGGTCTCCAACAGTCTTTGCTTATGCCTTCCAAGCAAAAGCTGACAAAAATAAGGACGGAGGAACTTTCAATAATGGCAACACGGACCACGGTCACCCTGGTGGTATAGTGGTGGTGGAGGCTGAGGATAAGGAGAAGAACATAAAACAGCCGAAATGAGGAAGCGTATACCCATGTGTGGGTGTGAAGCGGTGCATGTGAATACACATCCCGAAAGAACACAGTGGATTTGACTTTATGGTACTCTGCTGTCATTTGGTGGTGATGAGAAGTCTGGCCCAATCCAGCCCTTGTTCATTTTGATAAGAGTCAGCTTGTCAGCATTGTCAGTTGACAGGCGAGTGCGCTTATCAGTTATAATTCCCCCAGCAGCACTAAAAACACGCTCCGATAACACGCTAACGGCAGGGAAGGCCAGGACCTCCAAGGCATACAGAGCGAGTTCATTCCAAGTGTCCAGCTTGGATACCCAATAATTAAAAGGCACAGAGGAATCATGGAGGACGCTGGTACGGTCGGCAAGGTACTCCCTCACCATCTTTTGAAACTTTCCACTGCTTGTGAGAGTACCCCACGCCTCAGGGTCTGTCCGAAGGGAGGGTCTGAGAAAACTGTCTCAGAACGTTGACAGTGTTCCCCTGCCTCTGCTGGATTGGAGTTGCCTCTCTCTCGCTTGTACGCTTTGGTTGGTCAACGAACTGTGACCTCTGCCGCTAGCGTGTTCAGATGAGAATTTTTTTAACAGTTCTGCAGCAAGGGCCTTCTGGTACTGCCCCATTTTTGTAGACCTCTCCACCTCAGGAATAAGAGAGTGAAAGTTTTCCTTGTAGCGGGAGTCTACAAGTGTCACCAACCAGTAATGACTGTCACCCAACATTTTGACAACGCGAGGGTCACGGTTAAGGCAGCGTAACATAAAGTCAGCCATGCGTGCCAGACTGGTAACGGGCAAGATTTCCGTGTCCTCACCAAGATGACGACTGACCATGCTCTCTTCCTCCTCCTCCCCCCTGTCTTCAGGCCACCCACCCTGAACCAACGGTATGACACTTGTACAGGTACTACCGTCTACAGCGCATGATACCAGCTCCTGTTCTTCATCCTCCTCCTCCTCCTCCTCTCCCTCATTGTCCCCCAATGCACGTAGGGATGAGATGAGGCTGGGCTGTGTGTAATCGCCCGCTACGGCTTCTTGATCCATCTCATCATACTCTGGCTGCAATGCCTCCTCTTTAATTCTCTGCAGAGAGCGTTGCAAAAGACAGACAAGTGGGATGCTGACACTAATGATGGCGTCATCGCCACTCACCATCTTGGTGGCCTCCTCAAAGTTTGTCAGGATGGTACATATGTCAGACATCCAGGTCCACTCCTGAGTTCTTATGTGTGGAGTCTGACCTGAATATCGACGGCCTTGTTGCAGCTGGTACTCCACAACTGCTCTCTTCTGCTCACAAATCCTTTGCAACATGTGGAGGGTAGAGTTCCAACGTGTGGGGGACATCACACACCAGTCGGTGTGCCGGAAGCTGCAAACGCTGCTGCAACACAGCAAGGGCGGCGGAAGCTGTAGCCGACTTGCGAAAAGCTGACAGGCGGCGTACTTTCACGAGCAGATGTGGCAACTCGGGGTACGATTTAAAAAACCACTGAATCACGAGGTTAAGCACATGAGCCAGGCATGGTACGTGTGTGATCTCGCCTCGCCTCAGAGCCGCCACCAGGTTACGGCCATTGTCTCACACGACCATGCCTGGTTGTAGGTTCAGCGGTCTCAGACCACAGATCTGCCTGCTCTTTCACAGCTGTCCACAACTCACAAGCAGTGTGAGGTTTATCGCCTAAGCTTATGAGTTTCAGCACAGCCTGTTGCCGCTTGGCAGAGGCAGTACTGCAGTGTTTCCAGCTTGCAACTGATGTGGTGATAACTGAGATGGAGGCTGAACATGAGGAGGATGATACGCAGGAGCTGTACACTGTGGGGGAAACTCTGACTGACATAGGGCCCACAATCCTCGGTGTGGGGAGGATGTGTTCCGTCCCAAGGTCCGACTGGGTCCCGGCTTCCACTATGTTTACCCAGATATACCGTCCCTGGCCACAAGCACTTGTCCACGTGTCCGTTGTCAGGTGGACTCTCCCAGTAACTGCGTTGTTGAGGGCACGGGAGATCTTTTGGGACACATGCTTGTGTAGTGCGGGGATGGCACACCGGGCAAAATAGTGTCGGCTGGGGACCGAGTACCGAGGGACGGCCACCGCCATAAGGTTGCGGAAGGATTCCGTCTCCACCAGCCTAAAAGGCAGCATTTCCAACGCAAGCAGTCGTGAAATGTGCGAATTTAGGACTGTGGCCTGTGGGGCGTTAGCTGCGAATTTCTGCTTTCGTTCAAAGGTCTGAGATATGGACAATTGAACGCTGCGGTGGGACGTGGACGTTGATGCTGTTTCTTGAGAAACTGCCATAACAAGTGAAGACTGAGAGGAGGGGGCATCTTTACATGCAGTATGGACAGGGGATTGCCTTGCACACACAACAGGGGGTTCTATTGCACGCACGACAGCGGAAGAAGCAGTGGTGACACCCGCTGACAGTGGTCGTGGACCCTGGGTTTCGCCCCACAAAGTCGGGTGCTTTGCTGCCATGTGCCTGATCATGCTGGTGGTGGTCAGGCTGGTAGTTTTGTCACCCCTGCTGATGCTGGCATGGCAGGTGGAACATATGGCCTTTTTGGGGTTATCAGCAGAGTCTTTAAAAAAATTCCAGACTCTGGAAGACCTACCGCTTGTACTGGCAACGTCCCTCGTGTTGGTGTTACGGGGAACGGTTGCCCGCCTTCTGTCTGCGGCCACCACACTGCTTCTTCCTGCCTGTTGGGGTACTCTGCCTCCCTCCCCCTGTGTGCTGCTGGCCTCACTCTGCATGTCCTCCTGCCACGTTGGGTCAGTTACTAGATCATCCACCACCTCCTCCTCTTCCACTTGCGCACCACGATGCTCCTCTTCACTTCCTGGCAATTGTGTCTCGTCATCGTCCACCTCTTGTGACAAATTGCCAGCGTCGACTTCCTGTGGCCGTGGCTGTTCAAATATTTGGGCATCGCTACATGGGATCTCCTCTTCCACCACTTCAAGCGTATCAGGCGAGGTGCACAAATATGGAAATGGACCAGTGAACAGCTCTTCAGAGTGTCCAAGTGTGGGATCAATTGCTGTCTGACGACACTCGGCATGGTGGGAGGAAGGAGCATCAGGGTGAGGAGGAGTATGCGGTCGAGACTCACGGCTACTAAGAGTTGACCGTGTGGAAGACAGACCGGAGGTGGTGGTGCCCAGGTAACTGGAAGTAATATCCGCTATCCAATTAATAACCTGTTCACACTGATCAGTTCGCAATACTGGTGTTGTTCTGTTCTTCCCTAGTAATTCGGTCAAGAAGTGGGAGCGAAAAGATGTGGCTGTTGGTTGTGGCACATTTTCACCTTGGCCACGGCCCCGTCCTCTGCACGCACCAGAACGTCCAGTTCCACGTCCCTTGCCACACGCCTTGCCCATTGTAAAGGAAGTAAATAGATTACACTCGCACTATCAATGGAAAAAGGGTAATAAAAAGTAGATTAGAACCGTGGAAGAGGAAAACCACAGTTCTATTTCTCTGTTTTATGCTTACACTAGGGATCAGTCTCTCTGCCCTTGTCCATATGTATGTCACTTGACAAATGGTAAGGTTTTTAATATTAGAGTTAAGACTGTCCCATAAGGGTTGCCGTGAAGTGGCGGCATGGCTTTCACATTATTTTGATCAAAATTATGTTAACTAAATACCCTTTATTATTTATTATTATTTTTGCACGGTGAGATTTATACATCTACCTTCAGTTATTTGGGTATTTTTCTTGTTCTTGGTTTCTCTCTGTTTAATGGCCTTGTGTGAACATGCATTTACATTTTGCATGCACATCAACTTACGTTTCAGTTCAGACCTTCAGGTTTTTTCTTTGCAGTCAGTATGCTTTAATGCATATAAAAGGGTGTGGCCGCCCTTTGTCTGGGCTGAGACGCTCATTTTGCCTCGGTTTTATGCTTACACTAGGGATCAGTCTCTCTGCCCTTGTCCATATGTATGTCACTTGACAAATGGTAAGGTTTTTAATATTAGAGTTAGGACTGTCCCATAAGGGTTGCCGTGAAGTGGCGGGATGGCTTTCACATTATTTTGATCAAAATTATGTTAACTAAATACCCTTTATTATTTATTATTATTTTTGCACTGTGCGATTTATACATCTACTTTCAGTTATTTGGGTATTTTTCTTGTTCTTGGTTTCTCTCTGTTTAATGGCCTTGTGTGAACATGCATTTACATTTTGCATGCACATCAACTTACGTTTCAGTTCAGACCTTCAGGTTTTTACTTTGCAGTCAGTATGCTTTAGGGCATATAAAAGAGTGTGGCCGCCTTTTGTCTGGGCTGAGACGCTCATTTTGCCTCGGTTTTATGCTTACACTAGGGATCAGTCTCTCTGCCCTTGTCCATATGTATGTCACTTGACAAATGGTAAGGTTTTTAATATTAGAGTTAGGACTGTCCCATAAGGGTTGCCGTGAAGTGGCGGGATGGCTTTCACATTATTTTGATCAAAATTATGTTAACTAAATACCCTTTATTATTTATTATTATTTTTGCACTGTGCGATTTATACATCTACTTTCAGTTATTTGGGTATTTTTCTTGTTCTTGGTTTCTCTCAGTTCTATTTCTCTGGCCTGCACCCGACTCTTTTAAACAATCAGAACAATCAGGGAGAAACTATTACTGTTTTTCGTTACGGAAAAAATACCAAAACCTGAATAATAGAGATTTTTTACCGTGGAATGGCAAAACCACAGTTATTGTTTACTGGTGTATACCAGACTTTTTTAAAAATATAGATTTGCGGCTGAACAGTGAGCGACACACTCAAACTGTTTTTTTTTACATACCAAAGGCCCAAAACTGGATACTACAGAGATTGCGATCACCTTCTCTTGGCCATTTGCTTCTGACTTAGGAGAGCGCCCAGCCCTTCGTTGCTGGCATCGGTATACAGCAGGAACGGCTGGCTG
This sequence comes from Phyllobates terribilis, assembly GCF_046119375.1. Classification (NCBI taxonomy): domain Eukaryota; kingdom Metazoa; phylum Chordata; class Amphibia; order Anura; family Dendrobatidae; genus Phyllobates; species Phyllobates terribilis. The sequence goes on along the minus strand of NW_027362855.1, from coordinate 5,825,096 downwards.
TAGTCAGGGTAGGCTAGGATCTCATCACCTGTCAGGATCTCCTTCATCTCCTGAAATGACTTGGCTTGCTCCTTACCCCAATGGAATGGGGGGGTTTCTGCCTTTGGAGGACTGTCCTACCAGGAGGTCTTACAGAGGAGCTGCTTTGTTAGTATAGTCTTTTATGAACCTCTGGTAGTATCCTACTAATCCCAGGAACTGACGCACCTCCTTCAGGTTCTTCAGCTCCGGCCACTTCTGGATGGCAGTAACCTTCTCCGGGTCTGGTGCTACCCCTTCCGGACCGACAATGTGCCCCAGGTACTGTACCTTTTTCTTGAGCAGGTGGCACTTTGAGGGCTTCAGCTTCATCCCGTACCGGGACAGTGACTCAAATACCTCCGCCAGGTGCTTCAAGTGGTCCTCGTACATCTTGGAGTACACTATCACATCGTCCAGGTAAAGTAACACAGTCTCGAAGTTGCGGTGTCCCAGGCAGCTCGCCATCAATCTCTGGAACGTTCCAGGGGCATTGCAGAGCCCAAACGGCATACTATTGAACTCGCAGAGTCCCATCGGGGTGGTAAAGGCCGTCTTCTCCCGATCCTCCTCAGCCACAGCTACTTGCCAGTACCCACTAGTGAGGTCAAGGGTAGAAAAGTAATTTGCAGACTTTAAGGCAGCCAGGGACTCCTCTATGCGTGGTAAAGGGTATGCATCTTTATGTGTGATATGATTTACTTGACGGTAATCTACACATATTCTCATGCTCCCGTCCTTTTTCCTGACTATCACTAGGGGGGCTGCCCAGGGACTGCAACTATCCCTTACTACCCCTGCCTTTCTCATGTCTTGCAACATCTCTTTTGCCTTCTGTTAGTGAGCTGGTGGCATAGGCCTATAACGTTCTTTGATTTGGGGATGGTCGCCTGTGGGGATATGGTGTTGAACCCCCTTAATCCTCCCAAAGTCAAGTGGATGCTTACTGAACACTTGTTGATATTCCTGAACCACCCGGTGTACACCCTGTTTTTGATTGGCAGGAGTGGTGTCTGTCCCAACATGGAGCTGTTGACACCAGTCCTCCACCTGGGTTGCAGGGTCATTATCCTCCACTTCGTCTGGTGAGGTTAAGGACTCCGCCGTGTGAATGGAGTTGTTATTTACAGCATGTAATTTGGCAACAGTGGCATAACGTGGTAACTTAACCTCATCTTCCCCATAGTTAAGAAGATGGATGGGCACCCTCCCATTGCGTACATCCACCACCCCTCTGGTGGTTAAGAGCGTGGGTCTGTGCTCGGATTTAAGGGGTTCTACTACCGCCTGGTAGCTCTGTCCTCTAAGACCTATGGCTGCTCTATACTAGATAAACATTTCTGTCATTGGGGGGATCACAATGGGTATAGGGTCTGTCACCCGCACATTACCAATTTTACCACCTGTTAACTTTACGTGCTGTTGGTACATCAGGACACAGATTTCCTTCTGCAGCGCTCTCCTCTGTCCTGGTCTGGCAGTGTCGGCTATCTGTTGGAGTAAGAACACAACTTCTCCCAAACAATTACCAACAATGTTAGTGCCAAGTACCATATACGGATTAGTGTCATCAGGATTAGTCTCTACTACAATTAGTCCCTGGTCCTTCAGCTCCACTCTCCCCACCTTTACAGTCACATTCTTAACCCCGATTAGGTTAAGGGGCAGTCCGTTTGAGGCATAAACAGAAAGATCTGGAGCTGGCGGACGTAAATCGTCCATGGACCAGAACCTTTTATAGAGGACGTCAGGTATTACGGTTACCTGAGATCCTGTGTCCAGCAGAGTGTGGGTCGGGATGCCGTCCAGCACAATGGTCTTCCTCCCACGAACCTGTTGTACCAGTCTGATGGGCCTTGAGACTCTACTCTTGGGTGTCGGCCCTTGGACCCAGGGCTTTCTCATTTAAAGGACAATGCTGGGCGGTGTGACCTGTCTTGCGGCAGCGGTAGCAGGCAGGGTCCCTCTGTGGACGGCGTTGCTCCCTGATCCTCGTAGAGGGTGTTGTTATCCTCTTCCTCCTTCGCATCCAGGGGACGTCCTCAGGGCTATCGGCTAGCAGGATCTTCCCTTTTTCCTTGGGCTCCGTCCGCAGCTGCAGGGCACTCAGCACAGTGGTCAGGGTTTTGCTTAACTGACGCACCTCTGAGCACAGGTTGTCCAGCTCTCTAGGGGACGTTACTGGAACCTTGGCTTCAGCAGCCACCGGGGCCAAGGTGGGTGTGGTAGGCACTGTGGTGGTCCCACCCTGGTAACTTTGGATGGAATTTGTTTCCAGGGGCTGCTGTCCTTTTATAGCCATGTCCTTAAGATTGTCAAAGGTGGCATCTGGATGATCCAGGGACCACCAACGCACAGTCCTGCTCTCCTCTGGAGACTTCAGTCCCCGGACAAACTGTTCCTTCAGCATTTTGTTTTCATTGTCTATGCTGGTTGGACTAACCTGTTTCAGAGCTTGCAGGGCCCCTTGTAGACGCCAGGCATAGTCCCGAACATTGTCCTCCAGCTGCTGAGAACAGTTGTAGAACCTCATCCGGAGGTCCATCTCAGTAAGATCCTCAAAGACAGTTTGTAACTTATTAAAGATTGTGGACACTGACTCCTGGTCTGCGGCCGACCAGGTTTCTACTTCTCGCTCCGCAGCACTAGTCAATTGTCCTAGTACCACCGCAGCCCTTTGCTTGCCTGTCATTGGGTACATATCCAGGATACTGCATATATTTCGTTTGAATCCAGACAGGGTATCCGGTTTGCCGTTGTACAGAGGGAGCCACTTTGCTCCAGGAACATACGGTAGAGTTATGGGGATGACAGGAGTTACAGGCGCTGCTGGTGGAGCGGCCGCTTCGGCCTGCTCGGCTTCGGGCGGGTTGATCATCAGGGCGATCAGCCGATACTCCGGCCTCTTGCTGTGCATCGGACATTATGATGCCCCCCTAGCTAACCGTGGCCTACCTTCTTTTCTTTTCTTCCGGTAGGCCGCAGCTCCGCAGGTGACGGTCTTCTTCAGGACCTTGCGTCGCTTACGTCCTACGTCAGAGCGCTCACCGCGTCTCCTTCCAGGACCTGGCGCTTCCTGGTATGACGCCAAGGCATGGGGCGTGTCCGGGGCTTCGCGCTCTTTTGCAGGTACGCCCACCAGTTTCCCGCGGTTACGCCCTTCTTGCCGCACTACAGCACGACAATGGCGGCCATCTTCGCCACAGTTAAATATACAGTTTCTATTAAAGGCGCACAGTACCCGGTGGCAATGGGCAAAACACTCCGTCGTTGCAGCGGGCATGTAATCCTGTTCGTGACGCCAAGGAAGGATGACTAGCCCAGGGGAATGGGGACGACTCGGTACCCGGGCCTCTGCCTGGTTTGGGGGTGTCGCGGTGGTCGGCTCCCGGGCCCGTACCCTGGGGTCAGCTTTTAAAAAGGGTGAACAAATTAAATGAAAGTTCGTGACGCCACCTGTGGTATCTGGTGAGATTCACCAGCGCTGCGGCAGTCCGCTGAGGCCGGTGATATAGCAGCTTGGTGGTATAGCTCCCCACAGGTGGAGCTAGGCCTCAGGGCAGAGTATGTAGAGGGGAATGCAGGATGGGGAGACCCAGTCGGGCCTTCGGAAAGACAGGCAAACACACACAGTTCTCTTCAGTACCTTTTACTGGTGGAATTTAGGCACATCCCGGAGCACTGTAGGGTGAAGGGTGCATTGCCGGATTCTCCCCCAGGGAGCGGGGATAGGGCCTCCTGATTCTTGTCTTTGTGTGGTAAGTTTCTGACCTGCTTGGAGCTAGGCCTAAATTTGTCTCTGTCCTGCACTGGCTGACGTTGTGATAGGGCCTTCTCTTGGAGTGCACGCTCCCAGCTTGCGGGGCCTATGTGTCTCCTGGCTCTGTTACTTATCAGCACTTTAGTGTTCCTGGGACCTGTAGTCCTCCAGGGATTCCGGTTGTACTTTACTGGGTCCTAGAGATCCCGGTAACTTCGGACCCGGTGTCCGGTAGCTGCTTCGGGGTGAGCTGGTTAAGCTCCTCTGCCCTCACTGCTACTAACTCTCGACTTGCCTTCGGCCTACTCGGGGCCCTCACTAGGCTATACACACTGGCAGTTAGCTGGCTGCCTCTTCTGCCGCTCTTTGAGCGTCTGCGGTGGGAGGTGAAGGTATGTGTGTGTGCTTAGAGAGCCCTCTGGTGGAGGAATCCTTTAATACACCCTCCTAGGAACTGTGGTACCAAGCGCAGCTGGGCACCACAATAATACAGGAAGGTTTCTTAAGTAGTGGGTTCCTCATGTAGTGGACCTTTCCACTATTTTTAATGGTGTTTTAATATTTTTCGATATGTCCATTATTTGTATATGGGTCAGGAGATATTAAAAATAAATTGATGTAATTTATATCCAAATAATTTTTTTGATTATTTATTTTTTCTGGTGATCACTGCCTAGGTGCATGTCCTCTTTCTCTTCTTGAAATTTGTAGTGATAACATGGAAAGGAGGCTGACTCTTCTGGGGTAACTAACTCTCACTAGTCGAAGCCCTCATTAGCATAGGAAAGGGGGACAATATAAATATTTTTTAAACCTTGTGCTCTGTTTGGATTCAGAAGTCTGCAGGCACACAGAGTGACTGCAGACTTATCGATTTAGAACGGACAACGCCTTGAAAATGAACCTGTCAGCAGGAATGTGCTAAGTAAACTACATACAGTGTCAGATTGGCGCTGTTACAGATTAAAATGATACCTTGGTTGATGAAATTCGTCCTGTGGTTCTTTACATTCAGTTTGGAGATAATGATATGCTCGTGCTCCGGCGCAGTCTGTGAGGTGCGCTCTATCTGGTGCTCTGCTTACATATTCATCTGTTCACCTGCCTCCTATTTCTATTTTACATAGTGTATACATTATGTGGGGAAAAAAATGACATCAAGCAAAATGGCGCCGGTGCCTGCACAGTACCATCTATCTCATGCTTATAGATGCTGCTGCGCACGTGCCACGGCCATTTTGTCGGAGTAAAACAATTATTCTCCAGCAAAATGACCACGGCGCTTGTGCAGTAGCATCTATTGGCAAGCGATCCTCTTATTCTGCGCAAGCGGCGCCCACCACTAGGCAAAGCCTCCGCAGAGTAAGAGCATCGCTTGCCGATAGATGCAACTGCGCATGTGCCGTGGCCATTTTGCTGGAACCAGATTTTTTGCGCCAGCAAAATGACAGCGGCGCGAATGCAGTAGTATCTATCGCCAAGCGATGCTCTCAATCTGCGCAAGCGCCAGCCACCAGTGCGCTGGGCTTGCACAGATTAAGAGCATCGCTTGCTGATAGATGCAACTGCGCATGCGACGTGGCCATTTTGCTGGAGACAAATTTTTCTTTTGCTCCAACAAAATGGCACGTGCGCAGTAGTATGTATGGCCAAGCGATAGATGCTACTGCGCCACATAATGTATATACTATGTAAAATAGGAGGCAGATAACTGAACGTTCAGTGAGCTGTCATAAGAGCATATAGCTGACTGTATAAGCAGAGCACCAGATAGAGCCCACCCCACAGGCTGTCCCGGAGCACGAGCATATCATTATCTCCAAACTGAAAGTAAAAATGAACCCCTTTCCGACGTGTGCCGTAATAGTAAGACAAACGTCAGAACCCCCTGTTTGATGCAGGCTCCAGCACTGAGCCCGCAGTTTTCCAGGTACACGACAGCTGATATATACAGCTGACATGTGCCTGCAACAGCTGCAGGTGGAATTGCGATACACCCGCGGCTATTAACATGTTAAATGTCGCTGTCAATCTCTGAAAGCGGCATTTAACTTGCGTTTCCTGGAAGCACGTCGTTGGATCCGCCCATCGGCGACCACGTGAATGATCGCGGGTTGCTGACGGGTTGGCATGACAACCTGGGTCTCGGGGAGACTGTAGCCATTGTCATTGCCAGATTGCTGTGAGTGCCGCCCAGCAGTCAGCGCTCATTGCAGGTGAGCATTTCTGCTACACACAGGTGATCTGATCAGCTTCTAATGCAGCTTCTAATCTCCCATTGTGACTATTGAAGCATGCAAAAAGTAAAAAAAGTTAAAAAATATTTAAAAAAAATTAAAAAATATATAAAAGTTTAAATCGCCCCCCTTTCGCCCCATTCAAATAAAACAATAAAAAAATCACACATACACATATCCACGTTCAGAATCACTTGATCTATCAATATAAAAAAATAATTAATCCGAATGATAAACAGTGTAACGAGAAAAAAATTAAAAAACCTAGAATTACTTTTTTGGTCGTCGCAACATTGCAATAAAATGCAATAACCTTGATTAAAACATCGAATTTACCCCAAAATTGTATCAATAAAAATGTCAGCTTGGCGCGCAAAAAACAAGCCCTCACCCGGCCCAAGATCCCACAAAATGGAGACGCTACGGGTCCTGGAAAATGGCAGTATTTTTTTTTTAGCAAAGTTTGTTTTTTTTTTCACCACTTAAATAAAAAAAGAACCTATACATGTTTGGTGTCTTCGAACTCATAATTACATGGAAAATAATAATGGTAGGTCAGTTTTAGCATTCAGCAAACATGGTAAGTACAACTCGTCTCTCAAAAAAATAAGTCCTCACATGGCCATATTGACCAAAAAATAAAAAAAAGTTATGTCTCTGGGAAGAAGGGGAGCAAAAAACGAAAACACAAAAATGGGAAATGGTTTGGTCATGAAGGGGTTAAACAAGAACCACTGGACGGATTTCATCAACCAAGGTATCATATTATTCAGTGTAATGGCGCCCACCTGACAGTGTATGTGGTTTACTAAGCACAATCCTGCTGACAGGTGCGTTTTAAGGTCAGAAAAGATCAGAGGCCCAAGCACGATCCCGAAGTACGGTAGGTTTCTTATCCAACAATTTATCTTTTTCTGTCTTTTTACAGGTTTTACAACAGAAAAAAATACATTAATAAAATACAATGCAGCGTGCTGCCCTTATGTGAATACGCTTAAAGGGAATCTCTCACCCCCTGGGACTTTTCAGACCGCTAATATGGGTATACAGGTTACAGAAATGTGAATCTATACTTACCTGTATGGCCCATATTAGCGGTCTGAAAAGTCCCAGGGGGTGATAGATTCCCTTTAAAGGGAGCCTGTCAGGTCCTCTATGCCCTCCAACACAGCAGCATTCACCTATGTATCAGCAAAATCCCTGCCTAACCAGCCCCGTATAACGTTACTGAGTGAAAACAAGGTTTAAAAAGCATTTACAAGTTCCCCATTACCTATGCTAATGAAGGTTTGACTAGTCGATGGGGTGTTCGTTCCCCAGACTAGTCAGCCCTCTTTCCATGTTATCACACCCTGTTGGTGTGATTACATAATTTGCACGAGCGGCATCATCGCCAGCTGATGCAAATCCTGCACATGCACAGCTCATTCCGGCAGCGTCACTGCTTCTCTGAGGCCGGCTACAGAGGCGCACTGTGCATGTCCGGAAACCATCTTCTGAGCCACCGAACATGCGCAGTGCGCCTCTGATGTGGAGGAGTGTCCACCCGGCCTCGGAGAAGCAGTGACGCTGCCGGAATGAGCGGCGCATTTGCAGGATTTGCTTCAGCTGGCGATGATGCTGCTCGTGCAAATTATGTAATCACACCAACAAAGAGGGCTTACTAGTCTGGGGAACGAACGCCCACTAGCCAAAGCCTCATTAGCATAGGAAACAGTGACAGTAGAAATGATTTCGAAACCTTTTTTTCACTCAATAACAGTAGGGCTGGTTAGGCAGGGAATCTGCAAGGTCTATTGCCTGCTCTTATCACAGCCGTTCACCACACAGTGCCCCCATCTTGTAACTTACTATCCTGTTCTGGGCCGCCATTTTAGATTTAGCGGTTCTGGCCATCTCTGGATCTTCTGGCAGCAGAGGAAGATGATGTCTGTAAAAACGCAAAAAGAAGCACACACAAATCACAAAAAGCCGTTTTGCCACTAAACACGCAGCATTTGCGTTAAAACAAAAATAAAGAAAAAATTGTACACATAATTGGAATTGTCGCGTCTGAAACGACCAGATCTATAAAATTGTCACATTATTTAATCCGTATGGTGAACACAGTAAAAAAAAATAACACCAAAAATGTCGCTTTTTCATCATACTGACACACAAAAAATGGAATAAAAAGTTATCAAAATTACATATATAAAGAAAAATGGTATAAAAGAAAACTCAAAATTGTCCCACAAAAAGCAAGCCCTAATATAACTTACTCTAGAAAAAAATAAAACTTATAGCTCTCATAATATGGCGGTGCAAAAACAAATGTATTTTTGTAAAATATTGTTTTTAGTGTATAAAAGTAGCAAAGCATAAAAACTATATAACATCAAGCACGCAAAAAGAAATTAAAATTGCTGTTTTTTCTTCATTCTGCATCTAAAGAATTTGAATAAAAAGTGATCAAAAAAATGTTATGTGCCCCAAAATGAGGCTTCGCGCAAAAAATAAGCCCTCATGCAGCTGTGTTCACCAAACAATAAAAAAATACAGCTCCCAGAATTTGGCGATGAAAAAAATATTTTTCATAAAAAAGCATTTTACCCTGTGATGGCAGCAAAACATAAAAAATATATATAACGCTGGTTTCGCTATAATTGTACCGACCCAAGAATAAATCCACCTTATCTTTTATACCGCACTAGGAACTGCGCAAAAATAAGGACTATTGTACTGCTATTTTTTTGTTCATTCTACCTACCAAAAATCAGAATAAAACTCGGGTCACATTTATCCTGCACTCTCCATTGACCGCTTACATTGGGGTTTCCGCTTAACCCCTTCACCCCCAAAAGCCTGTTTTCACCTTACTGACCAGGCCAAATTTTACAATTCTGACCAGCGTCCGTTTATCTGGTAATAACTCTGGAATGCTTCAACGGGATCCCGGTGATTCTGAAATTTTATTTTGCTAACTTATTGTACTTCATGCCAGTGGTAAAATTTGTTCAATATGACTTGCGTTTATTTGTGAAAAAATCTGAAATTTTGCAATTGCAAACTTTTCATTTTTATGCCCTTATTACAGAGAGTTATGTCACACAAAATAGTTAATAAATAACATTTCCCACATGTCTACTTTACATCTGCACTATTTTTTGAAACTTTTTTTTTTTTAGTAAGTTAGAAGAGTTCAAAGTTGACCATTAATTTCTAATTTTTCCAACAGAATTTACAAAAACATTTTTTAGGGACCACATCACACTTGAAGTGACTTTGGGAGGCCTATATGACAGAAAATACCCAAAAGTGACACCATTCTAAAAACTGAACCCCTCAGGGTACGTGCCCACGATCCGTAATAGCAGTGCTGCGTCCAAAACGCTTTGTTCCATATTGGAAGCACAGTGGTGGGATTTATAGAAATCCCATGCCCACTGTGCTTCTATTTGATGCCGCGTAAACTCACCCGTGGCGCCGTTTTACGAGCCGCAGCATGTCAGCGTTTCCGCAACAGAAATTTCCCCAATAGAATGTATTGCATGCGTTTAATGAACACCTGCGTGATCTGTCCCAGCTTTTTGGATGCACCGAAAATACGTTGCGCCAAAAGCACTACTATAGCCTGATCGTGGGCACATAGCCTGAAAGTCCTCAAAACCACATTCAAGAAGTTTATTAACCATTCAGTTGCTTCACTGGAATTAAAGCAACGTGGAAGAAAAAAATTAACACTTTACTTTTTTTCACAAAAATGTTACTTGAGCCCCACATTTTATATTTTCACAAGGGTAACAGGATAAAATGTACCCCAAAATTTGTTGTGCAATTTTTCCAGAGTACTCCGATAGCCATGGCTGGCTCCAGTTTTTCGTGGGCCCCGGGCGAAAGAGTCTCATGGGCCCCTTTTACACATACCATGGTACACGATGCAGAGACACAGCAGACAAATGCACTGTAGGTATAGTACAATGCCAAAGATTTCACTTATTTCTTACATTACATGAGTGAGATCTATTGTAAATAGCTCAGAAACTGGTGAATTCCCGCAGCGCACAGTGCATGACTTGGGGGGATTCTAAAGTCTTCCTTTTACACCGGACAGTATAGTCCTCCATACAGTATTATGGGTACCACATATTCCTCCATACAGTATTATGGGCACCACATAGTCCTCTATACAGTATTATGGGCACCACATATTCCTCCTTACAGTATTATGGGCACCACATATTCCTCCATACAGTATTATGGGCACCACATAGTCCTCTATACAGTATTATGGGCACCACATATTCCTCCATACAGTATTATGGGCACCACATATTCCTCCATACAGTATTATGGGCACCACATATTCCTCCCTACAGTATTATGGGCACCACATAGTCCTCATACAGTATTATGGGCCCTATATATTGCTCCATGCTGAATAATGGACCCCATATAATGCTCCATACAGAAAAATGGGCACCATATAGTGCTCCATGCAGAATAATGGGCCCTATATAATGCTCCATACAGAATAAGGGCTTCCATATAATGCCTCATACAGTATAATGAGCCCCATATATTGCTTCATACAGTATAATGGCCCTATATAATGCTCCATGCAGAATAATGGGCACCATATAATACTGCATGCAGAATAATGAGCCCCATATATTGCTCCATACAGTATAATGGGCCCCATATAATACTGCATACAGTATAATGGCCCTATATAATGCTCCATACAGAATAATGGGCCCCATATAATACTGCATACAGTATGGGCCCCATATAGTGCTCCATGGAGAATGGGCCTCATATAATGCTCCATAGAGAATGGGCCCCATCAGTGGCGTACCTACTGGGGGGTAAAGGGGGCGTCACGTTGAGGGGCCCACCCTGTTAAGTAGAAGGCGACCGCGGCTCTCTGAGGTGACGCTGCTGTTCTCTTTCTGAGCTGAGACTCTGCAGGCTGCACAGCACAGCAGCCAAATGCAGAGTCTCAGTGCAGTGCACGGTGAGGGCTAAAGTGCTGCTAACCTGATCTTCTACAGGCTGGCAGCGCTGCGGTTAGCCCAACACCATCAGTGCTCTGATTGGTCCACGCTGGACCCTGGGTCCTAGTGAGCTGCTGCCATTAGGTTGTGCAACTTGTGCCAAGACAGGGCCTGGCCCGGACCAGTCACCATCACCTTCATATGGAAGTGCTGCTGGAACCAGTTTTTTTAGTTTTAAAATAAATGACAGCATATGATGTTACTGTGGAAGACAGTGGGGTGAATGTGAGGGGAAGAGGGGGAGCTGAATTGGGGTAGTGGGGGTGGGGGGTGGCGCTGGTGTTCTGAGACTATGTGCAATCTCATGTCATAGTTGCTGTCTGGGGAGGGTGGAGATAGGGAGGTAGGGGACTTAGGGCTCTGTCACATGTCAGGATCTCCGGTACGAGTGGTGACAGTTTCCACACGTACCGGAGACACTGACACACGCAGACCCATTCAAATCTATGGGTCTGAGCACATGTCAGTGTGTTTTCACCGACCGTGTGTCCGTGTGCTCCACACACTGACATGTCCGTGTTTTTGCAGATGCACGGTCCGCAAAACGTACCACACGGATTTTATTATATTATTCTTATTTTTACACAGGGACACTGCAGGAGCAGACACTACTACTACTCTCATCATTGTCACTGCTGGTGCTGATCGCAACGATGGCAGGGAACCATGATGAGGGCAGCGTTCGGCAGCGCAACCTGGACACTGATTCCCAGGCGCTCGTACGTGCAATCCTGATGCGGCACGCGGAATGCACACGGATGCACCATGTATAACACACACCGGCATGCGAGAAACTGATATCTCCATTACCATTTTTTCCGGCACCGGAAATATACGGGCATGTGAAACCGGCCTTATTATATTTACAGTTTAGGTCTTATTATAAGTCCCTGCCTGATAGTATAACAAGCCCCCACAAAGTAACCATGGCATGAGCTGTACAATATTTAAAGGGATTGTCTGGTCTAAATGTCCAAGTCTGCAGTTACTTTATGTGACTGCAGACTTGTGAATCCTCACATTGCACACACAGCACACTGTCTAAGCTCTCTGGTTCGGGGAGCGGGTTGTCATGTGACCTTAAGTATGTGATTTACATGCTCCTGGCCCCATACCAACTTCGCGGCCTCATTCAATACAAGTGTATTGAGCGAGACCGGAAACAGTCTAGTCGGAATGTGGCCAGGTGTATGCAAATCACATACTTGAGGTCACATGACAACCCGCTCCCCGAACCAGAGAGCCTAGACAGTGTGCTGTGCATGCAATGTGAGGATTCACAAGTCTGCGGTCACATAGTCACAGCAGACTTGTAGCTTCAGACTAGACAATCCCTTTAATAATAATTTCATAATAAGCAGCTTATTATTTGTATAAAGTTATTAAAGGGGTTGTGCGGGCTTGGGATAAAAATCTGCAGTCACTCTATGTGACTGCAGACGGGCAAATCATGACAGGGTGCGGTGCGCCTGCTGTCATGAGCCCCCAATTTCAACAGTGGGTTCGGGCGGTCATGTGACCACATGTATGCTATTTGCATATGTCGACTAAGTTCTCTCAATACAAGAGAATTGAGACAAGCTGTGAGAGTCTAGTGAACACATGCAAATAACATACATGTGGTCACATGACCACCCAACCACATAAGCAATGCTGGGGACTCATGGGTCATTATTACTGTACATGGGGGAATCAGTGGACATTATTAAATGTTAAGTGGGCACTTAAGAAGCATTATTGTTATAGGGGCACTTACAGTATTGTGGCCGTCAAAGGTGCAGCTGGGGCATTATTACTTTCTAGGGGCAAAATGTGGGCACTGTTTTCTAGGGAACTTGCACAGGGCAGTAATATTTTAAAGGAGTAGTTTTAGTATCTAGAGAGCACAAAGGGGGGATTTTACTTTGTAAGAGGCACAGTGTTAGCATTATTATGAGGGGGCACAGTGGTGGGCATTATTATTTGGGATAGTAAGAGGATCAGTAATAGGGACACATACTGCAGCAGCTCAGCATTGGGGTATCAGCAGGATGAGGGGTTTGTGCAAGTTGGGAATAGATGGGGATGGTGCTGTAAATGTTAGAAGCCTAATGTGTCTTTGTTGTGATCTCTGCAGATGAGTTGTGGCTGGAAAAGTCGTCATATCGGTCTGGGACAGGTAGAAAGATGGGAAAAGTGAATGACTCCAGCAGAAAGAACGTCACCTGTAAGGTACTATATATACTTGTACTGTAATCTCTTACATGCTCTGCAATACTGGTATCTTCTACTATATGGTCATCACAGTATGGTGCTAATATCAGCGTTAATCATTGTAGAAAGATTTCTTTTAGCAACAGCGCAGTCATCTGCTGAAGTTCTCCTACTTCCACTATTACGGTGCACCACCATATTTGTAATCAGGGTTACATAGTTAGGGGCCCACTCAGAAGTTTTGCCCCCCTGAAACCAACCCTTAGCTATGCCTCTGGGCCCCATATAATGCTCCATAGAGAATGGGCCCCATATAATGCTCCATAGAGAATGGGTCCCATATAATGCTCCATAGAGAATGGGCCTCATATAATGCTCCATAGAGAATGTGCCCCATATAATGCTCCATAGAGAATGGGTCCCATATAATGCTCCATAGAGAATGGTTCCCATATAATGCTGCATAGAGAATGGGCCCCATATAATGCTCCATAGAGAATGGGCCCCATATAATGTTCCATATAGAATGGGCCCCATATAAAACTCCAAACAGTATGGGCCTCATATAATGCTCCATAGAGAATGGGCCCCATATAATGCTACATAGAGAATGGGCCCCATATAATGTTCTATATAGAATGGGCCCCATATAAAACTCCAAACAGTATGGGCCTCATATAATGCTCCATAGAGAATGGGCCCCATATAATGCTCCATAGAGAATGGGCCCCATACAATGCTCCATAGAGAATGGGTCCCATATAATGCTTCATAGAGAATGGGTCCCATATAATGCGCCATAGAGATTGGATCCCATAGAATGCTCCATAGAGAATGGGCTCCATATAATGCTCCATACATTTTAAAAAAATAAATAAATACCTTTCATTGCTCGTGGCAGGTCGGGACTCCTCAGCGTTTTTTGGCTCTCTGCACTGTCAGAGCAGAAGGCGCGGTGTACTGACGTCATTGTGCCCTCTGCCCCTGACACATCAGAGTGTCAGAAGACATGGAAGACACCGGAGCTGCAGAGGATTGAGATGAGGTAAGCATAAGTGCCAGGGCCCTGAGCAAAGCATGGGGGTTCACTCGCGAACGCTGGCACCATGCTCCTCCGACTCACTGGCCCCATAGCGTACCATGGTCCCTGACGGTGAGTGAGCACCCCCGCTTGCCCAAGTGCTGATGCTGGCCCTGCCGATACCCCATAGGTGGGAGAAGACTACTGTATGGGCACATGGCAGGGCTCGGAAGGTAAAGAGCTCCGTTTGATTTTTTGAACTCAAAAATGGCTGGAATCGAGAGCGGACGCCATGTCACGTTTGGAAAGCCCCTGATGTGCCTAAACAGTGAAGAAACCCTATCAGTGACTTTATTTTGTAACTAGACCCCTCAAGGAATTTATCTTGATGTGTGGTAAGCACATTGAACCTCCACAATAAACACTATTTTATAGAAAAAATAATAATTTTTGCATCACTCTATTCTGAGAGCTCTAACTTTTTTATGTCTTTTCTGATGAAGCTGTTTGGCAACTTGCTTTTTGCCGGACAAAATGGCATTTTCAGCTATACCATTTTTATTTACATTCGTCTTTTTGATTGTCTTATTCCACTTTTTGTACGGCAGTATGATAAAAAAGCATAGTTTTTGCCTCTTTTTTAAAATATTTTTTTTATTGTGTTCACTAAAGGGGTTAACTAGTTTGACAGTTTTATAGGTCGGGTCGTGGCAATACCAAATATGTGTACTTTTTTTGTTTGTTTTTTTACATAAAAATACTTATTTATTGGTTTAATGTAATTTTTAATTATTATTTCACGATTTTTTTTTTATTTTTTTAAATATTTTTACAAGTTTTAAATTTTTTTTAAAAATCTTTCTACTTAGTCCGTCAAGTGGACTTTCACTTTGATCTCTGTTATAAAGCATGCCCGAGCATTACAGTGCTTTATCTGTCAGTGGTGCAGTGGTGCACTGACACAAGCCTCTTAGACCATAATCTGAGCATGGTCTAAGGGGCTTGCCATAGCCTGGATGTTGACCCAGATGTTGTCATGACGACCTCAGGTCACCATGGCAACGATCGGGCCCTCGCAATGACTTTGCAGGAGCGCGGATCGGAGGGGAGAGAGAGCACCCTACCTCTCCCTGCCTTCTAAATGATGTGATCAATATTAATTGCAGCATTTAGGGGGTTAAAGTGTCAGAGACCGCTCCTAGCAGTGAGAACCGGGTGTCAACTGTTATGTCAGATGAACACCCGGTGGCGATCGCGCGCACACAACTCCTGTGCGTGCAGAATCTTCAGGACATAGCCTTCCCTTCCATGACTTATGGATACAGTACAGACCAAAAGTTTGGACACACCTTCTCATTTAAAGATTTTTCTGCATTTTCATGACTATGAAAATTGTACATTCACACTGAAGGCATCAAAACTATGAATTAACACATGTGGAATTATATACTTAACAAAAAAGTGTGAAACAACTGAAAATATGTCTTATATTCTAGGTTCTTCAAAGTAGCCACCTTTTGCTTTGATGACTGCTTTGCACACTCTTGGCATTGTCTTGATGAGCTTCAAGAGGTAGTCACCAGAAATGGTCTTCCAACAATCTTGAAGGAGTTCCCAGAGATGCTTAGCACTTGTTGGCCCTTTTGCCTTCACTCTGCAGTCCAGCTCTCCCCAAACCATCTCGATTGGGTTCAGGTCTGGTGACTGTGGAGGCCAGGTCATCTGGTGTAGCACCCCATCACTCTCCTCCTTGGTCAAATAGCCCTTACACAGCCTGGAGGTGTGTTTGGTGTCATTGTCCTGTTGAAAAATAATTGATGGTCCAACTAAACGCAAACCGGATGGAATAGCATGCCGCTGCAAGATGCTGTGGTAGCCATGCTGGTTTAGTATGCCTTCAATTTTGAATAAATCCACAACAGTGTAACGAGCAAAGCACCCCCACACCATCACACCTCCTCCGCCATTCTTCACAGTGGGAACCAGCCATGTAGAGTCCATGCGTTCACCTTTTCTGCGTTGCACAAAGACATGGTGGTTGGAACCAAAGCTCTCAAATTTGGACTCATCAGACCAAAGCACAGATTTCCACTGGTCTAATGTCAATTCCTTGTGTTCTTTAGCCCAAACAAGTCTCTTCTGCTTGTTGCCTGTCCTTAGCAGTGGTTTCCTAGCAGCTATTTTACCATGAAGGCCTGCTGCACAAAGTCTCCTCTTAACAGTTGTTGTAGAGATCTGTCTGCTGCTAGAACTCTGTGTGGCATTGAGCTGGGCTCTAATCTGAGCTGCTGTTAACTTGCGATTTCTGAGGCTGGTGACTCGGATAAATTTATCCTCAGAAGCAGAGGTGACTCTTGGTCTTCCTTTCCTGGGGCGGTCCTCATGTGAGCCAGTTTCTTTGTAGTGCTTGATGGTTTTTGCAACTGCACTTGGGGACACTTTCAAAGTTTGCCCAATTTTTCGGACTGACTGACCTTCATTTCTTAAAGTAATGATGGCCACTCATTTTCCTTTTCTTAGCTGCTCTTTTCTTGCCATAATACAAATTCTAACAGTCTATTCAGTAGGACTATCAGCTGTGTATCCACCTGACTTCTGCACAACACAACTGATGGTCCCAACCCCATTTATAAGGCAAGAAATCCCACTTATTAAACCTGACAGGGCACTCCTGTGAAGTGAAAACCATTTCCGGTGACTACCTCTTGAAACTCATCAAGAGAATGCCAAGAGTGTGCAAAGCAGTCATCAAAGCAAAAGGTGGCTACTTTGAAGAACCTAGAATATAAGACATATTTTCAGTTGTTTCACACTTTTTTGTTAAGTATATAATTCTACATGTGTTAATTCATAGTTTTGATGCCTTCAGTGTGAATGTACAATTTTCATAGTCATGAAAATACAGAAAAATCTTTAAATGAGAAGGTGTGTCCAAACTTTTGGTCTGTACTGTACGTCCAAGGTTATGAAGGGCAAATCCCCCCAAAAAATGTGATTCAGATAGAACGCCCGACAGAGCTACACACTTATAAGGCAGATGGAGTCACTTTAGACTCAGTCTGGTCTCTGTTTCGGCAACGTCTTATCATTTTAAGTGTCTTTTTAGCGCACACATGTGGTCAACCACAGTTCTGTGCACGTCAAAAGACGGATACCATGAAACAGATGAGTCCAAAGTGTCTCCATCTGCCTCATTACAGTGAGTGGTTCCGTGGGGGATTTAGTTTATATCGCATTTTTGCGGGATTTACACGGAAACACCAACTTAAGTGCTCAGCGTAGAACACAAGAATGTGATCCCTCCTTACACTGAAAGCGACCAAAAATGTTATGTACCCCAAAATGTTACCAATAAAAACCCTAACTATCCTGCACAAAGCCAACCTCCACTCAGGTCAGTCATCTGTCACTGGAACTATAGGGGGTTCCCAAGTTTGTGGCAGGCACTGACATATTGCACTGCTGTGGCCGCTGCACTTTCCTCTTCCCCAGCAGTATAGGCATTTTCTCTTCCTCCTCAATGGAGGTGAAGTCTGGGAGGAGATCAGACAGTGTCCTGAAGTGAGTGTCCCTCACTGCTGAGTATTTGGGGCACCTCAGCAAGAAGTGGACCTCATTCTCCACGATCTCCTGGGGGCACTGCTGGCAGAGTCTGCGCTCTTCTGGCATGTAGTTCTGTCAGTGCCTCCCGGATTCGTTGAATAGACTGTGGGTGCTCAGTCTGTACTGGATCAAGATCTGTCGCTCTTTGGGGTTTGCTAGTTTCTCTAGCTATGGGGCCAGTTTGTATCCCTTCTGTAGGTTCTGGTATATCGTCAGTTCCTGTGATTTGTTTATGTCGTTCCTCCAGACACTGATATATTCCTCTTTGCCTTTGTGTACCATCTTCCGGATTTAACCTTTTGTCAGGCCATGTAGGTTGGTGGCTTGGTCAGGCTGGTTTGGGATGATTTGTGTTGGGGGTTCGTTCTCCTGGGGCTTCCTGATGTAGTGAGGCTTTGTGATGGTGGTTGCTGGGACTACTACTTTATAGATGAACCTTGAATGATATTGCCTTCTTCTGGGTCACAAGGTGTAATGGGAATATGCCCAGCTCTGCTCGGCAGGCGCTGTTTGATGTGCTCTGATGGACTTGGAGGAGCAGTTTGCAGATCTCTAGGTGGAATATTTCTGTTGGTCCAACGTCCCACTTGGATCAGTTTGGGTATGAGACTGGACCCTAGACTTCACTGCCATTCAGAAGGATTGGGGCAATGATCGTATCAAAGATTTTTAGCCAGATGGTTACAGGTGCCTTAAGATGGTAAGGACGTCCTCTAATGGCATAGAAGGCTTTGCACGCCTTGTTTTTCAGCAACTGTATGGCTAGCTTAAAGCTCCCTGATTGGCCGAGTTCAAGGCCCAGGTAGGTGTACTTGTTGGTTTCCGTAAGTAGACAGCTGAAGGGGGGGGGGGGTCTGCTGGTTTCTGCTTTCTTTTTTGGAACACCATGGTATTAGTTTTCTTCCGGTTGATTTTCAGTGCCCATGTGGTGCTGAAGGTCTCTAGGATTTTCAGATTATCTCTGTGTACAGTAGGTATCGTTTGGAGTCTCAAATGCGTTTCCATTTTTACTTAATTTATAGGACACCTACTAATTATCTGCTATCATTGCTCTGGAGGGAGGGAGGGCTTGGCTTCTATCTGTGTAAATATGCTTTTGCATGGGCAGCCATTTTAGGGGGTCTAGTGTGCACACATCTAACAAACGGTATTTTTTGCTTTTTTTAAAATGTTCCATGTATGCTCACTGTATGCTATTCTTTATTTCAGATGTCTTACAATAGCGAGGAATTTGTCCGTGAACTGATTGCGATGTATCGGTCCCTGCCCTGCCTTTGGCAGATTAAATCGGCCGAGTACAGCAATCGAAATAAAAAAGGGGAGGCATATCAGAAACTGGTTGCTCTCTTTAAGCAGCATAATCCCTGCGGGAAGGTGGATGAGAGTGTTGTTCGAAAAAAGATCCAGGGTCTACGCATCGTCTATAAAAAAGAGCTCAACTAGGTGGAGAAGTCAAAGAAGTCTGGTGCCGGCACAGATGAGGTTTATGTGCCCTCGTTATGGTACTATGACTTGCTTGGCTTCACCCGTGACCAGGAGCTACCTCACACAATGGTATCTTCGATGCGGCTGACCCTGGAACAAGACCCTGAGATCCCGACTGACACCCCTGTTGGAGATGTAAGTACCTTCTTTGCTTGCTTCCCTGTAAATAGCATTTAAACTTTGTATGTACATGCCATAGTTGAATAGAATATATTAACTAAGGTTTTACCTGCTTAATTCTGCAGTTTACAAAAGTTATCCTTTCCAGTTCAGATAAGTACACTCCTTTACTATTTTCGCCCCACTCAGTTCTCATACCGTTGAATGTCATTTCATATCCTGTACTGCTAGTTCCTCCCTTCACATTTGTTTCCAGTGCACGTTTACCCATGCTGGTCATGATATATCCAATGGCAACACATTTCTGTGGTGTGGTGCTTGATGTTGTAAAATAATTTTTGAGTTTAGCTTTAACATTAATTTTCTTTTCCCGCAGCAACATCAGCAAGGTCTGGCGACCACAAGAAGTGACGACATCCCGGGTAGTGAACCTAGCCTGGCTGAGGCTACTGAGGGGTCGAAGACTGTACCTCGGCGACTAATAAATTTGCGTAAAAGAAAGGCCACCTTGTCGTCATCAACAGATCTCATCTCTTCGGCAAAGCAAATTTTAATGCAGCAGACCAACACCAGCATGGACAGCTTTGCAAACTTCGCTGCTGATAGACTTCGGAAGCTGGATGACAGCCAGAGGATCTACGCCGAAAGGATGTCCTGGGTGCTCACAGCTCTCATAATCTCTGGCATCCACCTCTGCAACCAGGTAGCGCACCTCTGCATCTCTCCATGGTGTTGCCCGTCTCCTGACCTCCATGTTGCCGCCTCTCCTGACAAGCTAGGCCACATCAACGTCGTAAACCCCGCCCATGACGCATCAACGTCGCCCACAGGGACGCACTTATTAGAGGACGCTACTGCGTGCGCGAAGGAAGCGCCCTGAATTCAGAGTATCTCCCGGTCAGACACGGGAAGACTGGTGTGTTGGTGGTTTTATGTATGGATATATATCTATGTTTTTAGATAGGTATGCATACTTGTATATCTGTGACTATGTATGTGTATATGTAGGTATCTGTATATGTGTACGCATATATGTGTGTAGATTTGTGTGTCTCTGAAAATGTATGTGTATATGGATGTATCTGTATACATAGGAGTACACATATGTATATATGGGCCCTTACTACTGAAAGAATGAGAAACAAAGCTTTTGCAAAGTAAAACACACAGTTTATTAAACAAATCAGTACAAAAATGAAAGTAGTGTAATGTGAGTAGTATCCCACTATAAGTTCTGATGCTGCCAAGTAACAGCACCAGGACCGTTAAAATATTGGCTGTAGTTGTCTCGGTAGGTCTTCGCATCGTGGGTGTTTCTGCCGGGTCCCAATGGTTGAAGGCCTGCAATTGCGGGATCGTTTGCGCGCCATTCACCGAGCTGCACTTCCCCATTTGTTAAGGCCCACAGAGTCCACGAAGCCAGGTGGACAGTATGCCAATGCATCGCGCCGGCGAAGGAAGTTGTGAAGCACGCAACAAGCCAAAACAACTGAGTCTATTGATTCAAGCTTCATGTTAATAGGCGTGTGGAAAACTCTAAGCGATTGGCCATGATACCGAAGGCATTTTCTACAACCCGACGTGCCCTTGACAAGCGGTAATTGAAAATTCTTCTTTCCTCCGTCAGACTTTTTTGGGGGAACAGTTTGATAAGATTGGGATGAAGCGGGAAGGCCTCATCACCGACAAAAACAAAATTAAGGTTGCCTCTAGTCTCAGAGTTGGGAGGCTAGTGAAGGTCACAGTTGTTCAAACGCTCTCCAAAAAGTGTGTGCTCTAAAACACCACCATCGGAAACCCTTCCGTTCATGCCAACATCTACATTTATAAATTCGTAATTGGCATTAACAAGGGCCATCAGGATGATGCTGAAATAGCCCTTATAATTAAAGAAATAGGATCCGCTGTTCGGTGGTTGAGTGATCCGGACATGTTTCCCGTCCAAAGCCCCACCACAGTTAGGGAACTGCCAAAGCTGCTCAAAATCGGAGGCAATCTTTTTCCATTCCTCCTCCGTGTTGGGAAACTGCATGTAGCTACGTAGACTGTGGAAAATCGCATTACATGTCTCCGGAATTAGAACGCTGAGCAGGGTCCTTGAAGTGGCTGAAGAAAAATGCAAGTCTTGCAGTGAGCGTCCGGTGGCCAGGAATCGCAGCTTGTTTGCCAATCTTTCATCTGCTGGGATGGCAGCACGCATCGCTGTATCCTTCCGTTGAATAAGTGGAGTAATTCTTTCCAGTAAATGTATGAAGGATTCCTCTGACATCCACAGATAGTTGCGGAAATCATGAGGATTCTTCTCCTGAAGCTCTCTTACAAGTTGCATGTGGGACAAATCGGACCTCTTCTGCAGCCACTCTCTGGTCCACATGCGACGCTTTCGTTTGGAACGCCTCTCTAGCAACCGTGCCTCATCTTGACGCCGAGATTCCTCAACCAGCAATGCAGCAAACACAACAGCACACTGCGCATTGTTCATGATGGTGCAAACTGAAAAAAATAAAATGAAAAGATGAGAAAAGTTTCAAAAAAAATAAAGCAATTATTAAAACTGTACATGCGAAAGGTCATGGAAAACTGCATTCCATTCCGTTAGCGCGCTTACCAGAAAATGTGCTGTATGGGTGTGTGCACACGAGACCCCCTAAAATGGCTGCACATGCAAAAGCATATGTACACAGATAGAAGCCAAGCCCTCCCTCCCTCCAGAGCAATGATAGCAGATAATTGGTAGGTGTCCTATAAATCAAGTACAAATGGAAACGCATTTGAGACCCCAAACGATACCTACTGTACACAGAGATAGGTGTCAGAATAACCGTTGAAGAATAGATAAATCGATGTGGAGTCGCAGCCCAGAGAACTCTACTATGATCTGCAAACCAGCACGCAGTCAGGAATAAAGGACGGAAGCGCTACTATGTTGCCTTCTTTAAGGCAAGGCCGACTAATCAGAACGCAGTAGCGACCACCAATCGGAACTGAGGGGTGCGGAAAAGGCAACGCAAATGCACGCCTATGTGTCTCAGTTCTGAGTCGCCTACTAGGTCGTTGGTAAGGTGTCAAACGCACTGATGCATGCTACCCAGCGGGACCTCAACGGTCAAAAAAGGTCCAGGCCATTCCGACACGACCAGCGATCTCACAGCAGGGGCCTGATCGCTGCTTCGTGTCAGACGTAGCGAGATCGCTACTGAGGTCGCTGTTGCGTCACAAAACTTGTGACTCAGCAGCGATCTCGCTAGCGATCTCGCTTAGTGTGACGGGGCCTTAACTTGGAGGCCTTTCTTAGTTGGTGATAACAGCACGAGGTGATCAGCATAGAGCAGAAATTTCACCTCTGTGTCATGGAGGGCGAGTCCTGGTGCTGAGGAGGACTCCAGAGCCTGCTCCAGCTTGTTGATGTAAATGTTGAAGAGCGTTGGACTGAGGCTGATGCCCTGTATTACTCCTCAGTTCTGTTGGAAACAGGCCATCCTCCTTGCATTTACCCTCATGCTGCAGCTGTTCTCGGTGTAGGAGCTTCGAATAACATCATATGTTCTGCATCCTATTCTGCTCCCCAGCAGTTTTAGGACTAGCCCTGGGTGCCACACTGAGTCGAAGGCCTAATTGAAGTCTATAAAGCAGGCATAGATCCTCCCATGCTTTGTATTGTGGAAATGGTTCTTGATGAGGCTGTGCAGGGTGTAGATGTGGTCGGTGGTGCCAGGGATGGCGTCAGCACCCGGCGCACCCGGGCAAGTGCTGGGGTCCTGAGCAGGCAGAGGGGCCCACTGGCGGTCGCGCACCCCGCTGGGCTCTGGGCGGGGGAGAGCGGTTTCAGCACCCGCCCTTCCCCCCGCTTGCTCAGGGCCCCAGCAGCCGGATACCTACCTCTCCCCGTGCTTCTGCAGATCCGCTGTCTTCCTGGTGCGCGCTCCCTGTGACGTCTCAGGTCAGAGGGTGCAGTGACGTCTTTACACCACGCCCTCCCCTGAGCCGTCACAGGGAGCGCTGAGCGGGAAGACGCCGACAACGCTGGAGTCCGGACCCGAGCAGCAGGTAGCAGGTGAGGAGGAGGGAGGTGAATATTTGCTTTTTTTTTTAATGTATGGAGGCATGGGGCATTATAAAGAGGTGGGTGCATCCTGCATGGGGCATTATAAAGAGGGGGGGGTGGCATCCTGCATGGGGCATTATAAAGAGGGGGGGTGACATCCTGCATGGGGCATTATAAGGTGGGGAACAGCCTGCATGGGGCAGTATAAAGAGAGGGGGTGACATCCTGCATGGGGCATTATAAAGAGGTGGGGGGGTGACATCCTGCATGGGGCATTATAAAGATAGGGGGTGACATCCTGCATGGGGCATTATAGAGAGAGGGGGTGACAGCCTGCATGGGGCATTATAAGAGGGGGGGACAGCCTGCATAGTGCATTATGTGGGGGGAACAGCCTGCATGGAGCATTATAAGGGGGGGGCAGCCTGTATGGGACATTATGTGGGGGGTAACAGCCTGCATGGAGCATTAAAAGGGGGGACAGCCTGTATGGGGCATTATGTGGGGGGTAACAGCCTGCATGGAGCATTATAAGGGGGGGACAGCCTGTATGGGGCATTATGTGGGGGGTAACAGCCTGCATGCAGCATTATATGGGGGCCAGTATCCTGTATGGAGCGTTATAAGGGGACCGGTATCCTGTATGGAGCGTTATATGGGGGCCAGTATCCTGTATGGAGTTTTATAAGGGGACCAGTATCCTGTATGGAGCGTTATATGGGGGCCAGTATCCTGTATGGATCTTTATAAGGGGACCAGTATCCTGTATGGAGCGTTATATGGGGGCCAGTATTCTGTATGGAGCGTTATATGGGGGCCAGTATTCTGTATGGAGCGTTATATGGGGGCCAGTATTCCGTATGGAGCCTTATATGGGGGCCAGTATTCCATATGGAGCCTTATATGGGGGCCAGTATTCCGTATGCAGCCTTATATGGGGGCCAGTATTCCGTATGCAGCCTTATATGGGGGCCAGTATTCCGTATGGAGCCTTATATGGGGGCCAGTATTCCGTATGGAGCCTTATATGGGGGTCAGTATTCCGTATGAAGCCTTATATGGGGGCCAGTATTCCGTATGGAGCCTTATATGGGGGTCAGTATTCCGTATGGAGCCTTATATGGGGGCCAGTATTCCATATGGGGGCCAGTATTCCGTATGAAGCGTTATATGGGGGCCAGTATTCCGTATGGAGCCTTATATGGGGGCCAGTATTCTGTGTGGAGCGATTCACCGGTTTCTGAGCTATTGTGGAATTTACAATAGATATCACTCATGTAATGTATTTCTGGCAATGTAATTGGTGTGTTCAGAGGGTTTTGGAAGTCTTTGAATTTTTTCTCCATATCCTTCAGTTTATTCACAAACTCTTTGTGTGCCACATGCAGGTCATCACTTGGGATGTCTTTGTAAAGGTCCTTGAAGTACTTGAGCCATATGTTCCTGGTCTGGATATGGAGGTTGTAGCTTTTTCGGTTGGATCCTAGGTGGTTCCATAGTTCCCAAAAGCTGTTGTCTTCAATGGCATCTTGGCGTTGGAGGAGTTTTGTGGAAATGTGTTTTTTCTTTTTCCTTTTGAGGATGGATTTCTAATTTTGTTGTATTGTGTGGTAAGCTTCTCTCAGAGTGGGGTTGTTTGGGTCTCTGTGTTTTTTATTTGAGGTCGTTCTTAGGACCTTCCTTATAGCTTTACATTCCTTGTCAAACCAGTTGTTGGGATTTTCTTTAATCAACCTCTTGTTGCTGCATCTTTTTGGGTCGAACATTTCTGCCATGGCATAGAGTATGTTGTTAAGGTCCCTTACTGCTAGGTGTACGCCTTCTGCGTTAAGTTCATTCATGTAATTTTGGAAGCTCTGGAGCTTTTCCTTGATCTCTGGTCTGTTGATGGCATCTGTATATTTTGAGGCCAACATCTTGGATCAGTTGAAGGAAATAATAGTTTCCGACAACACATAGGGTATTACCGAATTCGGTAGAAATTGCACAATAAATTGTGGGTTCCATTTTTACCTATTAACCCTTGTGTAACTGACAAATTTGCAGCAAATACAAAAATGACATTTTTAGAACTAAAATGTTATATTTACACATCCCAATGTTATAAAATTCTGCGAGGCACCTGTCGGTTCAAAATACTCACTACACCCCTAGATGAATCCCTTAGGCAGTGAAGTTTCCAATATGGGGTCACCTGGTGGGGTTTCTGCTGATCTGGCACCTCAGGGGCTTGTCTCATGGACACACAATCTATAATAATAATAATAATCTTTATTTTTATATAGCGCTAACATATTCCGCAGCGCTTTACATACATTATCATCGCTGTCCCCAGTGGGGTTCACAATCTAAATTCCCTATCAGTATGTCTTTGGAGTGTGGGAGGAAACCAGAGGAAACCCACACAAACACTGAAAGAACATACAAGCTCCTTGCAGATGTTGTCCTTGGTGGGATTTGAACCCAGGACCACTGAACCACTGTGCTATTCAAACAATCAGAGTTCTAAAAGTCAAGTAGCGCTCCTTCCCATCTGATCCCTGCCGTGTGCTCAAACAGTAGTGTGCAACCACATATGGGGTGCTGCCATGTTCAGTAAAAATTGCATAACATATAATGGGATCCATTTTCTCATATTATCTCACGTGTAAATTATATATTTGGCACTAAAACAGTATTTTAGTGGAAAAAATAAATTTTTTTGTTTTCATATCTAAATGTTATAGTTTTGTGAATCGCCTGTAGGTTAAAAATGATCAATACACCCCTTTATCAATTCCTTGAGGGGTTTAATTTCCAAAATTAGTTCACTTATAGGGGTTTCAGCTGTTTGACCTGTCAGGGGCTCTGCAAATGCGACTTGGCATTAACAATCTATTCCAGACAAATTTATGCTTCAAAAATCACATAGCGCTCTTTCCTTTCCGAGCCATGCTATGTGCCAGTTTTTGTCACATATGGAGTATGTGTCATGTGAAAAAACAAAGGGAAAGGGAAAACGTATGTCAGCTCACCATGTAATAGCCAGACTCATCCAGTCCCAACGAAGTCTTGCAGCGGAGACTCCCAGGTCACGGGCTACCAAGGTTCAAGTAATGAGAAAGCAAGCAAAGATGTCTCCAGCAGGACCAGGGTTTAGCCGAAACGCGTTGGAATGTGCTGTACCTAAGAGCCGCTATATTGCTCATTCTGTAACTCATCCTTGGCTTTTATAATTTGAAATTAAAAGTGAAGTTTTACCAAGATATACAACAACCCTGGTCCTGCTGGAGACATCTTTGCTTGCTTTCTCATTATGTGTCATGTGTGTGTCAGATGTGACAGACAGTCGCCCTGGAGTTGTTTGCAGAAGATCTCTTTGTTTGGCATTACAGATACCTTCTTAGCTGTCTCACTCTAGGACCCAGCGGCTACCTCCCTCCAGCTAATTGACACCCAGGCCTGGCTGTTTCAATACTTGCTGTTTGATAGAGGGAGGTGCCGGTGATATTCACTTGTTCTCTTGAGAAGGCTTGGAGCTGTTGCGGTCTGCTTACTTTCTCTTTTGTGCTTGAAGGACGTTAGGAATAATCTCTCTGAAGTCGGCTCAAGCTAGGTTACTTTTCCTCGTGTTTGTTTCCCTTAATGTCTTTAGTTGTTAGTGACAGTATCTTCATGTTCAGAAGAAATTGCATAACAAATTTAGGGTTCTGTTTTCCCCTATTATCCACTCTGAAAATTTCAAATTTGGGGTGGGGATAAAACCATATTTTAGCAGAAAAAAGTAATTTTCATTTTCACATCCACGTTTTAAAAAGTTATGCGAAGCACCCATTGGTTCACCAAGCTCAACAAACCCCTAGATGAATTGCTTGATGGATCTAGTTTCCAAAGTGGGGTCACTTGTGGGGCTTTCTGCTGTTTTGGTACCTCCGGGGCTCTGCAAATGAGACATGATTTCTGCAATCCATTGTTGTCAAATTTACATTCAAAATACCAAATGTCGCTTCTTCCAAACCCTGTCGTGTGTCAAATAGAACTTTTTGACTACATGTGGGGTATCGCCTTGCTCAGAAGAAATTAGATAACAAGCCTTGCTGTCACCTTTTTTATATTACCCCTTGCAAAAGTAAAAATTTGGGGCTAAAGCAACATTTTCGTGCAAAAAAAAATGAACATTTTCAATGTGGAGACCAAATGTTATCAAATGCTGTGTAGTAGTTGTGGATTCAAAATGCTCACCATACCTCTGGATAAAATCCTTGATAGGTATAGTTTCCAAAATGGGGTCACTTCTAGGAGTTTTCTGCTGTTTGGGCACCCTAGGGGCCATGGAAATGCAACATGATGCCCACAATTTATTTCAGTCAAATTTGTGTTCCAATATTCAAATGGTGCTTCTTCCCTTCCGAGCCTGGCCCTTTCTCCAAACAGAGGTTTCTGAACACATGTGGGGTATCAGTGTGCTCAGAAGAAACTAGGTAACAAATTGTGGAGTTCATTTTCTTGTACTATTCCTTTTAAAGAAAAAAAATTGTGGCTAAAGCAACATATGGGAAATGGTGTTTGTACAGTATGACTAAGCTTTGAGCATATATACATTGAAAGTTCATCAAAATTATGATATTTTCACAAATAAACCCAAAACCTATCAATCTAAATTTACAACTAACAAAGTAAAATGTGTCACGAAAAAAACAAATCTCAGAATCACTGGGATACGTTGAAGTATTCCAGAGTTATTACCACATGAAGTGACACTGGTCAGATTTCAATTCTATGGCCAAGTCAATAATGTTAAAATTGGCTCGGTCACTTAAGGATTAAATTTCCCTCCTCCAGACTCGTTAACAGAACCAACATTTTTTTGGATGAGGGATGAAGAGTGCCGCATTCATTTATATTTGCATCTTTAAGACTCAAATACAAATGAATCTCTGAACGCGTCGGCACTTCCTGGGTGTCACGGGTGTGTCAGAGGTGAAATACAGTTGCCCTGCAGTTAGTTTCAGGAGATCTCTACATTTGGCCTTACAGACATCTTCTTGAGACTGTCTCTAGGACCCATGCTGTGTTTCAGAGGGAGTTGCCGCCGATATTCATTACTCCTAGTGAAGTCTTCAGTAAAAGCAGTAACTTTTCCTCTCTGGTGTTTGAGGATGTGTGCACATTTTTCTGGAGTCGACTAAAAGCTAAGCAATTTCCTTTTTGTCTTTAGAGTTCAGTGGAGATTGACTAGTGCTCATCTCCTCCCTTCCCTAGCCTTAGTTTAACACCAGGGAAAGGGGCAAACAGCAAAAAGGTAATGGTAGTTACTAGCCCTGATGTCAAGGAACATGCTCAACCGGACACAGCAGGCCCCCTTTTTTTAGAAGGAGGTAACACAAGTGCAGAATGAAGATAACGATAAAGTAGGGACTCACAAAATCGGGGGGACCCTTGACGGGGATTGCGAGCTTACGTATTTTGGCCAAAATATTAACTAATACCTCATATGATATTTTTGCACTTTTTTTATCTGATGGGGCGCAGCCAGGCCCTTTACTGGTGACCTTGTGAATTAGGGGCTGGCACCTCTGTGATGCACGGATAGGGTGCTGGGCATCCCGCCTAATCGAATAGTAGGGGCGTGTAATAGGATGCTGGCTAGGCACAGTGCTGCATGTGTGTGACCTGCACCTTATTCAAAGTTTCATCTGTGTGCAGTTTTAGTGCTAGGCAATCACCCCCTCCATGGAGTGAGAGGATGAGAGTGATTGTTCATCAGCATTCTGCACCTGTGTTACCTCCTTCTAACAAAAGGGGGCCTGCTGCGTCCTGTTGAGCATGTTTCTTGACATCCTGGCTGGTAACTACTATTGCTTTTTTACTGTTTTCTAATTTGATTTTGGAATTTTTAAAAAAATCTGTTTACTGTTCTGGCTGGGCTCTTTGTTTTTAAAGCCAGGGAAAGACAGGGCGAGGAATGCGATTGGTTAAGAGCCAATATAGGGTTGATAGTTGAGGCAGGGTGACACTAGACCAGACTAGGAGGTCTCCACTCCCCCCTTTCCCTAGTGTCAGGGCTCCCTTTCCCTCTTCCCACTGTGTTGCACTAAGTCTTTCTCACACCTTGCGTGACATTATCGCTGGCCGAGCACATTTTGAAAGGAGAAAAAAAGTAGAAAACTGACACTTTAGGGGAGGGGGAGGTTTCCTCAGTGTGTTTTTGGGCGTGAACCTTTTTTTTTCCTTTCTCCTTTGGTATGGGTTCAGTTGCAGAGCTCGCAGAGCGGCTGCACATGCTGTCTCTGGAGGTGAATGATGTCCGCTGTGAGGTACAGCAGCAGCATCAGCGGTTACAGGTCGCCAATGTGGGGTCTCTGCAGGTAGGCCTGTCCAGCCTGAACCCAAAGTTTCCCTCCTGGACAGGTTTTCAGGAGGTAGGGACAATTTGTTTGTATTCAAGGAGACATGCAAACTGTATTTCAAACTTCATCCTTACTCCTCAGGAAATGAGGAGCAACAGGTTTGAATT
The DNA here is from genome assembly GCF_046119375.1 of Phyllobates terribilis. Classification (NCBI taxonomy): domain Eukaryota; kingdom Metazoa; phylum Chordata; class Amphibia; order Anura; family Dendrobatidae; genus Phyllobates; species Phyllobates terribilis. The sequence goes on along the minus strand of NW_027362855.1, from coordinate 5,795,082 downwards.
GTGATCGCTCTACTGCAGAGAGATCCTCAGTCGTGGGCGCTTTCTTTACTGCAGGACTCGTTTTTTTTCTCCAGTCTGTGGAGGGTTTTTCGGGGCTCTGACCCTCATCTATGATGACCCTGGCCGAGTCTACTTGGCTGAGTTTAGGCTACGTCGCCTTCAGCAGGGAATTGGTCAGTGGAAAATTAAAGTTCGGAATTCCGTAGATGGGCAACGGATTCCAAATGGAATGACTCAGCCCTTAGAAGTCAATTTTGTGAGGGGCTTACTGAAAGGTTGAAAGATGCCTTGGCAGTATATGAAACCCCTCAGTCCTTGCAGGCTGCCATGTCGTTGGCCATACGTCTTGATAGACAACTTTGAGATAGACAGGTGAGACCACCTTCTCCGGGGCCTTCTTGTGGGGGTTGTGTACCTCTGCCGGGGGAGCGGTCTGAGGGTGAACCAGTACTGGGGGAGGTGGAGGAACCCATGCAGTTAGGGGGTGTCTCTGCATCATACATCTCCCTGGAGATTCGCAAGATAAAAGGTGTATGTATTTGTTGTGGGAAAAAAGGACATTTTGATGGGACCTGTCCTTCAATTCCTAAACAAAAGGAGACTCAATTAACTCTTGGTAGTCTGGAGTTAGATAAACAAGGGGTGCATTTGAGGCCAAACTGCAGTTCCCGCTTTGTCCTGACAGCAGAGGTGGTGCTAGAGAGCAAAACCAAGAACATTTCTGTGTTTTTTGACAGTGGAGCCGGAGTCAGCATGGTTGATGCTGAGCTTGTGAAGACTCATGGTCTTGCTTGCTGTACTTTAGATAAACCTATTTCCATTCTTGCCATCGACTCGGCGCCACTTGCACAGAAAGCATTTACTCAGATTGTACATAATGTAAAACTGAGGGTGGGGTCAGTTCATTGTGAAATTATTCCTTCCTATGTCTTGGACAATCTTCCTACACCGATTGTTTAGGGTATTCCGTGGCTTGTTAAACATAACCCATTGGTGGACTGGCAAGCCGGGAAATTATTGAATGGGGAGATTACTGCCATGCAAATTGTTTAGATATTTCCCTTGCTACTGTCTCTACAGAAATATTACCTGCTTTTCTGTCTGGTTTTGAGGATGTTTTTTCTGAGAGGGGGAGTCAGGATTTTCCTCCTCGTCATGCTTAAAACTGTCCTATTAAACTGATCCCCGGAGCTTAACTACCGAAATCCAAACTGTATAATCTTTCTGGCCCTGAGAGATAAGCCATGAAGGATTTCATTGCAGAATGTCTGGAGAAGGGACATATCAGACCCTCATCTTCGCCCATGGCGGCAGGGTTCATCTTTGTGAAGAAAAAAGATGGCGGTCTACGTCCCTGTTTAGATTTCTGGGAATTACTTCAGATTACTTTCCACTATCCATACTCTCTCCCTCTGATTCCTGATTTGTTCAGTCAGGCTGTGGGAGCTAAGTTATTCTCCAAGTTGGATTTAAGGGGAGCCTACAATCTGGTTAGTTTCAGAGAAGGGGACGAATAGAGTTTGGTTATGCCTTTTGGTTTGACTAATGAACCTGCGGTATTCCAGCATTTCATAAATTATATTTTTCATCGTTTGGTGGGGAGGTTTGTTGTGGTCTATCTGGACGATATTTTGTTTTACTCACCTGATTTTGAGACTCATCGGGGGCATGTTAAGCAGGTGCTTCAGATGTTAAGGGACAACAAACTTTATGCCAAACTGGAAAAATGTGTTTTTGCTGATCAGGAGGTGCAGTTTTTGGGGTACTTGTTGTCGTCTTCAGGTTTTCGGATGGACCCGGAGAAGATCCATGCAGTCCTTGATTGGGAACGTCCCGAGAACCTGAGGGCTTTACTTATTTTTACTGGAAATTCATCCAAAATTACTCTGTAATTGTGAAACCCCTTACTGACATGACTAAGAAGGGGTTTGATTTTTCCAAATGGTCGGATGCCTCAGTTCAGGCTTTTTCTTCTTTAAAGAATCATTTTGCCACTTCACCTATACTCAGTCAACCCGATGTTTCCCAAACCTTTACTGTGGATGTTGTTGCGTCGGATGTCGGGATTGGGGCTGTGTTGTCTCAGGGTCCGTCCTCTGGTAAATGGCGTCCATGCGCCTTCTTTTCTAAAAATATTGTCTTCGGCTGAGAGAAATTATGACGTGTGTAATAGGGAACTTTTGGCGATCAAATTGGCTTTCAAAGAATGGCGACATTGGTTGGAGCGGGCTGTCCATCCTGTTACTGTTATTACTGACCATAAGAACCTGTCATATCTCCAGTCAGCTAAACATCTCAAACCTAGGCAAGTCAGATGGTCCCTGTTTTTTACTAGGTTCAATTTTGTTGTCACTTTTCGTCCAGGGGTCAAAAAATGTCAAGACTGATGCTTTGTCCCGGAGCTTCCCTGGTGGTAGTGACCATGAGAACCCTGCCCCGATATTACAGAAAGGGGTAGTCATTTCGGCACTGTATCCTGAACTGGAGGGTGAGGTGTTGGAGGCTCAGGGGGACGCCCCTGCCTCCTGCCCTTCAGGAATGGTTATTTGTACCATTACATCTGCACCACAAAGTAATTAAAGAGCATCATAACTCTGTGCTTGCTGGGCATCCAGGTGGTAAGGCAACCGCGGACCTCCTCTCTCGTCGTCATTGGTGGCCGGGGTTGCATCGGGATGTGATTGAACATATAGCTGCTTGTAGTATTTGCGCGCGTTCTAAGGTTTCGCATACCCGTCCGTCTGGTACTCTTCTTCCGCTACCTATTCTTAGTAGGTCATGGACACACATGTCCATGGATTTTATTACTGACCTACCGGTTTCTGCAGGCAAAACGGTGGTTTTGGTGGTAATAGATGGAGATAGAGGTTCAGTAAAATGGTTCCCTTTGTCGCATTGCCTGCACTTCCAAATCCCAAGACACTTGCTCAGATGTTCATAAATGAGATTGTGAAGCTTCAAGGGGTTCCCTCCGATGTGGTGTCAGATCGGGGGACCCAGTTTGTTTCCAAGTTCTGGAAGGCATTCTATTCTCGACTGGGGGTGCAGCTGTCCTTTTTTTCTGCCTTTCACCCTCATTCGAATGGTCAGACCCAGCGTGTCAATCAGAATTTGGAGACCTACCTAAGATGTTTCGTCTCCGAAAATCAGGAGGATTGGGCATCCTACTTACCGCTGGCAAAATTTGCCATTAATAATCATCGTCAAGAATCCACTGGCAGGTCACCGTTCTTCGGTGCATACGTTTATCACCCACAGTTTGGTACCTTTAGTGGGGGAGGAGCTTCAGGAGTTCCTTAGGCGGAATGGTTTGCTTTGCCGCTCTCCTCGGTATGGCAGGGTGTTCTGAGTAATTTAAAGATCATGGGAGACAGGTATAAAAGTATGGCTGATAGAAAACGCTTGCCAGGTCTGGACCTGAATGTGAATGACCTTGCGTGGTTGTCTACCAAGAATATAAGATTGAAAGTTCCTTCTTGGAAGCTGGGACTTAGGTTTATTGGTCCCTATAAAATAAACCGCCATCATTAACCCAGCAGCGTTTCGTCTTGAACTTCCTCAGGCCCTTAAGGTCCACAATGTGTTCCACAGGTCCTTATTCAAAAAGTATGTGGAACCTCTTGAGCCCTCACCTCTACTACCTCCCCCAGTAATAGTTCGTGGTAATCTGTGTTGCACAGCTTCTGGATACCCACAGTTGCAGTAGAAACTTCACAGAGCATATTAGATGGGATAACAAACTTTTACTTCTCAGAACATGAGGTAAAAGAAAAAACGCACAGTCACCCAGTACTGCACCAGGAAGTAAGAACAAAACAGAAAATACAAGAGAAACTTTTTTTCTTTTTACAATACAGTAAACAAGGAAACTTTACACAACATCGCCATCTACTCTCAGATCAGCACAAAGTCCTCCACACAAACAAAGAAGTCCACAACTGTTGCATATACCAACAACCTTTCTCAACAGTAAGGATTTATTCAGTCAAACTCAATTTCTTCATTAGTCTCTGATGTTTTTCAGCATTCAATGCCTGTGTGAAAATATCTGCTGTCATATCTTCAGTTGGACAATATTCTAATTTCAGGATTCCTTGTTCCTGATGGTCCCTCGAGAAATGATACTTCACATCAATGTGCTTGGTTCTTGGGTTAACTCTTTCCATCTGAGCAAGAACAAGACATCCCTGATTGTGCTTATTTATTTTTGTTGGTTCCAACTGTGCCTGTCCTAGGTCTGTTCGCAATTGTCTTAACCATAGAACTTCTTGACTCGCATGTGCTGCTGCAACATATTCTGCTTCTGTTGACGACAGCGTTACAATTGATTGTTTTTTACTAGTCGAACTAATTGGTCCACCTGAGAGAAAGAAAAGATAGCCACTGGTAGATTTTCTGTCAGTTGGATCTGCAGCCCAATCTGCATCAACGTATCCAGTTAAAATGCATTTATCATCACTTATAGGCAGTTTCAGTTTAACATTGCTGGTTCCTTACAAATAACGTATTACTCTCTTCACAGCATTCCAATCCGCTTTATTTGGCTTGGACACTTTTCTACTCAGAATTCCTACTGCTGCTGCAATGTCAGGCCTTGTAACAGTCGCTAGATACAGTAATTTTCCTATCGCCATTCTGCACTCTTCATTATTTGGTAACACATTTTTCTTACTACTCATCTCTTTAAGATAATTAGTTTCCATTGGAGACTTTGCTGGTTTTGCATCCTTCAATCCAAATGTTTTGGTTATGTCTTGAATCATGTGATTTTGATTAAGTAGGAAACTTCCATCTTCTTCTTTCTATCTGTATTCCTAAGTATTGTTTCACATTTTCCAAGTCTTTGATCTCGAAATGTTGATTCAGGATTTTTAGTATGTCCTCTTTATCCCTTTCTTTTTCAAAACAAACTAAAATGTCATCAGCATATATGAGTACATAGATCCATGTGTCCATTAGTCTTTTTGTGTACAGGCAAGGATCAGCTTTGCTTCTTTTAAATTTTTCATTTGTGAACACCTCCGTGATTTTATCATTCCACGATTTAGCAGCTTGTTTTAAACCGTATATACTTTTCTGTAATTTGCAAACCATGTTTGGGTTAATTTCATCTTTGAATCCTGGAGGTTGTTCCATGTAAATATCTTCTGTTAAACTTCCATTCAAAAATGCTGTCTTTACATCCAGATGTTTCAGTTCCATTTGTTTCATTGCTGCAACTGCAAACAAAGTTCTTATTGTAGTATGTTTGACAACTGGAGCAAATGTTTCATCATAGTCTTCTCCATATTTTTGAGAATAACCTTTAACTATGAGTCTTGCTCGGTATCGTTCAGCTGTGCCATCTGTTCAGTACTTTTACTTTAAAAACCCATTTACATCCTATAGCTTTTCTTCCTTCGGGTAATTCTGTTAGTGTCCATGTTTTTGAGTCATGCATGGATTTTATTTCTACTTATGTTGCCTCTATCCATTTATTGGCTTCTTCTTCAGGAAGTCAAGATATGTCTTCCCAAGAGGTAGGCTTATAAATTTTACTTGTACTTGCCTTGTATGAAAGGCGTATTGGTGGTTTTCTACTTATGTTGCCTCTATCCATTTATTGGCTTCTTCTTCAGGAAGTCAAGATATGTCTTCCCAAGAGGTAGGCTTATAAATTTTACTTGTACTTGCCTTGTATGAAAGGCGTATTGGTGGTTTTCCTTTGTTTTCTCTTATTGAACGTCTTGGTTCTGTGTCTGTTTGTAGTTGTTTCTCTTCACTTTCAGTATTCTGTTTTTATTACTTTCAACTTCTTTTTCATCAGATATTCCTTCAGCTATATCATTGCTGTTTTTCTCATTTTTTGTTTCCAGTGAAATCATAGTGTCTTCATTTAGATCCTCAATGAATGTCACACTGTTACTCACCATAATTCTGTCTGTTTTGGGATCTAGGATTCTATATCCTTTGCAATTTTCACTATATCCAACAAATATTCCTTCCATGGACCTATTTTGAAGTTTGGAACGTTTTCCTGTTGGAATGAATACAAAAAACTTTTAAATGATTTACACTTGGTTTCATACCTTGCCACAGTTCATATGTTTTTTTTTCAGTTTTCTAGAAAAAGTCGGTTCTGTAGATACAGTGCCTACAAGTAGTATTCAACCCCCTGCAGATTTAGCTGGTTGACACATGCGGAATTAACTTGGCATTGTGACATTTGTACTGTAGATCAGCCTGGAAGTGGGAAATGCACTGCAGCAAATTTTGTTTGTTTTTTTTTTTTGTTTTTTTTTAAAAACGTTAAAAGTTAATTCAGAGTGTCATTTATTATTCAACCCCTCAAACCACAAGAATTCTGTTTGGTCCCCCTAAAGTATTAAGAAGTAGTTCAGGCACCAAGAATAATGAGCTTCACATGTGTGGATTAAAGATCTCTTTTGCCAGCCTTTTCTGACTATTTAAGACCCTCCCCAAACTTGTGAACAGCACTCAGACATGGTCAACATGGGAAAGACAAAGGAGCATTCCAAGGCCATCAGAGACAAGATCGTGGAGGGTCACAAGGCTGGCAAGGGGTACAAAACCCTTTCCAAGGAGTTGGGCCTACCTGTCTCCACTGTTGGGAGCATCATCCGTAAGTGGAAGGCTTATGGAACTACTGTTAGCCTTCCACGGCCTGGACAGCCTTTGAAAGTGTCCTCCCGTGCCGAGGCCAGGCTTGTCCGAAGAGTCAAGGCTAACCCAAGGACAACAAGGAAGGAGCTCCGGGAAGATCTCATGGCAGTGGGGACATTGGTTTCAGTCAATACCATAAGTAACGTACTCCACCGCAATGGTCTCCGTTCCAGACGAGCCTGTATGGTACCTTTACTTTCAAAGCGTCATGTCAAGGCTCGTCTACAGTTTGCTCATGATCACTTGGAGGACTCTGAGACAGACTGGTTCAAGGTTCTATGGTCTGATGAGACCAAGATCGAGATCTTTGGTGCCAACCACACACGTGACGTTTGGAGACTGGATGGCACTGCATACGACCCCAAGAATACCATCCCTACAGTCAAGCATGGTGGTGGCAGCATCATGCTGTGGGGCTGTTTCTCAGCCAAGGGGCCTGGCCATCTGGTCCGCATCCATGGGAAGATGGATAGCACGGCCTACCTGGAGATTTTGGCCAAGAACCTCCGCTCCTCCATCAAGGATCTTAAGATGGGTCGTAATTTCATCTTCCAACAAGACAACGACCCAAAGCACACAGCCAAGAAAACCAAGGCCTGGTTCAAGAGGGAAAAAGTCAAGGTGTTGGAGTGGCCTAGTCAGTCTCCTGACCTTAACCCAATTGAAAACTTGTGGAAGGAGCTCAAGAATAAAGTCCACATGAGACACCCAAAGAGCCTAGATAACTTGGAGAAGATCTGCATGGAGGAGTGGGCCAAGATAACTCCACAGACCTGTGCCGGCCTGATCAGGTCTTATAAAAGACGATTATTAGCTATAATTGCAAACAAGGGTTATTTCACAAAATATTAAACATAGGGGTTGTATAATAATTGACCCACACTTTTATGTTTAAAATTTAATAAAATTCAACTGAGCAACATAACTTTTTGGTTTGTAAGATTTATGCTTCTGTTCATAAAACCTACTCTCGTTTGCAGTTTGAAGGCTCTAACTTATTTGCATCTTATCAAACCAGCTAAATCTGCATGGGGTTGAATACTACTTGTAGGCACTGTATGTAGCTGTCATTGCTGCTTCACCCCAATATTTCTCTGATAGTTTGGAATCTGTCAGCATGCACCTTATTATTTCAGTCAGAGTTCTGTTTTTCCTTTCTGCTACTCCATTTCGTTCAGGTGTGTAAGGAACAGTCTTTTGATGCTCTATACCATTTTTTCTTAAGTAGTTTTCAATTTGGTGTCCTGTGAATTCACCTCCATTATCACTTCTAATGACAATTGGCTTCCTCTGAAATTTGTTATTCGACTTTGTCACGTAGTCTACTAGTTTATTGAAAACTTTGCTTTTGTTCTTGATCAAGTATGTGACTGTGTATCTTGAGTAGTCACCTATAAATGGATGTCTGTGTCCTAGATGTCTATGCCACATGTGAATACAATTCTTGTGATCATGTGTACACAACTTCATCTGTTCCTTTAATGTGTAATGATATAATTGTTCATCTGCCTTGACATTGGTTATTACCTTGTTTCCTGCAAGGATTGTACACTCATCATCTTTGAATTTTACAGTAAGTCCTTTAGCAGTTAGACGTTTTACAGATAACAATCCTCCTTCTAATCCTGGAACATATAACACATCCTGTACAAGTATTTTTGAATCATGCCCAAACTTGTTAGAACAGTTTAGCATTCCCTATCCAACACCTTCTGCAGTTATTGTGCTTCCATCTGTAAGATAAATGGCTTCCTTCTTATTTAAATTAAGTTCAATAAAGAAATTTTTATTACTTGTCATGTGACTTGTTGCTCCTGAGTCAATAAACCAACCCAACGATGATTTCTTATCAGTCACTTTAAATGTGCCATTCCAATTATTTTCACATGAATCAGAAATTGTGTTTTTCACCTTCTGTGTATTCTCTTTATGATGTAATTTCTGTTGTTCTGCTTTCCATATAGTACAGTCTTTCTTTAAATGTTCTTTTTTCTTTTCACCTGAAATATTCTCTTGTCTCTTTATTATAGGGTCTTTTTGATTCTGTAGCTTTAAGAGCATTTCCATAATCTTTTTCAGTAGAAGAATCATTTGTTTGTTCTTTCCTTCTTTGATATTCATCTATGAGTCTGGTCTTCACAAACTCTAATGTAATGTCTGTTTCAGATCTTGTCTCTAGTGCATTTATCAAAGCAGTATATGAATCCTGTAAACTGCACAATAATATTGCTGCTTCATGGCTTTCCTTAATATCTTCACCAATTGATCTCAGCTGTGATATCACTTCCATAATAGAGAATATATGCTTCTGTATGTCATTGTCTGCACTTAGTCTCATACTGTAAAGCTTTCTTAGCAGAAATAACTTGTGATTTAAGCTGGGTCTTTCATGTAGCTTTCTTAGTGCTTCCCACATTCCCTTTGCTGTATCCTCATTCCTTATGTGGATTAATTGAGCATCATCCACTAATAGACTGATGGTAGCTCTTGCTTCTCTATTTTTCTTATCCCATGTCTGATTATCCTCATCAGGTCTAACTGTAGTGATTACTTCCCATAAATCATCTTTAGACAATAAGATTTCTACTTTGAACTTCCAGAACTGATAATTCTCACTATTCAGCTTAGCTACTGTGAGTTTTAGCTCTGTGCTACTTGTCATCTTTAACTTGTCTTACTTGTTTGGAGAGAATTGTACTGAAGAATTCTTCTGCATTCACCAGGGTCTTGCTGAGAGTTCTGGTGTCCTGGGTGTCTGGGGTCCTCGGTGCCTGGGCCCATAACCTGTTGCACAGCTTCTGGATACCCACAGTTGCAGAATAAACTTAACAGAGCAGATTACATGGGATAACAAGCTTTCACTTCTCAGAACATGAGGTAAAGGAAAAAACGCACAGTCACACAGTACTGCACCAGGAAGTAAGAACAAAACATAAAATACAAGAGAGACTTTTTTCTTTTTACAATACAGTAAACAAGGAAACTTTACACAACATCTCTATCTACTGTCAGATCAGCATAAAGTCCTCCTTCACACAAACAAAGAAGTCCACAACTGTTTCATATACCAATAATCTGGCATTTCAGATTTCAAGGATTGTAGATTCTTGTCTCCAACGTCGTTCTCTACAATACTTGGTGCACTGGAAAGGCTATGGTCCAGAGGAGAGGATGTGGGTTTCTGTGTCAGAGGTTGGTTCGATAATTCCACACCTCTTATCCTGAGAAACCTGGTCCTGTGTGTCCGGAGGCCACTCATAGAGGAAGGGGTACTGTCACGGGTGTGTCAGAGGTGACAGACAGTCGACCTGCAGTTGGTTGCAGAAGATATCTACATTTGGCATTATAGACATTTTCTTGAGGCTGTCTCTAGGACCCAGCGGCTACCTCTCTCTGGATAATTAACAACCTGCCTGGGTGTATAAATACCTTCTGTGTTTCAGAGGGAGTTGCCGGCGATATTCATTACTCCTAGTGAAGACTTCAGCAACAGCAGTACTTCCTCTTCTCTGGTGTTTGAGGACGTGTGCACATTTGTTTGGAGTCATCTAAAAGCTAAGCAATTTCCCCTGTTTGTCCTTCCTTTTTCTTTTTTGAGTTCAGTGGAGATTGACTAGTGCTCATCTCCTCCCTTCCCTAGCCTGAGTGTAACGCCAGCGAAAGACAGGGCGAGAAACGTGTGCGGCAATTGATTAAGAACCAAAATAGGGTTGATAGTTGAGGCTGGGTGACACTAGACCAGACTAGGAGGTCTCCACTCCCCCCTTTCCCTAGTATCTGGGCTCCCTTTCCCTCTTCCCTCTGTTTCGCACTAAGTCTTTCCCACACCTTGCGTGACACTGGGTGAGTTGAGCTCCAATCAGCTCCCTGACCCAATGTGCAGAGATGTGCTCATGCTGCTGATGTCACAGCAGCGCAATGAGGTCATCTCAACACCCTGCTGACGTCATTGCAGAGCACCATGAAGAAGGAAAAGCAAAATCCTGCAGCAGGTAATGACTCATAGAGCCAAAGATACTCGGGGGAGCCTTGGTATGGAGAATAGGGTGGGGACCACAGTATGGAGAATGGGGTGGGGGCCTCGGTATGGTGAATGTGATGATCCTTAGAATGGCGAATAGGGAGGAGGGCTCGATATAGATAAGGGGTAGCATGAGGGTGTTCGCTATGGAGAAGGGGTAGCATGAGGGGGCTTAGTATGGAGAAGGGGTAACATGGGAGGCTTGGAAAAGAGAATGGGATAGCATGGGCAGGCTCAGCATGAAGAATGGGGTAGTGTGGGGGCCTCAGTGTGGAGAATGATGTAGCATGAGGGGCTTGTTAAGGAGAATAGGATAGCATGGGGGCTTGGTATGTAGAAGAGGTAGCAAGAGATGAGAAGGCTTGGTATGGAGAAGGTATATCATAGTGGGGTTTGTCATGGAGAATGTGGTAGCATGGGGAGGCTTGGCATGAAGAATGGGGTAGCATGAGGGGGCTCGGTATGGAGTATAGAGTTGCATGAGGGGGCTCGGTATGGAAAATGGGGTAGCATGGGGCCTTGGAATGGAGACTGGAATAGCATGAGGGAGTTCTGTATGGAAAATGGGGTAGGAGGGGTAGTATTCATGTGGCATTATAATGACAATGTTATTTTTAATGGTACCATTTCTGGATGTGATGTAGAAGACCGGAAAAGACGAAAGTCTGCAGAGACGAACTGTGGATGTGAAAAATCATCATGGAGTCAGGTACTTAGATCTAATGTGCATTTACATTGGTCAGTTCCAGCCTTTAAATGATCGCTGATCTGCTATAAGAAGCCGATCAGCAGTCGCATAATAACCTGTTTAGACAGGATGTAATTTTGCTTTCATGTGCACAGAATGAATATTAACATGATCATCCTGTGCACAAAGAAAAGCACTGTTCTCAGCAGTACATGTGTACAAAGGACATTTAAAGGGAGTGTTTCTGTTAGAACCCTCCTGTTTGTTTTTTCCATCTTGTATTTTGCGGTCACGTGACCTTCTGCCTTTATATTCCAGCTCCGCCCTTTCGGCTGTGCTGGATTCAGTGTTTGACTGTTTCTCTAGCCAGGTGCTTCGGTGCCTTTCTCTGTCAGTTCACTTGGTCCTTCTGGGACCTTTGGTACCTTTTTGTCAGTTTGTCTTTTGGTGTTCTGCTTCTCTGTTTAGGAGGTGTCCCATTTTTTGTCCCAGTCCTTAGTTCTTTTAGGGACCCCTCCCCTAATGCTATAGGTCTTCGTTCAGACTAGCCGAGGACTAAGGCGGATCTGTTCGCTAGGAACAGGCAGCCCGCTACATCGTAGGGATTCAGCTTAGTCTTACTGTAGGGACAGCTTTCCCCTATCTTTCCTTAGTTCATGTTGCAGATCATAACAGTTTCACTCCCAAAATGCCAATTAATTTGCATACCCATTTCTATTGGAGACATAGCCCAAGTTATAATTTATTATTTAATTTTTTAGATGCAAATGAGGGCGCTTATGTGCACCCTTGGCTTGGCTTATTATTTCTTGTTGGACAATTACACCCTACCAATTTCATATTAAAGTCAGTCCCTTTTCTTGATTGACAGAGGTCCTTTGGTAATGCTGCAATATTGTACTCATTAATGTGCAGAAACTCTGAATAATATCCTTTGCTTCTATGATCAAGAAGTTGAATAAATAAAGTCCACGTCTCCTTTATACACGGAAAGTGTACATGTGACTACTCCATACTTCAGAGAGACGAACCCTTTGAATATTTACTCACTGCCAGAACAATAAGACATGCGGTTTTTACAGTGCTCCACTAATAAGCTCACGTTTATTAAGTTTTCTCGAATCAGATTGATATATTGATGGGCATAATCAATTTGATCTTTCAACTTTTCTCCCAAAAACTGCAGAATTTCTAAAGTAGACCAATGTGTATCCAGGTGCCGGTGGAGCAGATGCCAAGAAGCTGACAGGACCTTGTCATATTGTTGAGTGGAAAAAGCTTCAAGAATATGGTTTGGGAGATCACTGAGGCCTGCTATATACAAATTCAGTCCATGTAACTCTTCTAACAGTTTGGAGGGAAGGTGAGCTTTCACGTGCTCATAGGGATGAGCTAATGAACTTTCTGTCTGTTTTGAGGAATCCACAAACCTGTATAAAAATACTTAATGTAGAATCTTTGTGCACTGGTTTCTGATTTCTTCAGCCTCATTGCGAATGTTATTTACATGTCCAAAGTCAAAAGAAACAGACTTTGCTTATCTTTCAGGTGCATTTATTTTTTACCACAGCAATCCAAACAGGAGATAGGTGGATTCCACAAGTGAAGTCCCAGTCACCCACTGAAAGCCAAAAACCTCTACGTTGTTGGCCGGGGATGGATCAAGCTTCAATAAGAGCCTTTGTAAGCAGCCAGCCAGCACCTTTTAAAAAGGTCTAGTGCTAATCAGTCCAGAACCCTGAAGGACCAACTGCGGATGCATCTACAGTAGTGATGAGCGAGCGTGCTCACAACTGCTCGGCACTCGCCTGGACATCTCACTGTTTGAAATGCTCGGCGAGTACTTCCTGGATGCTCGGGCGGGAGCTCGAGTCCCTGATCCAGATGTTTGACGCTATTTAAACAGCGAGTAAACATACGGGGATTGCCTGCCAGTCACTGAAATGCAGCAGCCATGCTGGTTGTGGCATGACAGTGATTGGCTGGCCGCATAGCATCATCAGGTTTATATAAGAACCACTAAGCCTATGCTCGTCACAGTCTACCCTTCAGACAGGCAGGGTAGGGAGAGCTGCAGCTGAGTGAGGGAGAGAATTGGCGGTTTATTTAGTGAAGTATTCCACAGAAATATATATCTAAACTGACAGACCTTCTAATAACTAATCGAGATGCATATCAATTCTGGTGAGAGCAGGAGTTAGGCAGGCATAGTTTGTGGATAGCGTATAGAATAGAATATGGTCCATTGCACGTTCTGTCTGCTGCTATTACTGATATCCATAGCCCTAGATATCAGGGCTAATATTCCTTTTGCTCTGAATCCTGATTATTTGCTTGAAAAGCAATATAATACACCATATTTACTACTCCATTTGCTTGTTAGCAGCATTTAGCCAGCTTTGTTTGATTTTAGTAGCATTGCTGTATTGTGGAAGCAGAGAAACCATCATCTCAGGTGATCCGATAATAATGCAGTAATAATCCTGACTTTTTTGGAAACGTGACAAGTATTATACTCCATTTAAAGTCTGCCAGCTGTGTGTTGTTCAAACCTATTCACACTTGGTTGCTGACCAATGCCATGCCAATAAGGCCACTGCCTAAAACCGTGATCCGATATTACTGCGGTAATAATCCTGACATTTTTGGGAGCATGCCAAATATTAAACTCCATTTAAAATGAGCAAGGCGTGTGGCAAGGGACTGGAAAGTGGACGTGATGGTGATGGTGCACGCTAAGGCCGAAGACTTGGGCAAGCTGAAATTGTGCCTGCTGAGGGAGCACAACAAGCACCCACATCATGTCGCTCTATCTTCCTGTCCCACTTTGTGGATGGCCGCAGACACCACTATTGAAGCCAGAGCAGTGTGAAAAGGTTGCTGGTTGGATAGCAGATAATGCTTCCAGTTTCTTTGCCACCACCACCACCCTGTCTTTCACACAGTCCAGTCTCAGTAGCTGTGAGTCTGGACCACATATTTCTCACCCTGATCCTCGTTCCTCCCACCATGCCTGGTGCCCAGTGACAAGTGGTTCCAAACTTGGGCAGTCCGAAGCGCTGTTCACTTTTCCATTTATAGATTAAGGCCTCTCACCCGGCCCTCTTCAAGCCGTGCAAGAGGAGATTGCATGTAGCAGCCGCAGTCACATGAAGGCGACGGTGGGAAAGTGCAATCACTGTCGCAAGAGGTGAGTGATGATGATGAGACACAATTGCCAGCAAGTCAGGAGGAGGCCCAGGGTGTATACGTGGAAGATGACGTGGTGGAAGATGAAGTCACAAACCCAACCTGACAAGGTGACATGTGTGACCTGTCATTGCACACTTGCAACCACCTCCATCAGCGTCCACGTCCTTGTTTCAGCGCAGCATTCAATTGTCCCTACCCCAGTCCTTTGAACGCAAGTGCAAATAAACTGCCACATTTCTCAAATGCTTGCACTTGAAATGTTGCCTTTTAGGCTCATGGAGATGGAATCTTTCTGCAACCTCATGGCGGCAACCGTCCCTCGGTAATCGGTCCCCAGCCACCACTATTTCTCCTTGTATGCCGTCCCCACCTTACACACGCACGTGTCAAAGAGCATTAGCCGTGCCCTCACCAACGCAGTTACTGGGAAATTTCACCTAACCACGGACACGTGGACAAGTGCCTGTGGCCAGGGACGGTACATCTCACTGACGGCACACTGGCTTAATATAGTGGAAGCTGAGACACAGTCGGACCCTGGGACGGAACAAGTCCTCCCGACGCCAAGGATTGTGGGCCCTGGGTCAATCCGGGTTGTGTCCACATTCTACAGCACCTGCACCTCCTCCTCCTCTTCAGCCTCCATCTCCAAAATGACCACATCAGTCAGAAGCTGGAAGCACTGCAGCACTGCCTCAGCCAAGCAGCAACAGGCTGTGCTGAAGCTAATGTGCTTAGGTAACAAACTGCACAACACTGCACAGTTGTAGATAGCTGTAACAGAGCAGGCACATCTGTGGCTGTCACCACTGAACCTACAGCCAGTCATGTTCGTGTGTGACAATGGCTGGAAACTGATGGCAGCTCTGAGGCTTGGCAACCTCGCACAGGTACCTTGCCTGACCTATCTGCTCAACTTAGTGGTGGATCTGCCTGAGCAGTTTCTGACAGTATGCCGCGTGTTTGCCCATTTCAGAAAGTTACCTACAGCTTCTCTTGACCTCGCCGTGCTTCAGCAGCTTCCAGCTCATCGACTGGTGTGCGATGTCACCACGCGATGGAACTCAACGTTTCAGATGTTGGTAAGGACTTTTGAGCAGCAGAGGGCAGTAGTTGAGTACCAGCTTTAACACGTCCGTCGGAATTCAGGTCAGCCTCTGCACATAAGAGCTGATGACTGGGCATGGATGTCTGACATCTGTGCTGCACTACAAAACTTTGAAGACTCCACCAAGATGGTGAGCGGTGATGACGCGATAATTAGCGTCACCATCCGTCTTCTCTGTCTACTGAAACGCTCGATGCTCACAATTAAAGAGGAGGCATTACAGGCAGAGCACGATGAGATAGAGCAAGGAACTATACAGGGTGATGCCACACAACCCAGCCTCATATCAACGCGAATTGGGTGATAATGAGGAGGAGGAACAGGAGCTGTTTTCCTACACTACAGACGGTACTACCCACACAACAATCAAACCGTCTGTTCAGCGTGGATTGCCTGAGGAGAGGGAGAACGAGGAGGAGGACCAGGAAAAGGATGAGGATGGAGAGCATGGACATTCGTCCTCTTGGTCAAGACAGGGAAGTCTTGGCTGTTGGCAATCTGGCACACATGGCTGACTTTATGTTCCGCTGTCTTTTCCGTGACCCTCGCATTGTATGCATTTTTTTCAACACTAGTTACTGGTTGGTCACACTTCTAGACCCATGCTACAAGAAGAACTTTTTATCTCTTCTTCCCGTGGTGGAGAGATCTAATAAAATGTTGCAGTACCAGAAGGCCCTTGTTGAAGAATTCTTAAAAAAATTCCCATCTCAAAACGCTGGTGGCAGATGTCACAGTTTGTTGGACAACCAAGGAGTACAGGCGAGGGAGACACAAATACGATGCAGCAGAGACAGGGGAACACTGTCAAAGGTCTGGGACAGTTTTCTCATCCCCTCCCAGCGCCCAGGCCCTGATGCGGAGTACTCTGACAAGTAGGGAAAAGTTTTGGAAGATGCTGAAAAAGTACCTTGACGACCGTACCAACGTCCTCCATGATTCCTCTGTGCATTATAACTATTGGGTATCCAAGCTGGACACGTGGAATGAACTGGCTGTTAGAACCCTCCAGTTAGATTTTTCTATCTTGTGTTTTGCGGTCAAGCCCTTCTGGCTTTGCTGGACTTCAGTGTTGTTTGACTGTCTTTCTAGCCAGGTGCTTCGGTGCCTATCTCTGTCAGTTCGCTTGGTCCTCTGGGACCTCTAGTACTTTTTGTCAGTTTGTCTTTTGTTCTCTGCAACAACTTCTGTTTAGGAGGTGTCCCATTTTTGTCCCAGTCCTTAGTTCATTTAGGGACACCTCCCTTAATTCTATAGGTCTTTGTTCAGACTAGCCGAGGACTAAGGCGGGTCTGTTCACAAGGACTTGGCAGCCCGCTACATCGTAGGAATTCAGATTAGTCTTACTGTAGGGACAGCTTTCCCCTATCTTTCCATAGTATACGTTGCAGATCATAACAGTAAGTCCAGACAAAAAAAAACAAAACTAAAAGGAAAGAAATTCGGTGATCAGTATGGTTTCCGTCCAGGATTTGGCTCAGGGATTGTCTCTGGAGGTGGCCGAGCTTCAGCAACACGTGAGTAGCTGTCCTGGAGCGCATTTTGTCGAACCCAAGGTAGGACTGCCTGATGTTTTTTATGTTAAACAGCAAGATTTTTTTTCCTTTAAAAATGCTTGTTTGTTATATTTTCGTTTGAGACCAAGATCCTTTGGGAATGAATCACAGCGCATTGCTTTTATTATGTCACTTCTGCGCAAAGAACCACAGGGGTGGGCCTTTTCTCTCCAACCTAATGATCCGTGTTTAAGTTCTGTTGAAGAATTTTTTTCTGCTATGGGGCTATTATATGACGATCCTGATCGAATCTCATCTGCTGAATCAGAACTTAGACGTTTGAATCAGGGGTCTGATGATGTTGAAAATAATTGCACACACTTCAGGAGATGGGCCTCAGAAGTTAAATGGAATGATTCTGTGTTGAGATGTTTATTTCTTGCTGGTCTGAGTGAAAGGTGTAGCGTCGGCGTCCCTGCCTCCTGCTAGGCAGGGACGCTGTTCCCCTCACCTCTCCTCTCCGTGCCCGGCGTCTTCCTCCCGCTCTGCTGGCAGCGCGCGCTGCTTCCCGGCCACGGTGCTTAGAGCGCGCTCCCCCTCTCTTAATGGGGCCGCGCGCGCCGTCCTAAGGAGTCCCCGGCCAATGGCCGGAGGACTTCACCATATATAAGGCACCTCCTCCAAAATAGAGGTGCCCGAGCAATGCTGTTGCAAAGCCTTCACTCTGCTTCAGTCCTCAGGTCCCGCTACCAGTTACCTGCCAGATTCCTGCTTGATACCTGCCTGATATCCGCTTACCTGCTTGCAAGCCTGCGGTCCGACGGTCTGCCTTCCGACACCTGTCAGTCTGTCTATGGACCAGCCTGCCCGCTCACCTGGGAGCGCTCACCTGCTACCTGCCTGCTAGCCTACCTGGAGGCTCTGCCGTCACTTGCCGTGACCACCTGCCTGTCCAGAGACTCTTGCCCGCTCACCTGGGAGCGCTCACCTGCTACCTGCCTGCTAGCCTACCTGGAGGCTCTGCCGTCACTTGCCGTGACCACCTGCCTGTCCAGAGACTCTTGCCCGCTCACCTGGGAGCGCTCACCTGCTACCTGCCTGCTAGCCTACCTGGAGGCTCTGCCGTCACTTGCCGTGACCACCTGCCCGTCCAGAGACTCTTGCCCGCTCATCTGGGAGCGTCCTCCTGCTACCTGTCTGCTAGTCTACCTGGAGGTTCTGCCGTCACTTGCCGTGACCACCTGCCTGTCCAGAGACTCTCGCCCGCTCTCCTGGGAGCGCTCACCAGCCACCTGCCTGCTGTCCTTCTACCCAGAGACTGCCCCTGTCACTTGCCGTGACTACCTGCCTTTCTACCCAGAGACTGTCCCTGTCACTTGCCGTGACTACCTGCCCTTCTACCCAGAGACTGTCCCTGTCACTTGCCGTGACTACCTGCCCCTCTACCCAGAGACTGTCCCTGTCACTTGCCGTGACTACCTGCCCCTCTTCCCTGGGAGCCACCCGCTTCCTTACAAGGACCGCCCCCTTGTATAGTTGCTCAGAGGTTCCACCTCCCAGACCCGTTACAGTTTGCTCGGGCCATGGAATCCGGTGGCACCCAAGCTCCCTTGCTCTCGGACCTATGTCATGAACTGTCCCGTCAGAGGTCCCAACAGGAGTCCATCCTGAGTCACCTGCGGAATGTCAACTCTCGCCTGGACACTCTGACTGCTCCACCAGCAACCACCACTAGTATCATGACTCGCAACCCGGCAGCGCCGCTGCCCACCAATACCATGGTATTCTGCCCCGGACCCCGGCTTTCTGCACCTCCTCGCTTCGGAGGTGACTCCGCTCAAGCTCGGGGCTTCATAAACCAGTGCACCCTGCACTTTGAACTCTTGTCCCACCAGTTTATCTCCGACCGGTCCAAAGTAGCCTTTATCATGTCCCACCTTACCGGGGAGGCTCTGGCTTGGCTAAACCCTCTATGGGAGAGAGGAGACCCCCTGGTGTCCGACCTGCCAGCCTTTCTCACGGCTTTCCGGAAAGTCTTCGACGCACCCGGACGGAAGACCTCATCCGCATCGTCTCTGCTACGCCTCCGTCAAGGAAATCTCACCGTGGGCCAATATGCCATACGGTTCCGTACCCTTGCTTCGGAGCTGGCCTGGGATAACGACGCTCTGGTGTCTGTCTTCTGGGAGGGTCTGTCCGGCCGTATTAAAGATGAACTCGCCGGTCGGGACATTCCTACCACTCTCGACGACTTAATAACACTTGCCACCCGGATTGACATCCGGTTCCAGGAGCGCGCCAAAGAGGTCACCCGTGAGAGGAGGTTTCCACGTCTAGCCCCTACCTTCCAGAAACCCGTCACTCCCTCCGTTACTCCCCAGGCACACTCACCTGAGCCTATGCAGGTCGACTAGACCAAGATGGTCAAAACCCGTCAAGACTTACGCCGTGCCGAGGGGAGCTGCTTCTACTGTGGCAGTAAGGAGCACCGGATCCGTTCCTGCCCAGAGAGGTCGGGAAACGCCTGTGTCTGGGATCGCTCAGAGAGGTCGCCCTAGACAAAAGTAAACCCTCTCCATCCCTGATGCTGTAAGTCTCTATCATCTGCGGAGAGAACCGCTATTTCTAACTGGCTCAACTTGACTCAGGAGCTGCTGGAAATCTCATCTCTCAATCCCTGGTAGAGAAGTACCGCATTCCCACCAAACCTCTGGCCGTACCTTTATCTGTCGCCGCCGTGGATGGGGGCCTCTTACCACATCCCATCCAACTCATCACCGAATCTCTAACTCTACAGGTGGGAATGCTGCATTCTGAGAGCATCTCCTTTCATGTTCTGCCTGGACTCTCTCACGCACTCTTGCTAGGCCTACCTTGGCTCCAGAAACATGCACCCGTGCTTGACTGGCAGACCGGAGAAGTCCTTCGCTGGGGACAGGACTGCCATAAGACTTGTCTAGTTCCCGTTCATCCTGCTCGTCCTTCTCCTACCCCAGTCAATCTACCCGGTCTACCGGTTCCCTATTGGTCTTATGCGGATGTCTTCAATAAAAAAGAAGCAGAGACATTACCCCCTCATAGACCATACGACTGCCCAGTCGACCTGATACCCGGCTCTACTCCTCCCCGTGGGCGTATCTACCCTTTATCCGCTGCAGAGACCCGGTCCATGTCAGAATATATTGAGGAGAATCTGGCCCGGGGATTTATCCGGAAATCTACCTCCCCGGCGGGAGCAAGCTTCTTCTTCGTCAAAAAGAAGGACGGCTCACTCCGTCCATGTATAGATTATAGAGGCCTTAACCAGATTACAGTGAAGAATAAATACCCCCTCCCGCTCATTCCTGAATTATTTGACCGTCTGAGGGGGGCTAGAATCTTCACCAAACTGGATCTCCGTGGGGCGTATAACCTGGTCCGTATCCGTCAGGGGGATGAGTGGAAGACGGCATTCAACACCCAGGACGGCCACTATGAGTACCTTGTAATGCCCTTCGGTCTCTGTAACGCTCCTGCCGTCTTTCAAGAGTTGGTCAATGACATCTTCCGTGACCTTCTCTACTCCTGCGTGGTGGTGTACCTGGACGACATCTTGGTCTTCCTACTCACCGGAGGGATGTTCGTCAGGTCCTGCTCAGGCTCAGGCAGAACCACCTCTACGCTAAATATGAGAAGTGCATCTTTGAGCAGACCTCTCTTCCATTTCTGGGCTACATAATCTCTCAGACCGGCCTACAAATGGATCCTGAGAAACTGTCTGCCATCCAGAAGTGGCCCCGACCAGAGGGGTTGAAGGCTATTCAGCGGTTCCTGGGCTTCGCCAACTATTACCGCCTCTTCATACCGCACTTCTCTTCCCGGACTGCCCCTATCTCTGCTCTCACCCATAAGGGCACTAATCCCAGAAGATGGCCGCCCGAAGCTGAGGAGGCCTTTCTTTCCTTAAAACAGGCTTTCTCCTCCGCCCCGGTGCTGCATCGTCCGGACGGCAACAAACAATTCTTCCTAGAAGTTGACGCTTCCTCCTCCGGAGCCGGGGCTTTACTTACCCAAAAGTCATCTTCCGGAAGAATGGTAACCTGTGTTTTTTTCTCCAAACTCTTCTCCTCTTCTGAGCGCAATTATTCTATTGGGACCGAGAATTGTTAGCCATTAAGCTGGCACTGGATGAGTGGCGTTACCTGCTCGAGGGGGCTCTTCACCCGGTAATAATTTACACGGACCACAAGAACTTGGCTTACCTTCAGAGCGCCCAGAGACTTAACCCGCGCCAAGCCCGGTGGTCCTTGTTTTTTGCCCGCTTTGATTTTGTTCTTCATTTTTGCCCGGCAGACAAAAACATCAAAGCTGACGCCTTGTCCCGATCCTTCCTGGTATCTGATCTAGAGGAGGAACCTAAGCACATCATTGATCCCGCCAGAGTAATGCAAGTGGCCTCCGTGAATCTAAATCGTCTCCCTCCCGGTAAGACGTTCGTAACAGTACCTGATCGGAAGAAGGTCCTACACTGGGGTCACTCGTCTAAGCTAGCTGGCCAAGCCGGTCAGAAAAAGACCCTCCAGCTCATTACCCGGCATTACTGGTGGCCTACCCTGCACAAGGATGTAATAGACTTTGTTTCAGCCTGTGTGTCCTGCGCCCGCAACAAAGTTCCGAGACACCTGCCAGCCGGTCGCCTCCTTCCTCTTCCAGTACCTGCTGCCCCGTGGCAGCATATTGCTATGGACTTTATAACGGATCTCCCTGTCTCTGCCGGTTGTACGGTCATTTGCGTGGTCGCTGATCGCTTTTCCAAGATGGCGCACTTCATTCCCCTGCGGGGTCTCCCGTCTGCACCCGAACTGGCTAAAGACTTTATCCGCCACATCTTCCGTCTCCATGGCCTGCCCCTCCACATCGTGTCAGATCGTGGGGTTCAGTTCACCTCACGCTTCTGGAGAGCCACATGTAAGCTGCTTGACGTCACTCTGGACTTCTCCGCTTACCATCCACAGTCCAATGGTCAAGTGGAGCGGATCAATCAGAACCTGACCAGTTACCTCCGGCACTTCGTTAATGCCCACCATTCGGACTGGGTGGATCTCCTACCATGGGCCGAGTTCTCTTACAATAATCACGAGAGCGAATCTTCCTCCAAATCCCCGTTTTTTGTAGTCTTCGGTCAGCATCCTCGGATCCCATTTCCCGTCTCCACCTCGGTGGACAATCCGGCTGCGGAATCTCTCATTAGCGAATTCTCCTCCATTTGGGAGAGTACCCGATCCGCACTCCTTCAGTCGTCCGAGCGGATGAAGAAACACGCTGACAAAAAACGCCTGGATCCTCCACAATTCCGTCCTGGAGATAAAGTCTGGCTCTCATCCAAATATGTCCGGCTCAAGATTCCTTCCTACAAGTTAGGGCCTCGGTTCATCGGCCCACTGGAAGTTATCAAACAAATCAATCCGGTGGCCTATAAATTGAAACTCCCGGCCAACTTACGGATCCCTAACTCCTTCCATGTATCTCTCCTCAAACCCGTGGTACTTAACTCTTTTTCCAAGTCTACAGGTACGCCCCCTGCTCCGGTTTCCGCTGAGAACGAGTTTGAGGTAGAGAACATTCTGGCCACCAAAAGGGTAAGAGGAAAAACCTTTTTTCTGTTAGATTGGAAGGGGTTTGGTCCTGAGGAGAGAACGTGGGAGCCCCGGGAGAACATCCATGCCCCTCTCATCCTTGATAAATTTCTCTCTGGCCTAAAAAAGGGGGGGCCTAAAGGGGGGGGTACTGTAGCGTCGGCGTCCCTGCCTCCTGCTAGGCAGGGACGCTGTTCCCCTCACCTCTCCTCTCCGTGCCCGGCGTCTTCCTCCCGCTCTGCTGGCAGCGCGCGCTACTTCCCGGCCACGGTGCTTAGGGTGCATGCGCGCGCGCGCTCCCCCTTTCTTAAAGGGGCCGCGCGCGCCGTCCTAAGGAGTCCCCGGCCAATGGCCGGAGGACTTCACCATATATAAGGCACCTCCTCCAAAATGGAGGTGCCCGAGCAATGCTGTTGCAAAGCCTTCACTTTGCTTCAGTCCTCAGGTCCCGCTACCAGTTACCTGCCAGTCACCTGCCAGATTCCTGCTTGATACCTGCCTGATATCCGCTTACCTGCTTGCAAGCCTGCGGTCCGACGGTCTGCCTTCCGACACCTGTCAGTCTGTCTATGGACCAGCCTGCCCGCTCACCTGGGAGCGCTCACCTGCTATCTGCCTGCTAGCCTACCTGGAGGCTCTGCCGTCACTTGCCGTGACCACCTGCCTGTCCAGAGACTCTTGCCCACTCACCTGGGAGTGCTCACCTGCTACCTGCCTGCTAGCCTACCTGGAGGCTCTGCCGTCACTTGCCGTGACCACCTGCCTGTCCAGAGACTCTTGCCCGCTCACCTGGGAGCGCTCACCTGCTACCTGCCTGCTAGCCTACCTGGAGGCTCTGCCGTCACTTGCCGTGACCACCTGCCCGTCCAGAGACTCTTGCCCGCTCACCTGGGAGCGTCCTCCTGCTACCTGTCTGCTAGTCTACCTGGAGGTTCTGCCGTCAATTGCCATGACCACCTGTCTGTCCAGAGACTCTCGCCCGCTCTCCTGGGAGCGCTCACCAGCCACCTGCCTGCTGTCCTTCTACCCAGAGACTGCCCCTGTCACTTGCCGTGACTACCTGCCTTTCTACCCAGAGACTGTCCCTGTCACTTTCTGTGACTACCTGCCCTTCTACCCAGAGACTGTCCCTGTCACTTGCCGTGACTACCTGCCCCTCTACCCAGAGACTGTCCCTGTCACTTGCCGTGACTACCTGCCCGTCTTCCCTGGGAGCCACCCGCTTCCTTACAAGGACCGCCCCCTTGTATAGTTGCTCAGAGGTTCCACCTCCCAGACCCGTTACAAAAGGGTTAAGGATTTGCTAATTGCATTCCCTGCACCTGAGACTCTGCAGGAAGCTATGCAGTTAGCTGTTCGTGTGGACAGGAGACTGAGGTCCAGGGCTAATGTTGTAAAAACTCCTGTAACTTCAGGTCCTAATTCCCAGAAAATCTGCTCTGACAGCGGAGAACCAATGGAGGTTGGGGCGATGTCACTCAGCTCTCAGGAAAGAGATCGGAGATTCGCCGAGGGTTTGTGTCTTTATTGTGGTAAAGCTGACCATTTGATTAAGTATTGTGAGCGTCGTTTAAGTAAAGAAAAAAAAAAGGTCAGTTACGCCCGTGTAGCTTGTTTACGCTCTGCAGGAGTGTTTCTTTCTGGGAGTACTACTCTGCAGGGAGATTTGATTGAATTTCAGGTATTTGTGGATTGTGGTTCAACACTTAATGTGATTGATGAAGGGTTTTTGGAAAACCTTAAATTGAAATCCAAACCTTTGTCATCACCTATTTCTGTGGTTGCAATTGATAACACTCCTTTGACATGTATTACTCACAAGACTGCTGCATTTCCTCTCACTATCAATGGAGGTCACCAAAAAATTTTGGACTTGGTTGTTTTGGATAATTTGCCCTCTCCAGTTTTAGGTTTGCCTTGGTTAAAACTGCACAATCCTTTATTGGACTGGTCTACTAATGTGATTAAGTCTTGGAGTCCGAAGTGCTATGATAAATGTTGTAATGGTCGCATTGCGGCTGTGGAAAAAGGGGAATTACCGGTACCTATTCAAGATTTTTGGAGGGTTTTTTCAGAGGATGAGTCACAAGTTTTACCTCCTCATAGGGATTATGATTGCGCCATTGAGTTTGTTCCGGGTGCTACTCTTCCCAAAAGTCGCTTGTTTAATCTGACTATCCCTGAAAGAAAGGCCTTACAGGAGTACATACAGACTAGCCTGGCTGCTGGTCACATTAGACCTTCTAAGTCACCTGTGGCAGTTGGATTCTTCTTTGTTAAAAAAAAGGACGGCGGTTTACGTCCATGTCTGGATTTTTGTGAAATTAATAAGATTACCATACGCAATTCCTACCCATTGCCGTTAATTCTTGACTTGTTTAACCAGTTAGTGGGAGCCAAGTGGTTCTCCAAAATTGATCTCCGGGGGGCATAAAATTTGTTACGTGTGAAGGAGGGTGATGAATGGAAAACTGCTTTTAACACTCCGGTAGGTCATTTTGAGAATCTGGTGATGCCTGTTGGTCTTACCAATGCACCTGCATTTTTTCAGAACCTTATTAATGACATCCTGAGACCTTTGATTGGTAAGAATGTGGTTGTGCATTTGGATGACATTTTGATTCATTCACCAGATCTCGAGTCCCATTGGCAGAGTGTACGTGAAGTTTTGCAGTTATTGAGTGATAATTCACTCTTTGCTAAGCTGGAGAAATGTGAGTTCGCTGTGCAGAAAATTAGTTTTTTGGGCTACATTGTCTCCAGCGAGGGCTTTGAGATGGACCCTGTGAAGGTTCAGGCTGTGCAGGAATGGCCTAGGCCTATTGGTTTGAAATCTATACAGAGATTTTTGGGTTTTGCCAATTATTACAGGAAATTCATTAAGAATTTTTCTGCAATTGTTAAACCTCTAACCGATCTCACCAGGAAAAGTGCGAATACGGCCCAGTGGACTACTGAGGCCATTGAAGCGTTTGAGTATCTCAAAGAGAGGTTCAGTTCTGCCCCTATCCTTATGCAGCCTGATGAGACTAAGCCTTTTTTGGTCGAGGTCGATGCTTCATCAGTGGGGGTCGGAGCAGTTTTGTCTCAGGAGAAGAAGGGTGGAGTACATCCTTGTGCCTTCTTTTCGAAAAAAATTTCGGAAACCGAACTGAATTGTGATGTTGGAAATCAGGAGTTGCTGGCTATTAAACTTGCGTTTGAACACTGGCGTCATTTTTTGGAAGGCGCTAGATTTCCTATTCAGGTTTTCACAGATCATAAGAATTTGATCTATCTGGATGCTGCCAAGCACTTGAATGCCCGTCAAGCTAGGTGGGCACTTTTTTTTTCTCGGTTTCATTTTTCTGTTACCTATATCCCTGGTACTAAGAATGTTAAAGCTGATGCTTTATCTCGCAGCTTCTCTCCTACGGTCGGTGCTGAGTAGTGTTGAGCCACCCCCGTAGTGTTCGAGTTCGGTTCGGTTCGTCGAACACCCGTGTGTTTGCCGAACTGTTCGTCGAACTGTTCGTCGAACACCTTCGAACACCGTTAAAACCAATGGCAGGCAAACAAAAACACATAGAAACACATAGAAAACACCTTCAAAGGTGTCCAAAAGCTGACAAACTGCTCAGAAGACATAACTAACACATGGAAAAGTGACAAGTACATATAGTCATGCGAAAATAAAAGAGGTGGAGGAGTAAAAGGAGGGGGAGACACAGATATAGGCATGTCATGCCCTTCTAAAATCCAAAAAGTGAGAAGCCGACACGGCCAGTCCGCTCCTGCCCGTGCCACCTCCGTGTCGCCAGGTTTATGCCAGAGCCGCGGTGAACCCTGATGGCCAGCCCCCCTCTCCCAATACTGGTGCCTGTCCGCTGGTGGGTCGAGCGAGCCCCCCTGTGGTGGAGGCACAGTGTATTTGAATGAATACACTTTAAATCCATTTACAAGGATCTATTGGAGGGCAAGTCTCATGCCAGCAGCCGCGTAATTCCAGCTCCAGTAGCGTCCACTAAAGCTGCTGCAGTTAAAAAGCTTTTATAAGGATCGAGCTCGGCTGTCCACCGCAAGGCATCCTACTGCCAGTCCCAGCCCCTATGCCTTGGGGTGCCTCATGATGCTCTTCACTGAGTATCCCGTGGTCCCGAAGCATTTCCTTTGAAAAAATGAAGTGTCCAAACTACAGGTGGTGTAGCTTGCTTAACAGCCGGGATAATCCGCTGACTAGCAGACCCTGCTACTAGGCACAAAGTATTTCCTGGGCTAGATGCAGTTAAAAATTTGTAATTAGATACTCTCGTTGGATGCTGAGAAAGTATTCCATAGAGTCTCCTGGCACGCCATATATGATTCTCTTAAAAAGCTTGGGGTAGGGGTCTAGGGGACCCTTTTATAGTCAAAATCACGGCCCTGTATCGCAATACGTCACCTAGGCTGAAGATAAATGGAACTGTAGCACCCTGAGGGCTCGGTTGCTACAGAGGTATTGCACCTCACCCAGAGGTGTGATATCTCACTCTCAGGTAAGGATGTAGTGTGGATCAGGACCCGACACCTGCATGCATTACACCACATTGCCGTGGGGCAGGGCGACCAATATGCCCCTGAGATGGGCACGACAGTCCCTGTCCCTGGCTGGAGTGGGGGGAGGGAACACTGAGGAAGGGGAACCCTGTAGTGCAGGAGCAGGGAGGAAGCAGTTCCTGGGTGCATTGAGAAGGGAGTATAAAAGGTGGGCACCATCTTAGTTCAGTGCAGAGAAGTCTGAGCAGAAGTGGCAGGGAGCAGGGGCTCTGCATGAGCTCTGCTCCGGAGGCGGGCCTAGTAACAGAGGCCCAGGCCTGGAAGAGGGAGAAGGAAGGAAGAGGAGCGGAGAAGGCTCCAGGAACGAGGAACGAAGGGATCTCAGGGGTGCGGACGGGCGAGTCGCCACCGCACGCCAGAATCCACCTGCGTGGAGGGGTCAGGCCAAAGGGGGAGACCGGTCCCCGAAACTAGTGGAGGCAGGAAACGACCCTCAGCTAGAAACAGGAGGCTGTGACATTTTATGTGGCGCAGCCCCTCGCTACACCCGCTAGGAAGGCACCACATAGGGTCAGGGAAACTGGCGCCAAGTTTACCAAGAGGAGGCCCGAGGCAGCCGGACAGAAGGGTTGGTAAGAAAGGCCAGACAAAGGACACACAAAGGGGGTCCTGTGAAGCACTCCAAAGTTATCTGGGAGTTGTCTGAGCCCCTCACCTGGTGAGCACAGTACGACGTGGGCAGCCGTTACCTGCAGACGTGGTCTGGATAATAAGAACTGTGAGTAAAGGCCCTGGACTGCATCACTGACTCCGTGTCATTACTGCTGCTGCCCTGCACCATCACCCCCATCCTCCGCATACACTGCCCTGAGGCTATACTCCTCCCGTGGGGAGTTATGCTACGCTCTGCTGCACCCACAACACCAGCCTCAGCGGTTTGCCCTGGAGCGGCGGTTCACTCTGACCGCAATCCACGGGTGGCGTAGTCGGACATTTAAACATCAAAACCACATAAATAGTTCCGCCACTGGTTTGACCGCCCTGAGCCACGGAACCGGGTTGCCGCCACGGAGACTACAACCACCAGCATCCACCAAAAAGGGTCCGGCTCCGGGTGTCCCAAGGCCCAGGGGGCGCGTCAGAACATTTTCATCACCTTTCACAGTCACCAATGGGACAAGGCAGGGATGTTCTCTGTCCCCTCTCTTATACATCCTAGTGACGGAGTACCTGCTCTCATCAATTCGCCATAACCCCAATATTAGGTGGATTGAGGTGGGAGGCACCGAGTACAAGTGCTCTCTATTTGCTGATGATGTCCTAGTATATATCACTCAATCACATATATCCATCCATGCTGTTATGGCTGAAATAGATCACTTTGTTACATGGTCAAATTTTAAAATCAATGCAGCGAAGTCTGAGGCCCTCGATGTCTCCCTCCCCAAATCCATATAGGATTCCATCCAGTCCAACTTTCCCTTTGCCTGGCCCTCACAGGGTATCAAATACTTAGGAATTCCTATTCATAGAGACCTCTCCCATCTATGTTATCTTAATTTTGGGCCCTTTATTGAACAACTCCATACAGACCACGGTTGGCAAGTTAGAACTGTAAGATTCACTATGTGAACCACTGGTGTTTTGTGGAAAAGCACATGTACACTGTGTTCCAAATTATTATGCAAAAAGTCTTTAGGAGTGATAAGGGAAGAATTTGTTTGTTTGTCAGTTAAACTCATTGATGGTGATGTGTGTCAGGGCTCTTTATATCACTGTAAGCAATTGCAGACACCAGTGCTAATTAGTTTGGCAGGTGTGTCCAATGAAAGGCAAGACTACTTAAGAAGGCTCTCTCACATTATTCAGCAGCCTACATTTTCTGCCAAAATGGGAAAGAAAAAGGATGTGTCGGCTGCTGAGAAGCAACAAATTGTGGAGTGTTTAGGTCAAGGCATGACTACAATCAACATTGTGCGATGATCAGGATGAAGTGTCTTGGCAATCAAGAAGTATGTAGCTGATTCACAGTACACACGTGTGCGTGCTGATAAGGGCAAATTGAGGACTCTTTCCTACAGGCAATTACGTCAGGTTGAAAGAGCAGCGGCAAAAAAGCCTTGTCATAGCAGCAGACAAGTTTTTGAAGCTGCTGGTGCCTCCAACGTCCCCCGAACAACAAGATGCAGGGTCCTTCAGAGGTTTGCAGCTGTGCATACGCCATCCTGTCGACCTCCTCTATCCACTTCACACAAGCAGAAACGGCTCCAGTGGGCCAAACATTACATGAAGACTGATTTCAAAACTGTTTTGTTCACGGATGAGTGCCGTGCAGCGCTCGATGGTCCAGATGGATGGAGTGGAGGATGGCTGGTTGATGGACACCCCACGCAAACACGGCTACAGCGCCAACAAGGAGGAGGTGGAGTAATGTTTTGGGCTGGAATCATGGGGAGAGAGATTGTCGGCCCCTTTAGGATCCCTGAAGGCGCTAAAGATGAACTCCATAATGTATGTGGATTTTCTCAAACAGCACTTCCTACCATGGTTCAAGAAGAAGAACCGTGTATTTCACAGCAAGATCATTTTTTTGCATGATAATGCACCATCTCATGCTGCACATAAAACATCTGCATCTCTGGCTGATATGGGCATAAAAGGGGACAAACTTATGGTGTGACCCCCATGCTCCCCTGACCTCTACCCCATTCAGAACCTTTGGAGCATCATTAAAAGGAGTGTCTATGATGGCGGGAGGCAGTTCACATCTAAGCAACAGCTCTGGGAGGGTATTCTGTCCTCATGCAAAACAATTGAAGCAGAAACCATCCAAAACCTGACAAATTCAATGGACGAGAGAGTTCAGAAGCTCCTTTCGAACAAGGGGTCCTATGTGAAAATGTAACATCACCTAGAATAAAGTTTTGAGTTGAAAACTGTTTGATTTCAGTTTCTAACAACCTGCTAATGCTTATAATTTCAAAAATGACCATTTTTTTGGTCTTTATTAAAATGAAAAGGTTGATCGAAAAGTTTGGGGGATCTAAGAGTGTGGCAACCCAGTAGTCATGATTACTTCGAATTCTGACAATATGAGGGTCATGCTGCAGGTAGTGCAGCAAGAAGACACTTATGTGTCTTGCGCATCTCGGAGCCCCAAAATTATTTTCCGGGCTAGATGCAGCTAAAAATTATTTTTAATTTTAAATCTGGTGGAGCTTATTATAGATGGCCTAATAGGATCAGTGCTGCACACTGCTACAAAGCCCAAATTATTTTCCAGACAAGATACAGATAAACATGATTAGTAATTTGAAAGCTTAAAACGGTTGGTAGGGTGATTTTAAACAATCATCAAGCTTTTACTCTCCCCAGGATGACACAGGGGTAGAAAAGTCGTTTCGGATCCATGATTTGTTCATCTTTATGAACGTGAGTCTGTCTACATTATCAGTGGAGAGCCGCGTGCGCTTATCTGTCAGCACACCACCAGCAGCGCTGAACACACATTCAGACAGAACGCTGGCTGCGGGGCATGACAAGATCTCCAAGGCGTAAGTGGCTAGCTCCAGCCATTTATCCAGATTGGAAGCCCAAAAAGAGCAAGGGTCCAGTGACACAGTCGTGGCTTCAATGTTTACTTGGAGATACTCCTGTACCATCGTCTCTAGGCGTTGACTATGTGTCAGACTTCTTGTCTCCTGTGGCCTTGCAAAGGATGGGCTAAAAAAGTGGTGAAATGATTCCGCAAAATTGATGTTACCAGCAGATACTGTGGTTCTGTTACGGTTTGAGTGCTGAACACTTGACGGTCCCACGGTTGGCAAGTTGGAACTGTGAGATTCACTACGTGCACCACTGGTATTTTGTGGAAAAGCACATGTAAGATTCTGCAACAGTCTCTGCTGATACTCCTGCATGCGTGCATCCCTTTCTATGGCAGGAATAATTTCTGCAAATTTACTTTTGTACCGGGGATCTAACAGTGTGGCAACCCACTAGTCAGGATTATTTCTAATTCTCACAATTCGAGGGTCATGTTGCAGGTAGTGCAGCAAGAAGGCACTCATGTGTGTTGCGCATCCAGGAGCACCAAGTCCCTGTTGTGTTGGTGGCGAGGTAACAATCATGCTTCCTTCCTCTGTCCTCTCCCCCCAACCTCGCACAACAGAAATGTGATCAAGGTCTCCCTCATCTGATGAGTCTTCCATCAGTTCGTCCTCCACTTCTTCCTGGGCTCCTGCACCTTCCTCACTAGTTTGGCTGCTACCATGCGCCCTGGTAAAACCATCTCCCCCACCCTCACATGCCTGCCGCCTTGGTGCTGCCGACCGTCTGGACCTTGCAGATGTTAGCCCTTCCGCATACAACTCCTCCTCCTCTACTTCCTCCACCTCCTCTTGTGCCACCACCTGACTCCGAATTCTGTTTAACATGTGCTCCAGCATGTAAATCACCGGAATAGTCATGCTGATAATGGCATCGTCAGCACTAAACATCTTCGTCGCCATTTCAAAACTGTGCAGAAGGGTGCATAGGTCCCTGATCTGAGACCACTCCTCCAGCGTGATTTGCCCCACCTCTGAATCTCGTTGGCCCAGGCTATACGTCAGAACGTATTGCACCAGGGCTTGTCGGTGCTGCCACAGTCGCTGCAACATGTGCAGAGTTGAATTCCACCGGGTAGGCACATCGCATTTTAGCCAGTGAAGTGGCAGGCCCAACGACTTCTGTAGAGATGTAAGTCGCTGAGCTGCGGGATGCGAACGGCGGAAGTGAGCACACAGCGACCGTGCCCTCTGCAGAAGGCCATCTAGTCTGGGATAGTGGGCTAAAAATTGCTGGACAACCAGGTTCAACACGTGAGCCATACAAGGCACGTGTGTGACATTGCCCCGGCAAAGGGCCGCACCCAAGTTTGCAGCATTGTCGCACACGGCCTTCCCTGGTTTCAGGTCCAGTGGAGACAACCATTCATGAAATTGGTTCTCCAGAGCTGACCACAACTCCTCAGCTGTGTGACTCACATTTCCCAGACATTTCAATGTAAAAACCGCCTGATGACGTTGAGCCCTACTGTCAGCATAGTAAGGAGGTGTGCAGGATCCCTTCTGCGCAGTTAGAAAGCTTGTGGCATGACCAGACAGGCTTTGGGTGCAGGTGGAAGACCGAGAGGAGGTTGAGGAGGCAGAAGCAGTGGAGGAACTTTGACATAAAGAGGATTGACGCACAACTCGTGGGGACGGCAAGACTTGGACAGCAGCCCCTTGTCCTGCTGTCACCATAGTTACCCAGTGCCCAGTCAGCGACATGTAACGCCCCTGTCCATGCCTACTCGTCCAAGTGTCTGTGGTGAAATGCACCCTGTCACACACAGAGTTTCTCAAAGAAGCGGTGATGTTGTGTGCGACATGCTGGTGGAGCGCAGGCACACCTTTCTTTGAGAAGTAGTGCCGACTGGGCATCTGGTACTGGGGCACTGCGACGGACATAAGGTCTCGAAAACCCTCTGTGTCCACCAGGCGGAAAGGCAGCATTTCTGTAGCCAAGAGCTTGCAGATGGTGAAATTCAACCTCTTAGCTTTCTCATGGCTAGGAGGAAATGGTCTTTTACTTGTCCACATCTGAGGGACCGAGGGCTGGCTATTGTGCTTAGACGGGGTTGATAAGGGTGTCCCCGGCAAACTGCCGGTCTGTGAGGAAGATGCAGGCGGACATGTTAGGTTGCCTTGATCCAAAGGTGGTGCTATCGATGTCGGACAGCGCTCAACACCAGCTGGTGTTACCACCTCCAAAGAAAATGATGACCTGCCAATCACGCTGGCTGTTGCGGGTAAAGAGGTGGGAGGTCTGCGCCCCAAAACAGGTGTGACTGCTGTCCCCCCAGTCACAGAGGATGAAGAGGCCGCGGGTGCACAAGATATGGCAGACGGTGGTTGGCCCGGCCGGCTAGGCCGCATTGTAGCACACTGAGCTTCCCACTGCAACTTATGCTTCATGTCCATGTGCCGGTTCATGCATGAAGTACTCAAACTATGTATTTTTTGGCCTCTACTTAGCTTTTGCTGACAAATGTTACAGATAACACGAGTTGGGTCATCTTTATCGATCTGAAAAAATGCCCAGGCTATGCAAGGCTTAGCACCCATGCGACCTGAAGAGCCACCACGACTTGTGGTGAGAGGCAGAGTTGTGTTTGAGGATGCAGTTGTTGACGTGCTTCCAGTACTACGTCTCTGTCCAGGAAGGCGCAACCTGACCTCGTCGTCACTAGCATCTTCCTCCACCTCCTCTGCTGACCTCATCTCTTGGCTGACTGTGGGTTGACAGTAAGTGGGATCTCCAACCTCATCATCATCACCCTGTGCGTTATCACACCCGTCGTCCTCAGAGCCAACCTGTTCCTGCCCTGACAAAAAACTAAAGTTGTCGCTCCAATCAGGTATTTGAGTCTTATCATCGTCTTCCTCATTGTCTCCACCAACAGGAGTTACAGTTTGGGAATGAGGGTCTACATTATGGTCAGAACCTTCTGCGTCTGGTCCTGGATCCGACTCATAAAGATTCTGGGCATCAGTGCAGATCATTTCCTCGTCTGGATTCACAGAAGCGCTGGAGTCGACCTCTGATTCCCAGGCTATAGTATGAGTAAACAGCTCTGCAGACTCAACCATCTGTTCTACCTCATACTCAGACGGGCAGCTGGAGATTTGGGAGCTGTGAGGAAGCAAGTGCGATTTGGGTGACACCTTTGAGGACTGGAGTATTTGTGATGTTGAAGTTGATGTGGAGGAGAGCCCACTTAAAGGAGCACTTGATATCCGTTGAAGCACCTGCTGTTTTTGTGCCTCATCTGGAATTTGTAGCGATTGGCGTGGCCGTAAGAAAGGGATCTTATCACATTGTCCGCTAAAAGAAGTAGACATTTTAGTTTGGCTGGAAGATGGTCTTTCTTCTGCAGATGTTACTGTTGCTTTAACACCTACCCCACGGACACAACCTTTTTTCCCCTTCCCAACACGCCTATTCCCCTTTCCACCAGCAGTAGGCCTTTTTCCACTCATTTTGGTGGTTAACTAATTCACAACTCTGGAGTTGTTTGCACAAAAAAACAATGGATGGTAACCGAGCAGAGCTGAGTGGCCAAACTGTGGTATTAGGCCAAAACTATTGGCTGGGTTAGATGCAGAAAAAAATATATTCAGTTTGCAACCTGATGGAGGTCAGTATAGATGGACTAATACAACAAGTCCCACACACAGCTAGAAGCCCAAATATTTTTTCAGAGGTAGATGCAGAAAAAAATATATTCAGTTTGCAACCTGATGGAGGTCAGTATAGATGGACTAATACAACAAGTCCCACACACAGCTAGAAGCCCAAATATTTTTTCAGAGGTACTGTAGATGCAGATAAAAATTAGTTTTAATTTGCAACCTGATGGAGGTCAGTATAGATGGACTAATAGAGAAAGTCCGACACACTGCTAGAAGGCCAAATATTTTTTCAGAGCTAGATGCAGAAAAAAATGATATTCAGTTTGCAACCTGATGGAGGTCAGTATAGGTGGATTAATAGAACAAGACCCACACACAGCTAGAAGCCCAATATTTTTTCAGAGGTAGATGCAGAAAAAAATATGTTCAGTTTGCAACCTGATGGAGGTCAGTATAGATGGACTAATACAACAAGTCCCACACACAGCTAGAAGCCCAAATATTTTTTCAGAGGTACTGTAGATGCAGATAAAAATTAGTTTTAATTTGCAACCTGATGGAGGTCAGTATAGATGGACTAATAGAATGATGCTATGCCCAAAAGATTTTACTTCACTAGGTGCAGTAAAAAAATTGGTATTCTATACACAGGTGGTATATCTTGCAACACAGATAGGCTACTCCACTGACTAACACACTCTGCAATAGGCCAAAAAGGATTAGCTTTGCTAGATTCAGCCAAATGCTGTGAAAAAAACTTGCACAGCACTGGCACAGACCTGCCTGGCAAAAACTGATAGGAACTGATGTAACCTAGTCCTGAAAAGGACTCCAATTACAATTAGTCTTTACTCCCACAACCTATCTATTTAAGAGCACAGACCTCCCTGATAAAAGTCGTAGGAAATGCTGTAACCTAGTCCTTAAAAGGACTGCAATCACAACTATTCCCTACTCCCAAGCTATCTGTATATTTGTGCGAAAATTGGCTTGAAATTAACAAGGTATAGCGCACACAGCAACAGCGGTGCCGTCTAACACGCAGCTGCAGTAGTGAGAAAATGGTGGCGACGGGGAAAATGGCTTGGTCTTATAGGGCAAGGACATGTGACATACACTGCCAATGACACATGCCCTTGCTTGTGTGAAAAAAAGCACTTCGCTCCGTGTGTGCGCTGCTGATAGGCTGACAGATTGCACCTCCCCACTGCAAATGCGGGAAAGAGAAAAAAAAATGGAGATCTTCATTGTTCCTGCAGAGATCCATCCCCTGCCCCTCCCCCCACCCCGCTGTACACTCAAACTGCGTATTAACATTAATTTTCATCATTACTGAGAAAAAATCCAGTTATGATTTTGGTGCACGAACAGTTATCGAACATAACCTCGAATAACCGAATTTTTATCAAATTGTTCGTGTTCGCCGAACGGCTCGAACACCGCCCAAAACAGCTCGAATTTGAGATTGGCAAACAGTTCGAGTAGAACAACGCTCATCTCTAGTGCTGAGGAGAAGCAGAGCATTTTGCAGAAAGGAGTTGTGGTGGCGGCTTTGGACTCCGTTTTGGAGAATGGGATTCTGAATGCTCAAGATGATGCTCCATCTAACACTCCCCATGGTAGGTTGTTCGTGCCTAGAGCCTTTAGGAGAGATTTGTTTGTGGAGTGTCATGAGTCTCGGTTGGCAGGTCATCCAGAAGTTTCGGAGACTAAGAGACTTATCAGTCGCAGTTTTTGGTGGCCTGGATGGCAGAAGTAAGTCATCAAGTGGGTGCGTCAGTGTACTGTGTGTGCTACGTCAAAGGCTTCACATACTCCTGCTGCGGGGTTGCTTTGCCCTCTGGAGGTTCCTAGTGTGCCTTGGATGCATCTCACTATGGATTTTATTACTGATCTTCCTGTGTCCGAGGGTGTTACTGTCATCTGGGTGGTCGTGGACCGTTTTAGCAAGATGTGTCATTTGGTTCCATTCATTAAGTTGCCCAGCGCCAAGACACTCGCTAAGGCGTTTGTTAAGGAGATTGTCAAGCTCCATGGCGTTCCCACGGATATTGTTTCTGATAGAGGACCTCAGTTTTTGGCTCGCTTTTGGCGTGCTTTTTGTGACAGGTTGGGAGTCCATTTGTCATTTTCATCTGGTTATCATCCAGAGTCGAATGGACAGACTGAAAGAAAGAACCAGGATGTTGAACAGTTTTTGCGTTGCTTTGTGGCAGACAATCAAGAGGTGTGGTCTGAGTTTCTGCCTCTCGCAGAATTTGCTCTTAACAATCATACATCCTCCTCTGCTGGGTGTTCTCCTTTTTTTTGTTGTACTGGGAGACATCCATCTTTTGGTTCGTTCTCCAAATTGGGGTCGGCGGTGCCGGAGGAGGAGAATTTTTCCGGTGATTTGGAGAGAGTTTGGACTAATGTACGTTGTAACCTGCAAGAGGCTAACAAGAAGTCCAAGAAGTATTTTGACAGGAAACGTAAAGAGGATTTGTTTTCTGTGGGTGACATGGTTTGGTTGTCCTCGAAGAACCTGCGTTTGAGGATTCCCTCTAAAAAACTGGGTCCTAAGTTTGTGGGGCCATTTAAAGTGCTTCAGGTTGTTAACCCGTCTGCAGTTAGGTTGGATGTCCCTACTTCCTGGAAGATTAATCCTGTGTTTCATGTTTCCTTGTTGAAAACGGCTGACGTATCTAATAGGGACGCCACTGTCACAGTTCCTCCTGTGGTGGAAGACGGCGAATATGAAATTTCTCGTATTTTGAATTCTAGATGGCATAGAGGGAAATTACAGTATCTTGTCTCCTGGAAGGGTTTCGGTCCCGAAGACAACTCCTGGGTAAGGACGGATGATGTCTCTGCTCCTAGGCTTGTTAAAGTTTTCCACAGGAGGTTTCCGGATAGGCCTGGGCCTGGAGGATCCTGAGGATCCTCATAAAAGAGGGGGTACTGTTAGAACCCTCCTGTTAGTTTTTTCTATGTTGTGTTTTGTGGTCACGTGACCATCTACCTATATATTCCAGCTCCGCCCTTCTGGCTTTGCTGGACTTCAGTGTTGTTTGACTGTCTTTCTAGCCAGGTGCTTCGATGCCTATCTCTGTCAGTTCACTTGGTCCTCTGGGACCTCTAGTACTTTTTGTCAGTTTGTCTTTTGTGCTCTGCAACAACTTCTGTTTAGGAGGTGTCCCATTTTTGTCCCAGTCCTTAGTTCATTTAGGGACCCTTCCCTTAATTCTATAGGTCTTCGTTCAGACTAGCCGAGGACTAAGGCGGGTCTGTTCACAAGGAACAGGCAGCCCGCTACATCGTAGGGATTCAGCTTAGTCTTACTGCAGGGACAGCTTTCCCCTATCTTTCCTTAGTATACAGTATGTTGCAGATCATAACACTGGCACTCTAAGCCTTGGAGTTCCTGGCCAGCCCTGCAGCTAGTGTTTTGTCAGAGCGCGTTTTTAGTGCTGCCGGGGGAATTATAACTGATAGGCGCATCTTATAAAAATGAACAAGGGCTGGATTGGGCCAGACTTCTCAACACCACTGGATGATAGTAGCAGAACATAAAGTCAAATCCCTTGGGGTTTTTGGGGGGTCTATTCCCATTAACCTCTTCACACTCAGACATAGACAAAATCCTGAAGCGTATACCTATTTTATGTTGTCCTTCTACTCCTTATCCTCCACTATCATATCACCATGGTGACTGTGATGCAACACCCACATAATTTTTTAAGGGTGTTTATGATGCCCGTAGGGAATATTTTTAGAGGCACTGCGCTGGGACAAGGAAGTGGACTTGGTTGCTGATGATGGTGGTTACAAGTGTTTAATGACAGGTGCAGGGCGGGAGGCATCTTCGTCTGCGCCATGGACAGGGGTTTGGCGTGCATGCACAACAGCAGAACTGGCAGTGGTGTCACCCTTAGACATTGTTTCTGGACCCTGGCATTCGGCCCAACTAGACAGGTGCTTTGCTGTCATGTACCTGAGAATTCTGGTGGTGGTCAGGATGGTAGTTTTGCTGCCCCTGCTGATTCTGGCATGGCACACGTTTCAAATGGCCTTTTTGGGGTTAACTTGACAGTCTTTGGAAGACTTAACAGTTGAACTGGCAACTTCCCTCATATTGGTGTTCTGGGGAACAGTTGCCCACCTTGTGTCTGTGACCACCCCACTGCTTATTCCTGCCTGTTGTGGTGCTACACCTCCCTCCTCCTCTGTGCTGCCCTCCTCGCTATGCACATCACCTTGCCAGGTTTGGACAGTGACTTCATCGTCCACCACCTCGTCATCCACATACACACCCTAGGCCTCCTCCTGACTTGCTGGCAATTGTGTCTCATCATCATCACCCACCTCTTGCCACAGTAATTGCACTTTCCCACCATTGTCTTCGTGTAACTGTGGCTGCTCAAATATATGGGCATCGCTACATGCGATCTCCTCTAGCCCCGCTTGAGGCGGACCGGGCAAGAGGCCCTAATCTATAAATGGAAAAGTGAACAGCTCTTCGGAGTGTCCAAGTGTGGGATCAGTTGTCTCCAGGCACTCGGCATGATGGGATTAAAGATCAGGGTGAGGAATATGTGGTTCAGACTTATGGCTACGGAGACTGGACGATGTGGAAGACAAGGTAGTTTTGGTGGCAAACTTACTGGAAGCATTATCTGCTATCCAACCAGCAAACTTTTCACTCTGCTCTGACTTCAACAGTGGTGTTCCACGGCCACTTACAAAAATGGATACGAAAAGTAGAGTGACATGATGTGGGTGCTTATTGTGCTCCCTCATCAGGCACAATTTCAGCTTGCCCACGGCTTCGGCCTCTGCGTGCACCATCACCATCACGTCCACTTCCCAGTCCTTTGATATGTGCTTTGACCATTTTAAATGGAGTATAATCTTTTTCACAGTCCCAAAAATGTCAGGATTATAACTGCTGTAATATCGGATCATGTCTGGTTACCACAGTTTTAGGCAGTGGCCTTATAGTATTATATTGGTCAGCGACCAAGTGTGAATAGGTTTGAACAACACCCAACTGGCAGACTTTAAATGGAGTATAATATTTGGCACACTTCCAAAAATGTCAGTATTATTACCACAGTAGTATCGGATCACGTCTGATGACCACGGTTTTAGGCAGTGGCCTTATAGTATGGTATTGGTCAGCGACAAAGTGTAAATAGGTTTGATCCACACACAACTGGCAGACTTTAAATGGAGTATAATATTTGTCATGCTCCCAAAAATGTCAGGATTATTGCCACAGTATTGTCGGATCACGTCTGATGACCACGGTTTTAGGCAGTGACCTAGTAGTATTATATTGGTCAGCGACCAAGTGTGAATAGGTTTGAACAACACACAACAGGCAGACTTTCAATGGAGTATAATATTTGTCACGTTCCCAAAAATGGAATATTACCACAGTAATATCGGATTACTTGAGATGACGGACAAGTTTCTCTGCTTCTACAATACAGCAATGCTATTAAAATAAAACAAACCTGGCTGTATGCTGCTAACAAGCAAATGGAGCTGTAATAATTATGTATTATATTGCTTTTCAAGCAAATAATCAGGATTAAGAGCAAAAAGAATATTAGCCCTGATATCTAGGGCTATGGATATCAGTAACAGCAGCAGACAGAATGTGCAATGTACCCTATTTTGTTCTATACACTCTCCACAAACTATGCCTGCCTAACTCCTGCTATCACCAGGATTGATATGTATCTGGATTAGTCCTTAGAAGGACTGTTAGTTTAGATGTTTATTGCTGTGGAATACCTCACTAAATAAACCACCAATTCTCTCCCTCACTCAGCTGCAGCTCTGCCTGCCTGAACTGTAGACTGTGACGAGCATAGGTCATCGAGTCTTATATAGACCAGATGACGCTATGCGGCCAGCCAATCACTGTTACGCCACAACCAACATGGCTGCGGAATTTCAGTGACTGGCAGGCAATCCCCGCATGTTTCTTTGCTGTCTAAACAGCGGCAAACATGTGGGCGCGGGAACTCGAGCTCCCGCCCGAGCATCCAGGAAGTACTCACCGAGCATCTCGAACAGTGAGATGATTGGGCGAGTACCGAGCAGTTGCGAGTACACTCGCTTATGTCACGCCTCTGTTGTTGGATTACTTGGGGCCAGGGGCTCCTGCCCTGTCCTTAACGCTAGGAATGCTTTGCTATCCCTGCTCCCCTGATTACTTCTGATGGTGAAGACACCGGGGCCACATACCTTGCTGAACTCCTGAATCAGCCCTATATCTGTCTCTTGCACCACTCAGGAAAGTGGGGAGTAATAGTGTATGGATATATACAAATCAGACTAACAGGGGTGGACGTACAGGGATAAATGAAAATACCAATCACACAAGTATGCACTCACAGACAACAGAGAGGAACACCAGGGAGAAAAGTAAGGAAAACTAAATATGATAGGATGAGGAGTTACACGCAGCCAAAAGACCAAGCAACAGTCACAGATCAACACTCCAAATGCCTCTACCAATAAACGACACTTCCACTCCACACCAGGCAGTATGAAACTAATGCTGGCAATCCAGATTGCCAGAGGTGAGTATCATGGGTGGACCTATCGCCGGTGCAGCTATACTGGGGCCCAGAGGTGGAGAGGGGCCCTTGCCAGGCGATTAATACTGAGGGTAATCTGGCCTGCTTCTCGGAGCCCAAGGCTTCAGGGGCCCATGGCCAGATTGCCCTTATCATGTGCGGTGGGCAGCGAGCGATCCCTGCTGCTTTTCTGTCTACAGGACAAAATGGCAGCAGAGCTGAGGGAATCCGTCCTCTGCTTCCTCTCCCTGACACAGGCATGCATGGCTTGATGATGTCAGCATGCAATGCATGCCTGTGTCAGAGAAAAAGTTACAGGCACCGAGGGTCATTGATGGTGACTTTTATTCCATTTAATATCTCTCTAGTAGCGCAATTACCCACAGCAATGAATGGTTGTTAAAGGAGAACATAATATCGATATTTTAATATAATATTCTCCTTTTATCTGATTCTGAACAGTTGACTAGTTTCCCACATTTTTCCTAAGAGGGTTAGACAAAATGGACAATGCAGAAAAAAATTATTTTATTGTGCAAAACAAAGATCTGTCTAGTGAAACCTTTTCTTATACTACTAATTAAGTAGCCGAAAATGTTTCTAATGTCCGAATTCCCAGTGATTTGGCACAAAGAATACCACATGGCTTGAGGGTAAACTTGCAATCAACAATGTTTAAAGATAATGACAATTTTTGTAAAAGATTCGAGCAAGGTTTAAACAAGTGCTCTTTCGACTTGATGACTTTTACTCTCACTAATGTACAGCAGTCTATTGTTACTGTTAAGGAACGTGTTCAAACATCTGAAACACAGCTATCCACCGAGGACTTTCATTCTGCTCCTCGTATAAATTTGACTCGTTTCAATTTGATATGGATTTACAAAGGTTTTTTAGATTTATGAGACTTAAAGTTCATTTTAATCATAAGGAAGTTAATGTACGAGATAACTCTCAATCCATTCCCACTTCTCTTAGATTACAGGACTTTAATCTTCGTGTTAAAAGCCACTTCATGCCCCCCAAGATATATCCTCCTATCGAGACTTTTATTGAATTAGTTGGGAAGCCCAAACCCTTAAGGATGACATTAATAGAGGTAGATTACATTGCCCAACTAACATGACAACTCTAGAGAAACAATCTCTTCATACACTTATGAGAGAGAAAGACCTGACTATTAAGCCTGCAGACAAGAGGGGAGCAATTGTTGTTATGGACCCTAGTGAATATATTGGGAAAGTCATGAGACAATTATCTGATGCTCATGTTTATCAACCATTGAGTGGTAATTAGTGTTGATCGAGCACTAAAATGCTCGGGTGCTCGAAGCTCGGGCTGAGCTCGCCGTGATACTCGGGTGCTCGACCCGAGCAACGAGCCCAATGTTAGTCTATGGGAGACCCGAGCATTTTTGCGGTGGCACACCCGGCAATCTTTTAAAAGCCTAACAAGTGCCCAAAACGATAGTGACAGTGCTCAAATGACATGGAGACAGCATGGGGATCGCCCCAGGAAGCATTTCTGACCCCCAGGTCACTGCTGTCAACAACGTGGTCAGAGGTATTAAGCCACTTTTACGGGCTCACAATAAAACGTTCAAAAACTAAACTGAAACTTTTTTCCTGTGAAATATGTTAAGGAATTTCTTTTTCAGGGTAAAAACTTGTGTATAATGTAAAATAAATAACCAAAAACAAAAATACTCCTCCACACCTTGGGCTATGTTCACAAGTAGCATTTTTTATGCGTTTTTGCACTTTTGTATTGCTTTCAACTGTGACAAATGCATTCACCGGGAAATGTCATTTTAACATTTTACAACCTTATCTGGCCATGTGCTGTGTGACACATGCATAAAGTGCTGAAAAGACATGGGAACAGCATGGGGAAGACCCCTGGAAGCATCTCTGA
Source organism: Phyllobates terribilis (assembly GCF_046119375.1). NCBI lineage: Eukaryota > Metazoa > Chordata > Amphibia > Anura > Dendrobatidae > Phyllobates > Phyllobates terribilis. The sequence continues at coordinate 5,752,081 of NW_027362855.1, read as the reverse complement.
CAACCAGGTCACTGTCTAAAAGTGTGCCCATCATAAGTGATCCTTGCCGCATCAGAAGATGCAGACTTGCAACTATCCCCATGCAAGTTCTAGTCCTAGGGCAGTTTTCAATTGTACCTCCCCCATTCCTTGCAATACAAGCGCAAGTATGCAGCCTGACACCCACCCACCCCCAGGCTGCAATACTATACTGCTTGCTTGCTTGCACTTGAAATTGGGCCTTTTAGGCATGTGGAGGCGGAATCTGGCCGCCACGTCATGGCTGCGTTGGCAGCCTGGAATCCATACTCAGTCCCCAGCCGCCCGGCGGCCGGGTGTTCATGCTCAGTCCCCAGCCACCCCGCGGCCGGGTGTCCACACACGGTTCGCAGCCGCCTGGGGGCGGCCGGGTGTCCATACTTGGTCCCCAGCCACCCCTATTTGTCCCAGTAACCTTTCCCACACTTTTCTTAGCCTGGCCTGCTTTAGGGCAGCATTGGCCGAGCCTACTAGACAACCAGACTCCTCCGGTGGGACCTGGCTTCTCCATCAGGGGAGTTGAGAGTGCCAAGGTGAGGAGCATGATGAGGATGATAGAAGTTAGCATCTGCTTTGTTTTATTGGAATGCAAGCGCATGTATGTAGTAGCGGCTAGGCCTGAGGTGGTCAGCGTTTTGGCGCATATCCTACCTCCGAGGATTGCTGTATGTTTTCCTGCTACTATCCAAGTTCTATGACTCCCGTTAAAACAAAGCTTCAGGTGATAAATGATGGATGAGGTAGTGGCAAAGGAGAAAGAGCAGGAGGAACGGGGACCATTCACATCAATATCAGGCCAGTCAACCAGATATGTCTTGTAGGATATGTTTCTGTAACAAAAGGAGCGGTTCGGCTACACAGTTATTGGGCATACAGTGAGTGCAATGCCTACCAAAAATTTCGAGGCACTCCAATGCCCCTTGGAAATGACATGGAGGTCAGAGGGCCTTAACTAAACCTTTTTTTTCCATTTATAGCAACTGGGTCTCCTGTGCACTGTTGGCCTAAGCAGTGAATGGAAGGCTTTCCAAAAATTATGAGGAACTGCAATGCCCCTTGTAAGAGCCATGCAGTACAGCATATTACAAACATAAGTCCCATTATTGGGGAGTGGGTCTCCCATAGTATTTGCTTATGCCTTCCAAGCAAAAGCTTCCAAAAATTAGGACGGAGCAACTTGCAATGCCCCTTACAAGAACCATGCAGTACAGCATATTACAAACATAAGTCCCATTATTGGGAGTGGGTCTCCCATAGGATTTGCTTATGCCTTCCATGCAAAAGCTTCCGAAAATTAGGACGGAGCAACTTGCAATGCCCCTTACAAGAGCCATGCAGTACAGCATATTACAAACATAAGTCCCATTATTGGGGAGTGGGTCTCCCATAGGATTTGCTTATGCCTTTCAAGCAAAAGCTTCCAAAAATTAGCACGGAGCAACTGGCAATGCCCCTTACAAGAACCATGCAGTACAGCATATTACAAACATAAGTCCCATTATTGGGGAGTGGGTCTCCCATAGGATTTGCTTATGCCTTCCAAGCAAAAGCTTCCGAAAATTAGGACGGAGCAACTTGCAATGCCCCTTACAAGAGCCATGCAGTACAGCATATTACAAACATAAGTCCCATTATTAGGGAGTGGGTCTCCCACAGTCTTTGCTTATGCCTTCCAAGCAAAAGCTGACAAAAATAAGGATGGGGGAACTTGCAATGCTGGCACCCTGGTGGTATAGTGGTTGTGGAGGCTGAGGATAAGGAGAAGAACATAAAACCGCCGAAATGAGGAAGCGTATACCCATGTGTGGGTGTGAAGCGGTGCATGTGAATACACCTAGCAAAATAACACAGTGGATTTGACTTTATGTTACTCTGCTGTCATTTGGTGGTGATGAGAAGTCTGGCCCAATCCAGCCCTTGTTCATTTTGATAAGGGTCAGCTAGTCAGCATTGTCAGATGACAGGCGAGTGCGCTTATCACTTATAATTCCCCCAGCGGCACTGAAAACACGCTCCGATAACACGCTAGCGGCAGGGCAGGCCAGGACCTCCAAGGCGTACAGAGCGAGTTCATTCCAAGTGTCCAGCTTGGATACCCAATAATTAAAAGGCACAGAGGAATCACGGAGGAATCACGGAGGACGCTGGTACGGTTGGCAAGGTAATCCCTCACCATCTTTTGAAACTTTCCATTCCTTGTGAGAGTACCCCGCGCCTCAGGGCCTGTAAGCTGGGCGGGAGTCAGAAATCTGTCCCAGAACGTTGACAGTGTTCCCCTGCCTCTGCTGGATTGGAGTTGCATCTCTCTCGCCTGTACACCTTGGTTGGGCAACGAACTGTGACCTCTGCCGCTAGCGTGTTCAGATGGGAATTTTTTTAAGAGTTCTGCAGCAAGGGCCTTCTGGTACTGCCCCATTTTTGTAGACCTCTCCACCTCAGGAATAAGAGAGTGAAAATTCTCCTTGTAGCGGGGGTCTAAAAGTGTCACCAACCAGTAATGACTGTCACCCAACATTTTGATAACGCGAGGGTCACGGTTAAGGCAGCGTAACATAAAGTCAGCCATGCGTGCCAGACTAGTAACGGGCAAGATTTCCGTGTCCTCACCAAGATGACGACTGACCATACTCTCCTCCTCCTCCTCCTCCCTGTCCTCAGGCCACTCACGCTGAACCGACGGTATGACACTTGTACAGGTACTACCGTCTACAGCGCATGATAGCAGCTCCTGTTCTTCCTCCTCCTCCTCCTCCCCTCCCTCATTGTCCCCCAATGCACGTTGGGATGAGATGAGGCTGGGCTGTGTGTAATCGCCTACTACGGCTTCTTGTTCCATCTCATCATACTCTGGCTGCAATGCCTCCTCTTTAATTCTCTGCAGAGAGCGTTGCAAAAGACAGACAAGTGGGATGCTGACACTAATGATGGCGTCATGGTGGCCTCCTCAAAGTTTGTCAGGATGGTACATATGTCAGACATCCAGGTCCACTCCTGAGGTCTTATGTGTGGAGTCTGACCTGAATATCGACGGCCTTGTTGCAGCTGGTACTCCACAACTGCTCTCTTCTGCTCACAAATCCTTTGCAACATGTGGAGGGTAGAGTTCCAACGTGTGGGGACATCACACACCAGTCGGTCTGCTGGAAGCTGCAAACGCTGCTGCAACACAGCAAGGGCGGCGGAAGCTGTAGCCGACTTGCGAAAATGAGCTGAAAGGCGGCGTACTTTCACGAGCAGATCTGGCAACTCGGGGTACGATTTAAGAAACCGCTGAACCACGAGGTTAAGCACATGAGCCAGGCATGGTACGTGTGTGATCTCACCTCGCCTCAGAGCCGCCACCAGGTTACGGCCATTGTCACACACGACCATGCCGGGATGTAGGTTCAGCGGTCTCAGCCACAGATCTGCCTGCTCTTTCACAGCTGTCCACAACTCACAAGCAGTGTGAGGTTTATCACCTAAGCTTAGGAGTTTCAGCACAGCCTGTTGCCGCTTGGTGGAGGCAGTACTGTAGTGCTTCCAGCTTGTAACTGATGTGGTGATATCTGAGATGGAGGCTGAACATGAGGAGGAGGATGATGCGCAGGAGCTGTACACTGTGGGGGCAACTATGACTGACATAGGGCCCGCAATCCTCGGTGTGGGGAGGACGTGTTCCGTCCCATGTTTCGACTTGGTCCCGGCTTCCACTATGTTTACCCAGTGTGCCGTCAGAGAGATGTACCGTCCCTGGCCACAAGCACTTGTCCACGTGTCCGTTGTCAGGTGGGCTCTCCCAGTAACTGCGTTGTTGAGGGCACGGCAGATGCTTTGGGACACGTGCTTGTGTAGTGCGGGGATGGCACACCGGGCAAAATAGTGTCGGCTGGGGACCGAGTACCGAGGGACCGCCACCGTCATAAGATTGCGGAAGGATTCCATCTCCACCTGCCTAAAAGGCAGAATTTCCAACGCAAGCAGTCGTGAAATGTGCGAATTTAGGACTGTGGCCTGTGGGGCGTTAGCTGCGAATTTCCGCTTTCGTTCAAAGGTCTGAGATATGGACAATTGAACGCTGCGGTGGGACGTGGACGTGGACGTTGATGCTGATTCTTGAGAAACTGCCATAACAAGTGAAGACTGAGAGTAGGGGGCATCTTTACATGCAGTATGGACAGGGGATTGCCTTGCACACACAACAGGGGGTTCTATTGCACGCACAACAGTGGAAGAAGCAGTGGTGACACCCGCTGACACTGGTCGTGGACCCTGGATTTCGCCCCACAAAGTCGGGTGCTTTGCTGCCATGTGCCTGATCGTGCTGGTGGTGGTCAGGCTGATAGTTTTGTCACCCCTGATGATGCTGGCATGGCAGGTGGAACAAATGGCCTTTTTGTGGTTATCAGCAGAGTCTTTAAAAAAATTCCAGACTCTGGAAGACCTACCGCTTGTACTGGCAACGTCCCTCGTGTTGGTGTTACGGGGAACGGTTGCCCGCCTTCTGTCTGCGGCCACCACACTGCTTCTTCCTGCCTGTTGGGGTACTCTGCCTCCCTCCCCCTGTGTGCTGCTGGCCTCACTCTGCATGTCCTCCTGCCACGTTGGGTCAGTTACTAAATTATCCACCACCTCCTCCACTTCCACTTGCGCACCACGATGCTCCTCCTCACTTCCTGGCAATTGTGTCTCGTCATCGTCCACCTCTTGTGACAAATTGCCAGCGTCGACTTCCTATGGCCGTGGCTGTTCAAATATTTGGGCATCGCTACATGTGATCTCCTCTTCCACCACTTCAAGCGTATCAGGCGAGGGGCACAAATATGGAAATGGACCAGTGAACAGCTCTTCAGAGTGTCCAAGTGTGGGATCAATTGCTGTCTGACGACACTCCACATGGTGGGAGGAAGGAGCATCAGGGTGAGGAGGAGTATGTGGTCGAGACTCACGGCTACTAAGAGTTGACCGTGTGGAAGACAGACCGGAGGTGGTGGTGCCCAGGTAACTGGAAGTATTATCTGCTATTCAATTAATAACCTGTTCACACTGATCAGTTCTCAATACTGGTGTTGTTCTGAGAAGATGTGGTTGTTGGTTGTGGCACATTTTCACCTTGGCCACGGCCCCGTCCTCTGCACGAACCATCACCAGAACGTCCACTTCCACGTCCATTGCCACGCGCCTTGCCCAATGTAAAGGAAGTAAAATAGCTTACACTTGCACTATCAATGGAAAAAGGGTAATGAAAAGTAGATTAGAACCGTGGAAGAGGAAAACCACAGTTCTATTTCTCTGGCCTACACCCGACTCTTTTAAACAATCTAAACAATCAGGGAGAAAATATTACTGTTTTTCTTTACGTAAAAAATAACAAAACATGAATAATAGAGATTTTTTACCGTGGGATGGCAAAACCACAGTTATTGTTTACTTGGGGTATACCAGACTTTTTTAAATATATAGATTTGCGGCTGAACAGTGAGCGACACACACAAACTGTGTTTTTTTAGATACCAAAGGCCCAAAACTGGATAGTACAGAGATTTGACCTGTGGAACTGCAAAACCACTCTGAGATTTTTCGGGCCTGCACCAGACTATTTTCAACAGATATATTTTTGTGTCACAACCATCAGGAGACACTACTGTTTTTGTTTACGTAAAATATACCAAAACCTGAATAATAGAGATTTTTTACCGTGGGATGGCAAAACCACAGTTATTGCTTACTGGGGTATACCAGACTTTTTTAAATATATAGATTTGTGGCTGAACAGTGAGCGACACACTCAAACTGTGTTTTTTTAGATACCAAAGGCCCAAAACTGGATAGTACAGAGATTTGACCCGTGGAACTGCAAAACCACACTGGGATTTGTCGAGCCTACACCAGACTATTTTCAACAGATATATTTTTGTGTCACAACAGTCAGGAGACACTGCTGTTTTTCTTTACGGAAAATATACCAAAACCTGAATAATAGAGATTTTTTACCGTGGGATGGCAAAACCACAGTTATTGTTTACTGGGGTATACCAGACTTTTTTAAATATATAGATTTGCGGCTGAACAGTGAGCGACACATTCAAACTGTTTTTTTTTAGATACCAAAGGTCCAAAACTGGATAGTACAGAGATTTGACCCGTGGAACTGCAAAACCACACTGGGATTTGTCGAGCCTACACCAGACTATTTTCAACAGATATATTTTTGTGTCACAACAGTCAGGAGACACTACTGTTTTTCTTTACGGAAAATATACCAAAACCTGAATAATAGAGATTTTTTACCGTGGGATGGCAAAACCACAGTTATTGTTTACTGGGGTATACCAGACTTTTTTAAATAGATATATTTGCAGCTGAACAGTGAGCGGCACACTCCAACTGGGTTTTTTTAGATACAAATGGCCCAAAAGTGGATAATACAGAGGTTTGAACCATGGAAGTGCAAAACAACACTTCTGTTTCTCTAGCCTACACCTGACTATTTTCAACAGATATATTTGTGTCTGAAAAATCAGAGACACGCTTTTTTTGGGGGGGGGGGGGGGGACGGACACCAAAAGGTTAATAAGACGGGTATTTGTACAGTGTGAAGGAGGAAAAAAACAAGAGGATTTAGATGAAAAAAAAAGGATTTTTCCTGTCCCCTGAGACCTGGAGCGAAGTCCAGCAATTTCAGCAACAGGAGCAGCACACAGGACTGTAATGCAGCGTTTGCTGGTATAACCACTGCGTCTTCTATACAGCCTGCCTGCCTGATATCTGGGATGGATATTAGTCTTGAGAAGGACTGTTTGTTTGATCTGGCAGCCTTTACAGACGCTACACTAACTATTTCGCAGTTTATATCTCTCCCTAAATCAGCAGCGCTGTCCCTACACTGTCTGATCTGCAGCGACTGTGTCCAAGATGGCCTCGCCCGGTTTTAAATACTCGAGTTGACGCTGTGCAGCCAGCCAATCACTGTAATGCCCACAACCAACATGGTTGAGGCATTACAGTGACTGCCTGGCAATCCCTGCATGTTCATTGGCTCTGTAAAGAGCGCCAAACATGCAGGGTGGAGACCCGAGCTCCCGTCCGAGTAACCCGGAAATGCTCGGTAGTCGCCGAACATCCCGAGTAGCGTGATGCTCGGGCGAGTACCGAGCAGTGTCGAGCATGTTCGCTCAACACTAGTGGTAATCCCACTGGTAAATTAACAGCTAAAATAAAAGCAACACTTGACACTTTTCTCCTGGACCATGCCATAGACAACAAAATGCATGAGTTCTTGAATAACACCCTTCCCATTACCCCGGTTTTTTATGTTTGCCACAAAATCCACAAACGGCTTCATAAACCACAGGGACGTCCCATTGTAGAGTCCACGGATTCTCTGTTGGCTCCTCTGAGTATGTTACTAGAAAAAATTCTATCTCCCCTGATCAAATCCACTAAGTCATATATTTTAGACACAGGAGATTTTATCAATAAGTTCACACGATTAACTGATGTCCCTACATCGTCTTGGTTGGACACTTGGGATGTGATCAGTAGTGTTGAGGGAGCATGCTCGACACTGCTCGATACTCGCCCGAGCATCACGCTACTCGGGATGTTCGGCGAGCACAGAGCATTTCCGGGATAATCGGGTGGGAGCTCGGGTCTCCGCCGTGCATGTTTGGCGCTCTTTACAGAGCCAAGTGAACATGCAGGGATTGCCAGCCAGTCACTGTAATGCCGCAGCCATGTTGTTTGTGGGCATTACAGTGATTGGCTGGCCGCACAGCGTCACCTCGAGTATTTAAAACCGGGCGCCGCCATCTTGGACACAGACGCTCCGGATCAGACAGTGTAGGGACAGCGCTGCTGAGCTAGGGAGATATTTTTGCTGCGAAATAGTTAGTGTAGGGTCTGTAAAGGTTGCCAGAACAAACAAACAGTCCTTCTCAGGACTAATATCCATCCCTGATATCAGGCAGGCAGGCAGGCAGGCTGTATAGGAGACGCAGTGGTTATACCAGCAAACGCTGCATTACAGTCCTGTGTGCTCCTGTTTCTGAAATTGCTGGACTTAGCAGCAGGTCTCAGGGGCCAATAAAAATCCTTTTTTTTCATCTAAATCCTCTTTTATTTTCCTCCTACACACTGTACAAATACCCGTCTTATTAACCTATTGGTGTCCCCCCCCCCCCAAAAAAAAGTGCGTCTCTGATTTTTCAGACTCAAATATATCTGTTGAAAAGAATCTGGTATAGGCCACAGAAAAAGAAGTGTGGTTTTGCAGTTCCATGGGTAAAATCTCTGTAGTACCCAGTTTTGGGCCTTTGTTATCTAAAAAAAAAACAGTTTGAGTGTGTTGCTCACTGTTCAGCCGCAAATCTATATTTTTAAAAAATCTGGTATACTGCAGTAAATTAAAACTGTGGTTTTGCTGTTCCACGCTAAAAAATCTTTATTATCCTCCTTTTCGCATTTTTTGCAGTAAAAAAAAACAGTAGTGTCTCCTGAGTGTTCTGACACAAACATATATCTGTTGAAAATAGTCTGGTATGTGCCTGACAAATCCCAGTGTGGTTTTGCAGTTCAACGGGTAAAATCTGTGTAGTATCCAGTTTTGGGCCTTTGGTATCTAAAAAAAACAGTTTGAGTGTGTCGCTCACTGTTCAGCAGCAAATCTATATATTTTAAAAAGTCTGGTATACCGCAGTAAATTAAAACTGTGGTTTTGCTGTTCCACGCTAAAAAATCTCTATTATACTGCTTTTCGCATTTTTTGCAGTAAAAAAAAAACAGTAGTGTCTCCAGAGTGTTCTGACACAAAAATATATCTGTTGAAAATAGTCTGGTGTACGCCTGACAAATCCCAGTGTGGTTTTGCAGTTCAATGGGTAAAATCTGTGTAGTATCCAGTTTTGGGCCTTTGGTATCTAAAAAAAAACTGTTTGAGTGTGTCGCTCACTGTTCCGCCGCAAATCTATATATTTTAAAAAGTCTGGTATACCGCAGTAAATTAAAACTGGTTTTGCTGTTCCATGGCAAAAAAATCTCTATTATCCTGCTTTTCACATTTTTTGCAGTAAAAAAAAACAGTAGTGTCTCCTGAGTATTCTGACGCAAAAATATATCTGTTGAAAATAGTCTGGTGTACGCCTGACAAATCCCAGTGTGGTTTTGCAGTTCAACGGGTAAAATCTGTGTAGTATCCAGTTTTGGGCCTTTGGTATCTAAAAAAACAGTTTGAGTGTGTCACTCACTGTTCAGCCGCAAATCTATATATTTTAAAAAGTCTGGTATACCGCAGTAAATTAAAACTGTGGTTTTGCTGTTCCACGGTAAAAAAATCTCTATTATCCTGCTTTTTGCAGTAAAAAAAAACAGTAGTGTCTCCTGAGTGTTCTGACACAAAAATATATCTGTTGAAAATAGTCTGGTGTACGCCTGACAAATCCCAGTGTGGTTTTGCAGTTCAACGGGTAAAATCTGTGTAGTATCCAGTTTTGGGCCTTTGGTATCTAAAAATAAAAACAGTTTGAGTGTGTCGCTCACTGTTCAGCCGCAAATCTATATATTTAAAAAAAGTCTGGTATACACCAGTAAACAATAACTGTGGTTTTGCCATTCCATGGTAAAAAATCTTTGTTATTCAGGTTTTGGTATTTTTTTCCATAAGTAAAAACAGTAATAGATTCTCCCTGATTGTTCTGATTGTTTAAAAGAGTCGGGTGTAGGCCAGAGAAATAGAACTGTGGTTTTCCTCTTCCACGGTTCTAATATACTTTTTATGACCCTTTTTCCATTGATAGTGCGAGTGTAAGCTATTTTACTTCCTTTACAATGTGCCAGGCTCGTGGCAAGGGACGTGGAACTGGACGTTCTGGTAATGGTGCGTGCAGAGGACGGGGCCGTGGCCAAGGTGAAAATGTGCCACAACCAACAGCCACATCTTCTCGCTCCCACTTCTTGACCGAATTACTAGGGAAGCACAGAACAACACAAGTATTGCGAACTGATCAGTGTGAACATGTTATTAATTGGATAGCAGATAATACTTCCAGTTACCTGGGCACCACCACCTTCCGGTCTGTCATCCACACGGTCAACTCTTAGTAGCCGTGAATCTCGACCGCATACTCCTCCTCACCCTGATGCTCCTTGCTCCCACCATGCCGAGTGTCATCAGACAGCAATTGATCCCACACTTGGACACTCTGAAGAGCTGTTCACTGGTCCATTTCCATATTTGTGCCCCTCGCCTGCTACGTTTCAAGTGGTGGAAGAGGAGATCCCATGTAGCGATGCCCAAATATTTGAACAGCCACGGCCACAGGAAGTCGACGCTGGCAATTTGTCACAAGAGGTGTAGATGACGAGACACAATTGCCAGGAAGTGAGGAGGAGCATTGTGGTGCGCAAGTGGAAGTGAAGGAGGTGGTGGATGATCTAGTAACTGACCCAACGTGGCAGGAGGACATGCAGAGTGAGGCCAGCAGCACACAGGGGGAGGGAGGCAGAGTACCCCAACAGGCAGGAAGAAGCAGTGTGGTGGCCGCAGACAGAAGGCGGGCAACCGTTCCTCGTAACACCAACACGAGGGACGTTGCCAGTACAAGCGGTAGGTCTTCCAGAGTCTGGAATTTTTTTAAAGACTCTGCTGATAACCCCAAAAAGGCCATATGTACCACCTGCCATGCCAGCATCAGCAGGGGTGACAAAACTACCAGCCTGACCACCACCGGCATGATCAGGCACATGGCAGCAAAGCACCCGACTTTGTGGGGCGAACCCCAGGGTCCACGACCAGTGTCAGCGGGTGTCACCACTGCTTCTTCCGCTGTTGTGCGTGCAATAGAACCCCCTGTTGTGTGTGCAAGGCAATCCCCTGTCCATACTGCATGTAAAGATGCCCCCTCCTCTCAGTCTTCACTTGTTATGGCAGTTTCTCAAGAAACAGCATCAACGTCCACGTCCCACCGCAGCGTTCAATTGTCCATATCCCAGATCTTTGAACGAAAGCGGAAATTCGCAGCTAACGCCCCACAGGCCACAGTCCTAAATTCGCACATTTCACGACTGCTTGCGTTGGAAATGCTGCCTTTTAGGCTGGTGGAGACGGAATCCTTCCGCAACCTTATGGTGGTGGCCGTCCCTCGGTACTCGGTCCCCAGCCGACACTATTTTGCCCGGTGTGCCATCCCCGCACTACACAACCACGTGTCCCAAAACATCTGCCGTGCCCTCAGCAACGCAGTTACTGGGAGAGTCCACCTGACAACGGACACGTGGACAAGTGCTTGTGGCCAGGGACGGTACATCTCCCTGACGGCACACTGGGTAAACATAGTGGAAGCCGGGACCCAGTCGGACCTTGGGACGGAACACATCCTTCCCACACCAAGGATTGCGGGCCCTATGTCAGTCAGAGTTGCCCCCACAGTGTACAGCTCCTGCGCATCATCCTCCTCCTCCTCATGTTCAGCCTCCATCTCAGATATCACCACATCAGTTACAAGCTGGAAGCACTGCAGTACTGCCTCCGCCAAGCGGCAACAGGCTGTGCTGAAACTCATAAGCTTAGGTGATAAACCTCACACGGCTTGTGAGTTGTGGACAGCTGTTAAAGAGCAGGCAGATCTGTGGCTGATACCACTGAACCTACATCCAGGCATGGTCGTGTGTGACAATGGCCGTAACCTGGTGGCGGCTCTGAGGCGAGGCGAGATCACACACGTACCATGCCTGGCTCATGTGCTTAACCTCGTGGTTCAGCGGTTTCTTTAATCGTACCCCGAGTAGCCAGATCTGCTCGTGAAAGTATGTTGCCTGTCAGCTCATTTTCGCAAGTCGGCTACAGCTTCCGCTGCCCTTGCTGTGTTGCAGCAGCGTTTGGAGCTTCCGGCACACCGACTGGTGTGTGATGTCCCCCACACGTTGGAACTCTACCCTCCACATGTTGCAAAGGATTTGTGAGCAGAAGAGAGCAGTTGTGGAGTACCAGCTGCAACAAGGCCGTCAATATTCAGGTCAGACTCCACACATAAGACCTCATGAGTGGACCTGGATGTCTGACATATGTACCATCCTGACAAACTTTGAGGAGGCCACAAAGATGGTGAGTGGCGATGACGCCATCATTAATGTCAGCATCCCACTTGTCTGTCTTTTGCAACGCTCTCTGCAGAGAATTAAAGAGGAGGCATTGCAGCCAGAGTATGATGAGATGGATCAAGAAGCCGTAGTGGGCGATTACACACAGCCCAGCCTCATCTCATCCCAACGTGCATTGGGAGACAATGAGGGAGGGGAGGAGGAGGAAGAACAGGAGCTGTTATCAAGCGCTGTAGACGGTAGTACCTGTACTAGTGTCATACCGTGGGTTCAGCGTGGGTGGCCTGAGGACAGGGGGGAGGAGGAGGAGGAGAGCATGGTCAGTCGTTATCTTGGTGAGGACATGGAAATCTTGCCCATTACCAGTCTGGCACGCATGGCTGACTTTATGTTATGCTGCCTTAACCGTGACCCTCGCGTTGTCAAAATGTTGGGTGACAGTCATTACTGGTTGGTGACACTTGTAGACCCCCGCTACAAGGAAAACTTTCACTCTCTTATTCCTGAGGTGGAGAGGTCTACAAAAATGGGGCAGTACCAGAAGGCCCTTGCTGCAAAACTGTTAAAAAAATTCCCATCTGAACACGCTAGCGGCAGAGGTCACAGTTCGTTGACCAACCAAAGCGTACAAGCGAGAGAGAGGCAACTCCAATCCAGCAGAGGCAGGGGAACACTGTCAACGTTCTGGGACAGTTTTCTCAGACCCTCCCTTCGGACAGACCCTGAGGCGCAGGGTACTCTCACAAGGAGTGGAAAGTTTCAAAAGATTGTGAGGGAGTACCTTTCCGACCGTACCAACGTCCTCCATGATTCCTCTGTGCCTTTTAATTATTGGGTATCCAAGCTGGACACTTGGAATGAACTCGCTCTGTATGCCTTGGAGGTCCTGGCCTGCCCTGCCACTAGCGTGTTATCGGAGCGTGTTTTTAGTGCCGCTGGGGGAATTATAAGTGATAAGCGCACTCGCCTGTCAACTGACAATGCTGACAAGCTGACCCTTATCAAAATGAACAAGGGCTGGATTGGGCCAGACTTCTCATCACCACCAAATGACAGCTGAGTAACATAAAGTCAAATCCACTGTGTTATTTCGGGAAGTGTATTCCCATGCACCGCTTCACAACCACACATGGGTATACGCTTCCTCATTTCTGCTGTTTTTTGCTCTTCTCCTTATCCTCAGCCTCCACCACCACTATACCACCAGGGTGACCGTGGTCCTTGTTGCCATTATTGAAAGTTCCTCCGTCCTTTTTTTTGTCAACTTTCGCTTGGAAGGCATAAGCAAAGACTGTGGTAGACCCACTCCCCAATAATGGGAATAATATTTTTAAGATGCTGTACTGTATGTCTCTTGTAAGGGGCATTAAAAGCGTCTTGTTATACCACTCTGACCTCCACTTCTCTTCTGAGGGGCATTAAAAGCGTCTTGTTATACCACTCTGACCTCCACGTCTCTTGTAAGGGGCATTAAAAGCGTCTTGTTATACCACTCTGACCTCCACGTCTCTTGTAAGGGGCATTAAAAGCGTCTTGTTATACCACTCTGACCTCCACGTCTCTTGTAAGGGGCATTAAAAGCGTCTTGTTATACCATTCTGACCTCCACGTCTCTTCTGAGGGGCATTAAAAGCGTCTTGTTATACCACTCTGACCTCCACGTCTCTTGTAAGGGGCATTAAAAGAGTCTTGTTATACCACTCTGACATCCACGTCTCTTGTAAGGGGCATTAAAAGCATCTTGTTATACCACTCTGACCTCCACGTCTCTTGTAAGGGGCATTAAAAGCGTCTTGTTAAGCTACTGGGACCTCCACGAGTCTTCGAACGGGCATTGCATTTCCTCCTAATTTTTTTAAGCTTTTGCTTGGAAGGCATAAGCAAATACTATGGGAGACCCACTCCCCAATAATGGGAATAATGTTTGTACTATGCTGTACTGCATGGCTCTTGTAAGGGGCATTGCAAGTTGCTCCGTCCTAATTTTTGGAAGCTTTTGCTTGGAATGCAAAAGCAAATACTATGGGAGACCCACTCCCCAATAATGGGACTTATGTTTGTAATATGCTGTACTGCATGGCACTTGTAAGGGGCATTGCAAGTTGCTCCATCCTAATTTTTGGAAGCTTTTGCTTGGAAGGCATAGGCAAATACTATGGGAGACCCACTCCCCAATAATGGGACTTATGTTTGTAATATGCTGTACTGCATGGTTCTTGTAAGGGGCATTGCAAGTTGCTCCATCCTAATTTTTGGAAGTTTTTGCTTGGAAGGCATAAGCAAATCCTATGGGAGACCCACTCCCCAATAATGGGAATAATGTTTGTAATATGCTGTACTGCATGGCTCTTGTAAGGGGCATTGCAAGTTGCTCCATCCTAATTTTTGGATGCTTTTGCTTGGAAGTCATAAGCAAATACTATGGGAGACCCACTCCCCAGTAATGGGAATAATGTTTGTAATATGCTGTACTGCATGGCACTTGTAAGGGGCATTGCAAGTTGCTCCATCCTAATTTTTGGAAGGTTTTGCTTGGAAGGCATAAGCAAATACTATGGGAGGCCCACTCCCCAATAATGGGACTTATGTTTGTATTATGCTGTACTGCATGGCTCTTGTAAGGGGCATTGCAAGTTGCTCCATCCTAATTTTTGGAAGCTTTTGCTTGGAAGGCATAAGAAAATCCTATGGGAGACCCACTCCCCAATAATGGGAATAATGTTTGTAATATGCTGTACTGCATGGCTCTTGTAAGGGGCATTGCCAGTTCCTCATAATTTTTGGAAAGCCTTCCATTCACTGCTTAGGCTAACAGTGTACAGGAGACCCAGTTGCTATAAATGGAAAAAACGATTTAGTTAAGGCCCTCTGACCTCCATGTAATTTCCAAGGGGCATTGGAGTGGCTCAAAATTTTTGGTAGGCATTGCACTCACTGTATGCCCTATAACTGTGTAGCTGAACCGCTCCTTTTGTTACAGAAACATATCCTACAAGACATATGTGGTTGACTGGCCTAATATTGTTGTGAATGGTCCCTGTTCCTCCTGCTCTTTCTCCTTTGCCACTACCTCATCCATCATTTATGACCGGAAGCTTTGTTTTAATGGGAGTCATAGAACTGGGATAGTAGCAGGAAAACATCCAGCAATCCTCGGAGGAGGTAGGATATGTGCCAAAACGCTGACCACCTCAGGCCTAGCCGCTACTACATACATGCGCTTGCATTCCCAGAAAACAAAGCAGATGCTAACTTGTATCATCATCATCATCATGGTTCTCACCTTGGCACTCTCAACTCCCCTGATGGAAGCCAGGGCCCACCAGAGGAGTCTGGTTCTCTGGTGGTCTCGTCCAATGCTGCCCTAAAGCAGGCCGGGCTAAGAAAAGTGTGTGGGGGGAAGTTGACAGGAGAAATAGGGGCGGCTGGGGACCGTTTATGGACACCCAGCTGCCCCCAGGTGGCTGGGGATCGTGTGTGGACACCCGGCCGCGGGGCGGCTGGGGACCGAGTATGGACACCCGGCCACCCCCTGGCGGCTGGGGACCGAGTGTGGACACCCGGCCGCCGGGCGGCTGGGGACTGAGTATGGATTCCAGGCCGCCAACACAGCCATGACGTGGTGTCCAGATTCCGCCTCCACATGCCGAAAAGGCCCAATTTCAAGTGCAAGCAAGTAGTATGGTATTGCAGCCTGGGGGTGGGTGGGTGGCAGGCTGCACACTAATGCTTGCATTAAAAGAAAACAAAGCAGATGCTAACTTGTATCATCATCATCATGCTCCTCACCTTGGCACTCTCAACTCCCCTGATGGAGAAGCCAGGGCCCACCAGAGGAGTCTGGTTCTCTGGTGGTCTCGTCCAATGCTGCCCTAAAGCAGGCCGGGCTAAGAAAAGTGTGTGGGGGGAAGATGACAGGAGAAATAGGGGCAGCTGGGGACCGTTTATGGACACCCGGCTGCCCCCAGGCGGCTGGGGATCGTGTGTGGACACCCGGCCGTGGGGCGGCTGGGGACCGAGTGTGGACACCCGGCCGCCAGGCGGCTGTGGACTGAGTATGGATTCCAGGCCGCCAACACAGCCATGACGTGGTGGCCAGATTTCGCCTCCACATGCCTAAAAGGCCCAATTTCAAGTGCAAGCAAGCAGTATGGTATTGCAGCCTCGGGGTGGGTGGGTGGTTGGCTGCATATTTGCGCTTGCATTGCAAGGAATGAGGGAGGTACAATTGAACAGTGCCCTGGGACAAGAACTTGCTCGGGATAGTTGCAAGTCTGCATCTTCTGATGCGGCAAGGATGACTTCTGATGGGCACACTTTTAGGCAGTGACCTGGGTGTCAGAGATGCTTCCAGGGGTCTTCCATATGCTGTTCCCATGTCTTTTCAGCACTTTATGCATGTGTCACACAGCACATGGCCAGATAAGGTTGTAAAATGTTAAAATGACATTTCCCGGTGAATGCATTTGTCACGGTTGAAAGCAATACAAAAGTGCAAAAACGCATTAAAAAAATGCTACTTGTTAACATAGCCCAAGGTGTGGAGGAGTATTTTTTTGTGGGGGTTATTTATTTTACCTTATACACAAGTCTTTACCCTGGAAAGAAAGTTCCTTAACATATTTCACAGGAAAGCAGTTTCAGTTTCGTTTTTGAACATTTTATTGTGAACCCTTAAAAGTGGCTTAATACCTCTGACCACGTTGTTGACAGCAGTGACCTGGGGGTCAGAAATGCTTCCAGGGGCGATCCCCATGCTGTCCCCGTGTCATTTGAGCACTGTCACTATCGTTTTGGGCACTTGTTAGGCTTTTAAAAGACTGCCGGGGGTGCCGCCGCAAAAATGCTCAGGTCTCCCATAGACTAACATTGGGCTCGTTGCTCAGGTCGAGCACCCGAGTATCACGGCGAGCTCAGCCCGAGCTTCGAGCACCCGAGCATTTTAGTGCTCGATCAACACTAGTGACCAGCCTATATACTTTGATTCAGCATCACAAAGGGATCGATGCAGTGAGGAGGCTACTCATGACTACTTGTATGGAAGATAGAGTTATTCAGTTTTGTATCCAATTATTGAATCTGGTATTGAAAGAGAATTTCTTCATGTGAGGTGATGATTTTAACTTACAAGTACAAGGAACTGCGATGGGATCCAATATGGCCCTGCCCTATGCTAACTGTTTACATGGCTGACTTTGAAGAAAATTATATCTATATGAATCATCTTTTGCTTGATAATGCCATGATTTAGCTGCAATATACTGTATAGATGATATTTTTTGCGTTTGGCGTGGCACGTTGGACTCCCTGCAGCTCCATGCTGATTTGAACACTATTTGGCCTGAATTACAATTCTCAATTCATTATGACTTGTGCACGGTTCGCGTTCTGAATACAAATGTCATTAAAACCTCAGATAATACTATCAAAATTGATCTTTTTGTTAAACCTACAGATCGCAACAGTTTGCTATTATTTTCTAGTAATTATACGAAATCAACTAAGGAATCCCTTACTAGATCACAGTTCATGCGGGTCAATCGTATTGTTTCAGACAATACAGTACGTCAAATTCGGCTGTCTGAGATGGAACAAAAATTCTTACTCAGAGACTATTAAACCAGAGTCGGTCACCCGTTATACATACCCGTTCTGACAAGACAAAGAGAATTCCTTTTACTCATATATACCACCCGTTCATGTATCGATTGCACAAGAGCATTCAAAAATTTTGGCATTTACTTCCAGCTAGCTATCCCGAAATTGAACAATTTAAACATCCAATCTTATCTTGTTTCCATCGACCCAAGAATATTCGGGACAATGTAGTGCATGTCAATATAGGTTCCTTGAGAAAGACGCCAATACAAACCTTTCTATGAACTCAGAAAAAAGGTACATTCCCATGCCTACACTGCCCGCAAAGTAGCAATATACAGCGGGGTGATACTTTTTTCCACCCCTTTACCGGGATTAGAATTCAAGGTTTTTTTACTTGTGATTCTTCTTTTGTAGTGTATGCGATCAAATGTCCTTGATGGTCTCGTATATGTTGGTGAGACAACCTAACATATACGAGACCGCATATCTCAACACAAGTCGAGTATAAGATGTGGGAAGACTTATCTCCCCTTACCTTACCATTTTAATTTAAAGAAGCACTCCTTAGAACAAGTCAATTTTCAGGTTCTGGAACATGTACCACCGTTAATACGTGGGGATAATAGGATTCAGGCATCAAAACGTTGTGAAGCTTTTTGGATCCATACGTTGGATACTTTGGAACCTCGGGGTCTAAATAGAGAGTATGAGTTATCTAGCTTTCTGTAAATTGTATTAATTATTGTTTTTTCTGTTTCAGACACGTACTACTTGATTCCTTTCTCTGGAACGGCATGAAATCACATTTCTTCTCCTAGAACCTTATTCACTCCTGTGGGTGATGATGTTGTCTGTTGATTAATGCTAGATATCACCTACTCCTCTCTATTTTCTGCTCTTCCTTTCTTTTCTTTTATTTCAATCTAATACTACATTGGGTAGTGATCGGTATATTTCCCTAAATTATTTTTTCTTATATTATTTTTCCCCCTTTTTCCCTTAGTCTAGTTTATCCCTTAAACATGTGTTACTATATTTCTCTTACTAATACCATTGTTAGCCAAAGGTCTACGCTTTATGAACAGCTGTGATTCCATTATATATATATTCCCCATTCATTTTAACTGCCTTTACCTATTTTTTTCTTTTCTATTTGGATCTGGGTTATTGCAGATCCAATAACATGACTTCCGTGTTTGCGATCATGTGACCTGATCACATGACCAGAAGTGAGTCATGCAGGTCCTTTTGCTCAGATTCCATTGCAACTAATGAAACAGGAAGTGGCCGATTGGCAGATCCTTGTCTCATTACACGGTTGCGTCTAGTCGCAGTTGATTTTTTGTGGTCCTCACTTTGGCCACTCCAATCTAGACTCCTCACTGCTGAACTGTCTAGATCGGAGTTGATCTTTTGAGGTTCTCACATTCTCCTCTCCGACCTAGTGCTTTCAGTGCTGAGGCGTCTAGATCGGAGTTGATCTTTTTTGCTCCTCGTTTTAACAGTTTCACTCTAGACGCTTCAGTGCTGAGGTGAGTAGATCGGAGTTGCTGGAGTGAGGGCCTCAAGAGAACAACTCTGACGTATATGTGGCACCCCAGGGGTCTGGTTGCCTCTGTAATAGAAATATTACGTCTGAGAGCAAGTGGGAGGTTTCCTGGTCAGGAGCCCTTAAGCATGCAACACCTCCTGCCCAGTCCCGGGAGGGGAGGAATCTGCCCTTATAAACTGGGTCTGGGGTGGGGTTAGTCAGACAGTCAGAGCCTGGAGACAGTTCCAGACACAGGGAAAGTGACAGCAAGGAGCTCTGTAGGAGCTAGGAGCAGAAGACCAGGGGCTGGAAGCTGAGCAGAGCTCGCCCTGGCAGAAGAATATAAGAACCGGACACCGGAGTCCGAGGCTGCGGGGATCCTTAAGTCCAGCAGCCGAAACCAGCCGGCAGGGGATTCCAGGTCCTCTGGCCATAGAAGCCCAGAGGCTCAGTCACAAGGAAGGGACCAGCACCGCCATCGATGAAGCGGAGGCTATCAGAAGGCCCCAAGTCACCAGCCATACGGGTGAGCACCACACGGTATACTCAAGGACGTGGGCTACTTACACTCGCTTACAGCAAGGTAGCCAGGAAGAGTGCAGACAGACGGGGAGGCCTACAACTCCACCTGGCCAGGGAAGTCCCTGCTTGCTCACAGACTGACCAGGCCCCTTATGCTAGCCAGTACTCCCAGGAGGGTCTGCCTTAATATCATCAGTAAAGACCCTGAACTTCACTGCAAAGACTCTGAGTCGTTTCTGCTTTCTCACCGCATACAGCACTACTAGTACTGGGACGCCCGTGCACCATCACTCCCATCATCCACATTCCCTGCCCTGAGGCTATACTCCTCCCGTGGGAAGTTATCCCATCCTTTGCTGCGCACACCACACCAGCCTCAGCGGTCTGCCTCGCAGCGGCGGTACACCCTGACCGCAATTCACGGGTGGCGTAGTCGGACAATTAACCTAAAACCCATAAATGACTGCCACTGGTTTGACCACCCTGAGCCACGGGACCGGGTCGCCGCCACGGAGACTACAACCCCCAGAGACCCGGCTCCGGGTATCCCACACACGTGCACACTAGGCCCAGGGGGCGCGTCATATACAGTTCAGCACTGACACCACTAGATCGCAGTTGATTCCAGGATACTCTCATACACTCTGCAATCTAGATGCCTCTTCTGGCTTTTTATTGTTGTTTTAATGCTTTTAATGGAATTGCTCATATTTTTAATGGAGCAAACATCACAGGTCAGACAGGATTTTTTTATGCACTGTTATATATTTTTTGTATTTTTACACTTTTATACTTTGTGTTTGGGCAAAATTCTTTTTTTTTCCAGATTAATAAAACTTGCATTGTCACTTTTTGTAATATAAACAATTACACTCAGCACTGATTATTCAGTTTTGCCAGAATGTGACTTTTCCCATTTGTCCACAGCCCTGTCCGCAGCACCGACATAGTGAAGAGTGTGCGGAGCTCCACGGGGAGAGGCGTAGAAGAGCGCCTCCGACAGTCACTATAATATACAAAACAGAATATATACAGTACAGACCAAAGGTTTGGACACACCTTCTCATTTAAAGATTTTTCTGTATTTTCATGACTATGAAAATTGTACATTCACACTAAAGGCATCAAATCTATGAATGAACACATGTGGAATTATATACTCAAAAAAGTGTGAAACAACTGAAAACATGTCTTATATTCTAGGTTCTTCAAAGTAGCCACCTTTTGCTTTGATGACTGCTTTGCACACTCTTGGCATTCTCTTGATGAGCTTCAAGAGGTAGTCACCGGAAATGGTTTTCACTTCACAGTTGTGCCCTGTCAGGTTTAATAAGTGGGATTTCTTGCCTTATAAATGGGGTTGGGACCATCAGTTGGGTTGTGCAGAAGTCTGGTGGATACACAGCTGATAGTCCTACTGAATAGACTGTTAGAATTTGTATTATGGCAAGAAAAAAGCAGCTAAGTAAAGAAAAACGAGTGGCCATCATTACTTTAAGAAATGAAGGTCAGTCAGTCTGAAAAATTGGGGAAACTTTGAAAGTGTCCCCAAGTGCAGTTGCAAAAACCATCAAGCGCTACAAAGAAACTGGCTCACATGAGGACCGCCCCAGGAAAGGAAGACCAAGAGTCACCTCTGCTTCTGAGGATAAGTTTATCTGAGTCACCAGCCTCAGAAATCGCAGGTTAACAGCAGCTCAGATTAGAGACCAGGTCAATGCCACACAGAGTTCTAGCAGCAGACACATCTCTTCAACAACTGTTAAGAGGAGACTTTGTGCAGCAGGCCTTCATGATAAAATAGCTGCTAGGAAACCACTGCTAAGGACAGGCAACAAGCAGAAGAGACTTGTTTGGGCTAAAGAACACAAGGAATAGACATTAGACCAGTGGAAATCTGTGCTTTGGTCTGATGAGTCCAAATTTTAGATCTTTGGTTCCAACCACCGTGTCTTTGTGCGACGCAGAAAAGTTGAACGGATGGACTCTACAGGAGGTGTGATGGTGTGGGGGTGCTTTGCTGGTGACACTGTTGGGGATTTATTCAAAATTGAAGGCATACTGAAACTGAACCAGCATAGCTACCACAGCATCTTGCAGCGGCATGCTATTCCATCCGGTTTGCGTATAGTTGGACCGTCATTTAGTTTTCAACAGGACGATGACCCCAAACACACCTCCAGGCTGTGTAAGGGCTATTTGACCAAGAGGGAGAGTGATGGGGTGCTACGCCAGATGACCTGGCCTCCACAGTCACCAGACCTGAACCCAATCGAGATGGTTTGGGGTGAGCTAGACCGCAGAGTGAAGGCAAAAGGGCCAACAAGTGCTAAGCATCTCTGGGAACTCCTTCAAGATTGTTGGAAGACCATTTCCGGTGACTACCTCTTGAAGCTCATCAAGAGAATGCCAAGAGTGTGCAAAGCAGTCATCAAAGCAAAAGGTGGCTACTTTGAAGAACCTAGAATATAAGACATATTTTCAGTTGTTTCACACTTTTTTGTTAAGTATATAATTCCACATGTGTTAATTCATAGATTTGATGCCTTCAGTGTGAATGTACAATTTTCATAGTCATGAAAATACAGAAAAATCTTTAATCATGAAAATACAGAAAAATCTTTAAATGAGAAGGTGTGTCCAAACTTTTGGTCTGTACTGTTTATATATATATATATATATATATATATATATATACACACATACACGCAGGAATGTCTGGGGTTACTGGAGGACACTCCTGGTAATGTACAGGGCCACTAGAGAGCACTGCTGGTAATATATATGTAATGTCCTTAAAACTAGTCAAAATGAGGCTCCGTATTGTGTGTGGCCTCCACGTGCCTGTATGACCTCCCTACAACGCCTGGGCATGCTCCTGATGAGGTTGCTGATGGTCTCCTGTGGGATCTCCTCCCTGACCTGGACTAAAGCATAGGCCAACTCCTGGACAGTCTGTGGTGCAACGTGACGTTGGTGGATGGAGCGAGACATGATGTTCCAGATGTGCTTAATCGGATTCCGGTCTAGGGAACGGGTGGGCCAGTCCATAGCTTCAATACCTTCATCTTGCAGGAACTGCTGACACACTCCAGCCACATAAGGTCTGGCATTGTCCTTCATTAGGAGGAACCCAGGGCCAACTGCACCAGCATATGGTCTCACAAGGGGTCTGAGGATCTCATCTCGGTACCTAATGGCAGTCAGGCTACCTCTGGCGAGCACATGGAGGGCTGTGCGGCCCTCCAAATAAATGCCACCCCACACCATTACTGACCCACTGCCAAACCGGTCATGCTCAAGGATTTTGCAGGCTGCAGATCGCTCTCCACGGCATCTCCAGACTCTGTCATGTCTGTCACATGTGCTCAGTGTGAACTTGCTTTCATATATGAAGAGCACAGGGCTCCAGTGGTGACTTTGCCAATCCTGGTGTTCCGTGGCAAATGCCAAGCTTCCTGCACGATGTTGGGCTGTGAGCCCAACCCCCATCTGTGGACGTCGGGCCCTCATACCACCCTCATGGAGTCGGTTTCTAACTGTTTGAGCAGACACATGCACCTTTGTGGCCTGCTGGAGGTCATTTTGCATGGTTCTGGCAGCGCTCCTCCTGTTCCTCCTTGCACAAAGGCGGATGTAGCGGTCCTGCTGCTGGGTTGTTGCCCTCCTACGGCCCCCTTCACGTCTCCTGGTGTACTGGCCTGTCTCCTGGTAGCACCTCCAGCCTCTGGACACTACGCTGACAGACACAGCAAACCTTCTTGCCACAGCTCGCATTGATGTGCCATCCTGGAGGAGATCCCACAGGAGAGCACCCTCAACCTCATCAGGAGCATGCCCAGGTGTTGTAGGGAGGTCATACAGGCAGGTGGAGGCCACACACAATACTGAGCCTCATTTTGACTTGTTTTAAGGACATTACATCAAAGTTGGATCAGCCTGTAGTGTGTTTTTCCACTTGAATTTTGGGGGAGGCTCCAAATCCAGGACTCCATTGGTTAATAAATTTGATTTCCATTGATGATTTTTGTGTGATTTTGTTGTCAGCACATTCAACTTTGTATAGAACAAAGTATTCAATGAGAATATTTCATTCATTCAGATCTAGGATGTGTTATTTGAGCGTTCCCTTTATTTTTTTGTGCAGTGTATATATAGTACAATGCCACAGATTTCACTTGTTACAATGCAATAGCTCAGAAACCAGTTAATCCTTGCAGCGCACACTGCAGACCGGACAGTATAGTCCTCCATACAGTATTATGGGCCCCATATAACACTCCATGCAGTATACTGGCCCCTATATAACACTCCATACAGGATACTGGCCCCCATATAACGCTCCATACAGGATACTGGCCCCCATATAAAGCTCCATACAGGATACTGGCCCCCATATAATGCTCCATACAGGATACTGGCCCCCATATAAAGCTCCATACAGGATACTGGCCCCCTTATAACACTCCATACAGGATACTGGCCCCCTTATAGCGCTCCATGCAGGCTGTCCCCCCCTTCACCTAATGCCCCATGCAGGCTGTCCCCCCCACACACACATAATGCCCCATGCAGGCTGTCCCCCCCCACATAATGCCCCATGCAGGATGTCACTTCCCTCCCCCACATAATGCCCCATACAGGATGTCACTCCCCCCATATAATGCCCCATGCAGGCTGTCCACCCACACACACATAATGCCCCATGCAGGCTGTTCCCCCCCACATAATGCCCCATGCAGGATGTTCCTTCCCCTGCCACATAATGCCCCATGCAGGCTGACCCCCCCACACACAAAAATTCCCCATGTAAGCTCCCCCCCACATAATGCCCCATGCAGGATGTCACTCCCCCCATATAATGCCCCATGCAGGATGTCACCTCTCCCCCCATATAATGCCTAATGCAGGATATCACTCCCCCCATATAATGCCCCATGCAGGCTGTCCACCCCACACGCACACATAATGCCCCATGGAGGCTGTTCCCCCCCACATAATGCCCCATGCAGGCTGCCCCCCCCCCACATAATGCCCCATGCAGGATGTCCCTCCCCCCCACATAATGCTCCATGCAGGATGTCACACACCCCCATATAATCCCCCATGCAGGCTGTCCCCCCCCACACACAATGCCCCATGTAGGCTGTTCCCCACACACACACACAATGCCCCATGTAGACTGCCCCCCCCCCCACATAATGCCCCATGCAGGATGTCCCTTCCCCCCACATAATGGCCCATTCAGGATGTCACTCCCCCCATATAATGCCCCATGCAGGATGTCACCTCTCCCCCACATATAATGCCTCATGCAGGATGTCCCTCCCCCCCCACATAATGCCCCATGCAGGATGTCCCTTCCCCCCACATAATGCCCCATTTAGGCTGTCCCCCCCCCACACACAATGCCCCATGTAGGCTGTCCCCCCCACATGATGCCCCATGCAGGATGTCCATTTCCCCCCACATAATGCCCCATGCAGGATGTCACTTACCTCCCCCACATAATGGCCCATTCAGGATGTCACTCCCCCCATATAATGTCCCATGCAGGCTGTCCCCCCCCACACACAATGCCCCATGTAGGCTGTCCCTCCACATGATGCCCCATGCAGGATGTCCCTTTCCCCCCAACATAATGCCACATGCAGGATGTCACTTACCTCCTCCACATAATGGCCCATTCAGGATGTCACTCCCCCCATAAAATGCCCCATGCAGGCTGTCCACCCACACACACATAATGCCCCATGCAGACTGTTTCCCCCCACATAATGCCCCATGCAGGATGTTCCTACCCCCACCACATAATGCCCCATGCAGGCTGACCCCCCCACACACAAAAAATGCCCCATGTAAGCTTCCCCCCCCCACATAATGCCCCATGCAGGATGTCACTCCCCCCATATAATGCCCCATGCAGGATGTCACACCTCCCCCCATATAATGCCTAATGCAGCATATCACTCCCCCCATATAATGCCCCATGCAGGCTGTCCCCCCCACATGCACACATAATGCCCCATGCAGGCTGTCCCCCCGCCACACGCACATAATGCCCCATGCAGGCTGTTCCCCCCCACATAATGCCCCATGCAGACTGTCCCCCCCCCACATAATGCCCCATGCAGGATGTCCCTCCCCCCCCACATAATGCCCCATGCAGGACGTCACACACCCCCATATAATCCCCCATGCCCCCACACACACACACAATGCCCCATGTAGGCTGTTCCCCACACACAATGCCCCATGTAGGCTGTCCCCCCTCACATAATGGCCCATTCAGGATGTCACCCCCCCATATAATGCCCCATGCAGGATGTCACCTCTCCCCCCCATATAATGCCTCATGCTGGATGTCCCTTCCCCCCACATAATGCCCCATGCAGGATGTCCCTTCCCCCCACATAATGCCCCATGTAGGCTGTCCCCCCCACACACAATGCCCCATGCAGGCTGTTCCCCCCCACATAATGCCCCATGCAGACTGTCCCCCCCCCCACATAATGCCCCATGCAGGATGTCCCTCCCCCCCCACATAATGCCCCATGCAGGACGTCACACACCCCCATATAATCCCCCATGCCCCCACACACACACACAATGCCCCATGTAGGCTGTTCCCCACACACAATGCCCCATGTAGGCTGTCCCCCCTCACATAATGGCCCATTCAGGATGTCACCCCCCCATATAATGCCCCATGCAGGATGTCACCTCTCCCCCCCATATAATGCCTCATGCTGGATGTCCCTTCCCCCCACATGATGCCCCATGCAGGATGTCCCTTTCCCCCCACATAATGCCCCATGCAGGATGTCACTTACCTCCCCCACATAATGGCCCATTCAGGATGTCACCCCCCCATATAATGTCCCATGCAGGCTGCCCCCCCCCCACACACAATGCCCCATGTAGGCTGTCCCCCCCACATGATGCCCCATGCAGGATGTCCCTTTCCCCCCACATAATGCCCCATGCAGGATGTCACTTACCTCCCCCACATAATGGCCCATTCAGGATGTTACTCCCCCCATATAATGCCTCATGCAGGATGTCACCTCTCCCCCATATAATGCCTCATGCAGCATGTCACCTCTCCCCCCCATATAATTCCCCATGCAGGATGTCACTCCCCCCCATATAATGCCCCATGCAGGATGTCACTTCCGCCCCCTCGTATAATGTCCCATGCAAGATGTCACCTCTCCCCCCCATATAATGCCCCATGCAGGATGTCACTCCCCCCATATAATGCCCCATGCAGGATGTCACTCCCCCCCCATATAATGCCCCATGCAGGATGTCTTCCCCCCCATATAATGTCCCATGCAGAGTGTAACCTCCCCCCCATATAATGCCCCATGCAGGATGTCACTTCCTCCCCCATATAATGCCCCATGCAGGATGTCACTCCCCCCATATAATGCCCCATGCAGGATGTCACTTCCCCCCCATATAATGCCCCATGCAGGATGTCACTTCCCCTCCCATATAATGCCCCATGCACGATGTCACTCCCCCCCATATAATGCCCCATGCACGATGTCACTACCCCCCCATATAATGCCCTATGCACGATGTCTCCCCGCCCATATAATGCCCCATGCAGGTTGTCACTCCCCCCAATATAATGCCCCATGCAGGATGTCACTCCCCCCCATATAGTGCCCCATGCAGGATGTCACTCCCCCCCATATAGTGCCCCATGCAGGATGTCACCTCTCCCCCCATATAATGCCTCATGCAGGATGTCACCTCTCCCCCCATATAATGCCTCATGCAGGATGTCACCTCTCCCTCCCATATAATGCCTCATGCAGGATGTCACCTCTCCCCCACATATAATGCCCCATGCAGGATGTCACTCCGCCCATATAATGCCCCATGCAGGATGTCACTTCCTCCCCCATATAATGCCCCATGCAGGATGTCACTTCCTCCCCCCTATAATGCCCCATGCAGGATGTCACTCCCCCCATATAATGCCCCATGCAGGATGTCACTTCCCCCCCATATAATGCCCCATGCAGGATGGCACTTCCCCTCCCATATAATGCCCCATGCAGAATGTCACTCCCCCGCATATAATGCCCCATGCACAATGTCTCCCCACCCATATAATGCCCCATGCAGGATGTCACTCCCCCCCATATAATTCCCCATGCAGGATGTAATTCCCCCCATATAATTCGTCCATACAAAAAAAATTGAATACTCACCTCACTACTCACCTCTGGACTCCTCATCCGCACTGGCTTCTTCCCACTCTGCGCTGTGATGGCTCAGGAGAGGGTGCGGTGTAAAGACGTCACCGCACCCTCTGATCTGGGAGACGTCACAGTCAGAAGACACGGAAGAGACCGGAGCTGCTGCGGAGGCACGGGGAGGGGTAAGTATTGTGTCGGCTGCCGGGGCCCTGAGCAAGCGGGGGAGGTGGCGGGCGCTGGCACCGACACCGCACCGCTCACTGCTCTCATAGCGTGCAGGGGTGCCCGACGGCGAGTGGGACCCCCCCTGCATGCTCAGGGCCCCGGCACTTGCCCAGGTGCGCTGGGTGCTGATGCCGGACCTGAGAGAAAGTGTCAACCTTTAAATATTATAGTCATTTGCTGTTTGAAGCATGTTTTCTGGCAGAGAATCCTGTAACCCCTTCTAGTAAATATTATTAATATTTATTTTTATAGCGCCATTCATTCCATGGCGCTTTTCATGTGAAAGGGATATACATAGCACAAACAATTACAATAAATTTTGAACAATACAAGTCGGCGACTGGTACAGGAGGAGCGAGGACCCTGCCCGCAAGGGCTCACAATCTAGAGGAGATGGGTGAGGATACAGTAGGTGAGGGTAGAGCTGGTAGTGCAACAAATGGTGGAGCGAGGGTTACTGCATGTTGTAGGATTGTCGGAAGAGGTGGGTCTTCAGGTTCCTTTTGAAGCTTTTCATGGTAGGCGAGAGTCTAATATGTTGGGGTACAGAGTTCCAGAGTAAGGGGGATGCACGGGAGAAATCTTGTATACGATTGTGGGAAGAGGAGAAAAGAGGGGAGTAGAGAAGAAGATCTTGTGAGGATCGGAGGTTGCGTATAGGAAAGTACTGGGAGATTAGGTCACAGATATATGGGGGAGACAGGTCGTGGATGGCTTTGTATGCCATGGTTAGGGTTTTGAACTGGAGTCTCTGGGCAATGGGAAGGGATTGACAGAGAGGAGAGGCCAGGGAATAGCGGGGGGACAGGTGAATTAGTCAGGCAGCAGAGTTTAGGATAGATTGGAGGGGTGCAAGAGTGGTAGAAGGGAGGCCACAGAGCAAGATGTGGCAGTAGTCAAGGCGGGAGATGATTAGGGTGTGCACTAGTGTTTTTGCAGATTCGTGGTTGAGTAATGTGAGGATCTGGGAGATACTTTTGAGTTGGAGTCGGCAGGAAGTGGAAAGGGCTTGGATATGTGGTTTAAAGGAGAGGTTAGAGTCCAGGGTTACCCCGAGGCAGCGGGCTTGCGGGACTGGGGAGAGTGGACAGCCATTGACTTTGATGGATAGGTCAGTTGGGGGGTTGAGTGAGACGGTGGAAAGATGATGAATTCAGTTTTGTTCATGTTAAGTTTTAGAAATCTGTCAGAGAAGGATGAGATAGCGGACAGACATTGTGGGATTTTGGTTGGTAGGGAGGAGATATCGGGTCCAGAGAGGTAGATCTGTGTCATCAGGATAGAGGTGATACTGAAAGCCATGGGACTCTATGAGATGTCCCAGGCCGAAAGTGTAGATAGAGAAGAGCAGGGATCCTAGACCTGAACCTTGGGGGACACCGACAGATAGGGGCGAGATGAGGAGGTGGTGTATGAGTGGGAGACACTGAATGTCCTGTCTGTTAAGATCCAAGATAGGGCCAATCTTTTATGCCAAGAGAAGAGAGAGTGTGTAGTAAGAGGGAATGGTCCACTGTGTCAAAAGCAGATGACAGGTTCAGGAGGAGGAGGACAGAGTAGTGTCGCTTGGATTTGGCAGTTAGTAGGTCATTGGTGACTTTAGTCAGGGCAGTTTCAGTGGAGCGGTGCGGTGCAGTCAAAAGTCAGATTTAAGGCAAGCAAAGAGGGAGCAGGCGGAGAAGTGGGAGGACAGTTCAGAGTGGACATGTTGTTCCAGTAATTTTGAGGTGTAAGGGGAGAAGTGATATGGGGCGGTAGCTAGTCAGAGAGGATGGGTCAAGGGAGGGCTTTTTGAGGATGGGTGTGATCGAGGCATGTTTGAAGCATGAGCGGAAGACACGAGTTGTTAGTGATAGGTTAAAAAGGTGGGTTAGGGGTAAGACTGTGGTGAGGTTAGGGATGAGGTGGGACGGGATTGGGTCAAGTTCACTGGTGGTGAGATGTGATTTGGAGAGTAAAGAGAAGAGTTCATCGTCCGTATTGGTGGAGAAGCTAGTTTTGGAGGAGGATGGTTGAGTAGGTATGAGGAGGGGCTGTGGGGACTTTAGGCAAAAGCTTTGTCTCATGGTGTCAATCTTCTGCTTGAAGAATGAGGCAAAGTCTTCAGCTGAGATGAGAGGGAGGAGGCGCTGGGGGACAGAGGAGAGAATTGAAAGTTTTGAATAGCTGTTTAGGGTTGTGAGACAGGGAAGATATGAGAGATGAGAAGTATGTTTGTTTTGCTGCAGTAAGTGTGGACTTGAAGGTAGTGAGGGACTGTTTGAATGCGATGAAGTGATCGTTGGAGTGGGACCTTTTCCATTTCCACTCAGCAACCCTGGAGGCCCTTCGCAGTTCTTTAGTCAGGTTGGTATGCCAGAGTTGCCGGTTGAGTTGGCGAACTGTGGTATGTGTGAGGGGGAATTGAGAGCTGCAGCTGTTGTGGTGTTATATAAAGTGGCAACAGCATTTGCATTGTGTTATGAACTTATGCCTGTGAGAGGGAGAAGGGATTCAGAGAGTGAGTGTAGGTCAAGGTGTTTGAGATTAGGTTCAGTGTACAGTGCATCTTTGTGAGTGGGGGCTGAAGACCATTGAGCAAGGCCGAAGGAGGAGGTGAGGGATAGAAGCTTGGAGACAGATGAGTGGGAAGTGTCAATGGGGATGTTGAAGTCACCCATGATGATAGTGGGGATGTCAACGGAAAGGAAATGAAGCAGTCAGGTGATGCAGTCGTGGCTAGTGCTGGGGGGTGGTAAATGATGGCCAGTTGGAGGTTGGAGGGGGAGTAGATGCGCACACAGTGCACTTCAAAGGAGGGGAGAGTAGTGGAGGGTGGCAGTGGGGTATGGGTGAAGGAGCAGTTTCCTGACAGGAGAAAGCCTACTCATCCACCATGCTTGCCATTGGAGCGAGGGGTGTGAGAAAGATGGAATCCACCATACGAAACTGCCGCTGGGGAGGCCATGTCAGAGGGGGTGAACCAGGTTTCAGTGATGCAGAGGAAGGAGAGTTTGTTAGTACTGAAAAGATCATGGATGTATGAAAGTTTGTTGCACACGGAGCAAGAGTTCCATAGAGCTCCTGTTAGTGGGACTGGGGAGTCGGGGGCTGGGCTGATGGGTATAAGGTTGGAAAAGTTGCGAGAGTTTGTGGCAGATCGTGGATATGATGTGATTATCTATCTATAGCCATCTCTTTTACACTCCAGTTATACTCATTGCCATGTAGTTTATCACTGATTGGTATAAGTGTGTTTATATCTGAGCCCTATCTATGGGTTATATGGCCAGGATTATTTTCATCATATGAGACTTAGATTGACTCTTCTTGGCCATTTGTTATTTGCAGTGCAGCATCATTTGATGGTAATATTATAATTGGGTACCATATACTGCCATGCACATTGCCACTTTAGCACTGCACTTTATCTTGTATTGTGTCAAGCACTTTATGTGTTTTTGGATTTTATGAAGTTAGATTTTAGGGTGTTATTTTTAGACAATAGAGGCGAGATCAAACCCCAAATCACTAAAGTGGAAGCCTACCAAACATGGCAAAGACCACTGTCGAAGAAGCAAGTTAGACTCTTTATGGGAATTGTGGGATACTACAGGAGGTTCATCCCAAACTTTGCCATGATGACCGCACCCCTGATTGACCTCCTTAAGGGGCCAAAATCAGCCATGGCAAAGTGGACTGCAGAGGCAGAGATGGCCTTTCAAGAAATGAAAGTGGCTCTGTGTATGCAACCGGTTCCGGTTGCCCCCAACTTCAAGAAAGAATTTATACTCCAAACAGACGCCTCAGATGTCAGTTTAGGAGCAGTCCTTTCCCAGGAGATACACGGGGAGGAGCACACTGTTCTCTACCTGAGTGTCACGGTTCGACCCCTCACTGTGTCTGGGATGCAGTTACTGACAGCTCAGCTGTCCAATCTTGTACAGGGGCGTGCTGGAGCTGTCAGTACTGTGATTGACAGCTCGACCATCCAATCTGGTACAGGGGCTTGCAATAGCTGTCAGTGTGGTGATTGACAGCTCGGCTGTCCAACCTTAGACTGGGAGGCACTTGCTATCTTCAGGTGTTTATTATTCCAGTTGAATGCCTGGCTACTTAGCTGAGCTGTTTCCCCAGATCTCTGTCAGACGTACATTCAGCTAGTGTGTGGTTTGTTCTCTGTGCCTTGAGTTCTGTTTATTGATTTTCTGTTGCCTGACCTTGGACCTTGTTCTGACCATCCGTCTGTTTAACCCCCTCTGCTCTGATCTTCTTTCCTCCTGGTATTCTGATCTATGGAATGTTACCTGACTACGCCTTTGCCTCTTCTGTTTATGAGGTACCCTTCTGGCTTTGACTTCGGACTCCTTGACTATCCCGTCTCAAGGCCTGGCCATGAAAAGTGACTCAGCGTCACACTGAGTAGGAACTGTCCTCATGCGAGTAAAATTATTCTGTCATAGAGAAGGAGTGCTTGGCCATAAAATAGGCAGTGGACACGTTACGGTACTATCTGTTAGGATGAAAGTTTAGATTGGTATCCGACCATTCCCCACTCAGATGGATGAGGTAAACAAAGAGGAGAAATGCTAGAGTCATCCACTGGTTTTTAGCCCTATAGAATTTCAACTTTCATGTAGAACATAGAGCAGGCAAGCTACATGGTAATGCCAATGCCCTCTCAAGAGTACCCTGTCTCATAGTAGAAGGTGCCAAGCCACACGGCTTTAGGCACAGAGGGGAGGTATGTAAGGAGCTAACGGATACATAGGGAGGTATGTATCACAGAGATGGCTGTCCTCTGTGATGTAACCCGGAATGTTGCTCTAGTGCATGTAAGCACTAAGACGACTGTTTGGTGCACCTGGGGCCGGGTTACGGGTATTTAGAGAGATGGGCGGGTCTACCTACCCACATACTTCACCTCTGGGTGTGGTTAAGATATAAATTGGAGACCGTTGTTTGGCACATGGTCTGTGTGTTTGGAGGGAGAAGGCCTCCTGTGTGTTGTGGTCTCCCAACTGAGCCAGTGAACTGGACGCTATACAGCCTGTGTGCCCACAGGACTGGCTAACCAGACACTTTGCCTTAAGGACTCTTTACTTTGTTTTTGCCTAAACTAAAGGCTGTCTTACTTTTGCTTTTGCCTGGCTTATGAAGTAATAAACCGATATGGACATTTAAAGGAACATGCTTGCTGTTTGTCTCCCAACGCATCCAAGTAATTAGAAGCCCCACAGCAGATTTACCTCATCTAATGACAGTCATTGGGGGAAAATATGCACTGAGACTAGTGTCTCCGCTACAGAAATTGACATGCTGCATCTCGTAAACCCGCACCACGGGTGAGTTTACGCAGTATTAAAAAGAAGCACAGTGGGTATGGGATTTCTATAAATCCCATCCACTGTGCTTGTAATGTAGAACGTAGCGTTTTGGACGTGGCGGAAATACCCTGTGTCCAAAACGCTGCTATTCCTGATCATGGGCACGTACCGTAATCCTGAAAGCACAAGGGAAAGGGACCAGGCACCACATTTCAGCAAGGGTCATTTATTTTGAATGACCTTGATTTAACTCTTCCTTATACATGAAAGAGTATACAACCCATACAACAGACCGGACGCATCGCTATGGAGACCGGGGGACATCAGAAGGTAAGTATAATCTTTATTTTTTATTTTAAATTCTTTTTTTAACAGTTTCTATGGTACCTGGGTCTGGAGGAGAGCCTCCTCTTCTCCAAACCCAGGTACCATCCACACATAGAATCGCATAGTATCCGTGTGTGCAAATGTGCTGACACGGATATTATGCGGTTCAATGCAAATCAATGGCGGCGATTACGCTGCGTGTCCGGAAAATTAATGGACATGCTGCGTATTTTTCCGCAATGATAATCCGCAGCGGAAATTTCCGCAACATGTGCACAGCACATGCGGATTATCATTGGGGACCATGGGGCACGTATTACCAAGCGTTTTTTACGCGTTTTCGCTGTGGAAATTCCGCGGCAAAAAAGCTTGAAAAACACATAGTGGGCACGCAGCCTTACGGATCTTTCTTTTCTAAATTCTGCTATTTGGTGCCATCTATTTGCTAAGTTGTACAATTACATATTTTTAATTTTTTTTAATAAAATTGTATATTTTTTATATAAAAAATAATTTTTATTACTTTGGTTTGTTTGAACTAGTTTTTATTTGATTTTGTATGAAATGGTGCTTAACCTAAATTTACAGTCCTATATTCTAGAGTACGTTCTTCTCGTTATAAATTCTGTACTCAAACTTGTTGCTAATATTTGCCCCTAAATGGTATCAGTAAAATCGTCAGCTCACGGCATAAAAAAATAAGCCCTCACACAGTCCTATAACCCGAAAAATGAAGATTCATACTGCCAGGTCAGTTTTACCAGATCGTGAACATGGTAAATAGAAAACCCAAAAAACAATTGTGGAATTGCACTTTTTTTGCAATTTCAACACACTTTTTTTTTTTTTTTTACAGTACACAATGTGGTAAAATGAATGGTGTCATTCAAAATTACAACTCATCCTTCTAAAAACAAGCCCTCTTACGGCTATATGGCTCTTGGAAGAAGGGCCGAAAAAATTGAAAATCGCCCAGGGGTGAAGGAGTTGTCTGGCCTTGGGGTAAACTCTATAATCAATGCATGTGCACTGTGAGGATTCTCCGATGCTGGGAGCAGGTGGTCATGTGACTGTAAAGATATGATTTGCATACTTCCCACGACATTCCCACTAGATGTGTCACTTCCATTGAGCGAAGTATCCTCTGTCTAGTTGGCATGTGACAGCATGTATGCAAATTTATGCATGTAGGCAGATTTTGGAAAATCTCAGTACAACATTGCAGCGCAATCACATGTTGTGAACATACCGTTAGACGAGACCACATATCACAGTTGGATGCATGCAGCCGCAGCCCTGTCCACCATGATGCCCAATTTTTGACTCACTTATCCTTGCTTGCCTTCCAAAGAAGGTGTTATACGCTTCCAGTGTCACTAGGGAGACAAATGACAAAGATGTTTTCATTTGAATTACGACATGGTCAGCCTCAACGTGTGCCATGCTGCCTAAGAAGCAAATGCTTCATTTCTTTGTGGGACCAGCCACGATGCTTTGGCTTACAAGTTTTTGTACCCCTTAGATTGAATTCGGACTTTTGTATATCATGGTCTGAGTATGGGCTGGAACACATGGACGGGCCGCAAGTCTCCTGACCTAAACGTGATAGCTTCATAGCTATACATGGGGCTGGTGAGTTCGGGTCAGGAGACATCACACCAGTACAAACATTGCATTCTGTACTCGGACCATGGTACATGGACACCTGAATTTGGCCTTAGGCCGTATCTACTGTACAAGTCCGTATTTGGTCCATACACTCTCTTTACACGTTATGGACCCAGTCATTGACATCAGTGAGTTTGGACATTTTTTTTGTAGAACAATGGACTTTATTCAAACGGCCATAGACTGTTCATTAAAAAACAACCAGCATATACTGTATACGTGCCAAACCAGGTATCCCTTATAGTCCAATTATTGTTGTCTAGACGTGTATTGTACAAATTGTATTTATTCGCAATCAAATCAGAGCTAACTGCACCAGAGTGTCTGAGTCTGCATTATGCCAGTCCTTGCTCATGTTCTTCTCTAAGTACTTACATCTGGGGCCTGAACCCCCATCATGAGTGCACTGCCCCAATCACTAGGCAGCTGTTTTCTGCAGACACGCAGGGCTTCCCTGTCCATGTCTGTGTGATGGCGTGCCCTATGTGTGTATCATATCTGTGTTATGGAGTGCCCGGTGTGTGTATCAAATTCGTGTGATGGTGTGCCCGGTGTGTGTATCATGTCCTTGTAATGGTGTGCCCGGTGTGTGTATCATGTCCGTGTGATGATGTGCTTGGTGTGTGTGATGGTGTGTGTATAATGTCCATGTGATGGTGTGCCTGTGTGTGTATGATGTCCGTGTGATGGTGTGCCCGGTGTGTGTATCATGTCCGTGTGATGACGTGCTTGGTGTGTGTGATGGTGTGTGTATAATGTCCATATGATGGCGTGCCCGGTGTGTGTATAATGTCTGTGTCATGGTGTGCCCGGTGTGTGTATCTTGTCCTTGTGATGGCATGCCCGGTGTGTGTATCATGTCTGTGTGATGGCGTGCCCATTGTGTGTATCATGTCTGTGTGATAGTGTGCCTGGTGTGTGTATCATGTCCATGTGATGGCGTGCCCGGTGTGTGTATTGTGTCCGTGTGATGTCGTGCCTGGTGTCTGTATCATGTCCATGTGATGATTTGTGTATTATGTCTGTGTGATGGTTGTACCGGTGTGTATGATGTCCTTGTGATGGTGTACCCGGTGTGTATGATACCCATGTGGTTGTTGTACCCGTTGTGTGTATCATGTCTGTGTGATGTGTACCTGGTGTTTGTATGATGTCTGTGTGATGGTGTACCCAGTGTGTGTATGATGTCTGTGTGATGGTGTACCCAGTGTGTGTATGATGTCCATATGATGGTGTACCCAGTGTGTATGATATCCGTGTGATGGTTGTACCCAGTGTGTGTATGTTGTCCATGTGATGGTGTGCCCGTGTGTGTATGATGTCCGTGTGATGGTGTACCCGGTGTGTGTATGATGTCTGTGTGATGGTTGTACCCGGTGTGTGTGTATGATGGCACCCTGTGTGTGTCTGGAGAAGATCATTATCTCTGTGTAGGTAACCGTGAACATTTGAGATGTTCGGGCCATTGTTACTACATCTGTAGCGTCCACTACAGTCTCGCTGCATTTACAAATTTGTTAATACACAACAGAAAAGAGGATGTAAATGTTTGTCAGTTACATGTGGTTTCACGTGGATCTGTTTTTTTTGTTCCGATAACTTGTTTGTTGTGTATGTCATTAAGTTACTGAAATTTCTTTAAATCAATTTTTTAGGTGAAAAAAAGCTCCAAATGTATTAACCCCTTAATAACCTATGATGAAGATTTTCGCCACAGATCTCTAAGAGCTGTATGAAATGGACTCAGGAGCAGAGCCCACTTCATACGCAGCAGATGCCGGCTGTGCTGCATAGCCAAAAACTGCCTGTAACTGCAGCAACCAGAGTTTGTTCCGATCGCTGAAGTTTATCTGTTTAAATGCTACTGTATGGCAACACAAACCAGTCTTTTTTTTTTTTCAAGGTTCTGAATTTTTCTTATAACTACTAAAATATAAAGAAACCCAATAAGGGTATGTGCAAATGTCCAGTATTTGCAGCAGAAAAATCTTCTGCAAATACCGGAGTGTTGGTAGTAAAAATGTTTGCTAAAATACACATGTTTTGCTGTGGTTTTTCATGGGTTTTCTTCCCATTCATTTGAATAGGTGAAAAAATGCTGCAAAAACTCTGAAAGAATTGACATGTTGCAGATTTCAAACTGCTTCAAATCTGCGAAGAAAAAATAAGGAGTGTGCATGAGACTTCAGCCATCTCATCCACTTTGCTAGAACAGTAAAATGATGTGTTTTGTCCACAACAAAAACGCACAGAAAAAACACAATGTGTGCACATACCCTGAGTTTGGTATGGGCGTAATTGTACTGACCTGGAGAATTATATTGTCAGGTCATTTTTACAGCAGAATGAATACAGTAAAAAATGCAATTCCATTCCTTGTACAGAGCACAATGCCTGGACCATTCGTTCGATCTCCGGACCTAAACTCAGCAGCCCCATGTAAGCTTATAAGGTTTAATGCAGGTTAAGGGACCAGCAATTGGACTTAGGCTACTTGACACCTCCCTTCTGACATTACATGTGCCTTTTCCATTTGTAGAAACAAACAAATGGAATTAATGTTTTAGATGAATTCATTGCATAACTAATAAGAATGGAAGCAGAGGGCCCCATTAATTATTGTGGGGTGTCTGGGTCCTCTATGTTTCTGTATTTAAAATGGAGAAAAGAGCATCATGCAGATTCCATCCAAAAACTGAACATAACAAAATCCAGAGGCACCTAATAATATTCAATGGGGTCCCTCTGCTTCCATTGGTATCAGTTATGCAACAGTGCAAGAGATCCATTTTAGATATTTAGGCTATATTCACATGCGTTTCTTTTTTGCCGCTTTTTTTTCCATGGCGGCGGATGAAGGGTTGATGAGGGAGGGCATGGTGAGGGCACTGTTTCAGCCCTTCAGCTATCTTGGTCCATGGGCCAGACTGGGACAGCTAGGGAGCCGCATGTGGCCTGTAGGCCGCGCTTTGGCCAGGTCTTGTGTAGACAGTAGTTTTGTGTGCAGACAGACTTCACAGTGTATCATCTCTACCTTAATAAAAAGAATCAGTCGTCTGAGATAAGAAAATATCTACAGTATAGCATTATGTAATTTTTAAAGTTTGCTGATATTAGATCATTACATTGTTTCACTTACATAGATGTGATCTTCTTCTGAACATCATTTATCTTCTTTTGAATATAATCTTTAAAGAAGTTGTCCACTTGTTACACCCACGCCGCCTATGTTCAGATAGGGGCGAGACGGGTTTCATGAATTCTTTGGAATCCTGGGGGAACTGTTACTCAGGGCGACCATAGGCTGCAGCTTCTCTCAGGCACACATATATTCAATTGCTGTCCAGACACATCCGACAAGAGTCTTCATAAACAGTTGAACAGTGGAGTTTATTCAAGTACGACCAGTACCATTTAACTTTTTGAAGAAACAGCATATTCAGCAGCACAGATTAAATTTCATAGCAGCATATTTCTATGCATACACAACCACAGGCTTTTCCTTCACAAGGACACAAAAGTACTCAGCATTCTTTATCCTGCATGGAGATGGAGGGGGAGGGTTTGATGGGGGAGATGATCCCTGTGACACAATTCCTTCCAGACCTTATCTTCCTGCCCGATAATACCCTGCACTGTTAGTTCAGGGAGTTTATCTGACCTGTGTTTAGCTTTTCTCCTGATCTGAATCCTGTTCAGTTGCCTTCTGTCAGATACAGCTAACACATCACCTTTCTTTTCGACTTCAGCCAGACTACAATAACAAGTTCCCACAATCCCCCTTGGGCTCTGCTAAAATACTCTCTGTCTCCTGTGACTGTGTTAACCCCTCCAGTTGCTGGATGGTTCTGAAGCACAAGACTTCCTATCTCCTGTGCTTGTGTTACTTTTAATAGTTGCTGGATGATTTTGAAGCAACAGCACTACTTCTGCATGTCACACTCTTTCCTCCTTTTTGAATGTCGTTTACTTGTAAACCGATTTTGGTCCACATAAAGTAGTATTCTACCAATTATCTGATCTTCCTGTTGTGCTCTATGGATTTTTCTTTTTGTTCTCTCGCTTTTACACTGGTTTCCACTGTCAACAGACACTACAATGGTGTGTCTTAGTCTTGATAAGCTTGTAGTGCTCTCAATTGCTTCCAGACTGACTTCCTCTGAGCATTCCTGCATCCTCCTAATGTTCTAGTGGCATTCTCGACAATCAGTCAGCATCCGCATTGCATTTTCCTCGCCTGTTCTTGATACTGAAATTGAAGTCAG
Source organism: Phyllobates terribilis (assembly GCF_046119375.1). NCBI lineage: Eukaryota > Metazoa > Chordata > Amphibia > Anura > Dendrobatidae > Phyllobates > Phyllobates terribilis. The sequence goes on along the minus strand of NW_027362855.1, from coordinate 5,712,327 downwards.
CTAGTTCAGTGACCCATCTCTGACCTGTTACATTCAGTTTGGCTGTAGTGAGGACATAGGTCAAGAGTTGTTGTCAGTGCATACCTCAAACTCTTTGCTATAATAGAGGTAATCTCTAAATAGTAATTCTTCTCGACATCTGTCAAAGTTTTAGAACCGTAACCGTTGACTCTCAATTTTCCATCTTGATGCTGATACAGGGCAGCTCCCAGTCCAACTTGAGAAGCGTTACAATGACGAACAAATGGTAAATTGAAATCAAGATATCCCAAGATGGGTGGTTTTACCAGGTAATCTATTAGTTCTTCCAATACCTCCTGGTGGTCTGCTGTCTAGAGAATGGGCTGTTGGGACGAAACGGCGTTGGTTCTTTTAATAGGTCCTGCCTGTGTTCTTCTTTTTCTCCATGGGTGTTGTTGACTCTGTCCTCCCTCCCCCCCAAGAGGAGGTATAGTGGGGTGGCACTACTGCAAAAGTTCTGAACGTAAGTACGATAGTAGGAGAGGAATCCTAAGATCTTCCTCAACTTCCCGAATGCAACGACAGAATACAGCCTATATCAGAGTCATCTTTAGAGAAAGCATGACACTCCTCTCTCAGCATCTGTTTTGCTGTCGCTATATCTTTAGCACAAAAGTGTTCCAGGGGTACTGGGGGATCCCAGGACCCCGAGGTGGGTCGTGTAATTTTCTCCCCTGGGCAACTCCTGTTCCTTGGTGGGGAGACTGAATTCACGGTAGACCCCTGGGCGGGTCTCTCAGTGGCTGGATATACCGTTTTAACGGTTTCGATGTGACCTAACACAGTCTTTGGATCCAGTCTAATTTTGTGTTTCATAGTATTCATCACCGGCACTGTCACTCGAGCAAACCCACCAGTAGGAATTGTAAGCACAGTCTCACCTTGAACTAAGCCTTCCAGAAGTTCTGAGGAGTCTTTTGACATAAACAGTCTTTTCTGAACTTTTCTTCCTGGTTCTACCCGGACTCCATGCCTCACCCCCACCATTTGGTTTGCAGGGATGATGGTTGGGAGCCAGCCTACCTTGACTTCTGTTAGGTCCATTGTATTCTGTACTTTCTTTACTCTATGAATCACATTTTCCGCCACGGCGTTGGGTATGGCGAGTGATGTGGCAATTGCATCCACCACCAGCGTCCCTGACTTGTGTTTCGTAATGACCTCACTGATTACATTATAGCCCAGGATATGATCCTGTGCCACATTCTGATCACTGGTCACAAGAAAAGGTACCAAAAGCTCAATGGTGTTGCTGGTCTTCGTGGCCTTGAGTTTGAAAGTCACTTCCACCCAGCCTATGAAAGGAACTTCGGGCTGTTTGACGGCTTGCCGTGTAGTTCCACTGGCCCTAAGAGTTCTTTTAGCGACCGAAGGCAGGTATGTGGTAGGTAGCACCTTCTCCATTCTTCATTTAAAAGGCTCGCTTGGGCTCCTGTGTCCCACAGTGCTTTTACCAGCAGTCCATCTAGCTGGCACTGTATAAAACACCTTTCACCAATTAGGCTGATGAGGCTATCTCTACTGACCGAGGAATCCTCCTCCTATGAGTACATCGTTTGACCTCCGCCCTGGGCATTAACTAACTGATGCCCCTGTCTCTCTTGCAGCTGTTGTAAACGGGAACACAGTTAGGGATAGTGCTGACGCAGCCGTTTTACTTCATGCGCCTTTCTGGGGGTTGTAGAAATTTTGCTTTGCTTCTGGGGCCTCCTCCGTGTCGCGGTTACCAGTCGTCCCACACTGGCAACCTACTGTCTTTTAACCCAAACGACCGTGACCATTGGCACTCCTTGGCATAATGTCCTTCCACACCACATCTTAGACAGTGGACACATACCGTACTCTGATTTGATGAATGGCAGGCTTCACAAGCTGGGTATCTTCTGTTTTGGAACCAACTCCTGGGTCTGAGAGATACAGGTTCTGGCCTGGAACGAATCAACTTTTTCACCTCAATCAGCTCAGCTCGCAGTTCTCCTATTACTTCCTCCCAGTCAGCACTGGCTATCCTCTCTTTTATTGGTGAGTTAAGGTTCCCTCTCGGAGGTGGCACTGGACGGTCTCCATGATGATCTCCGGACTGTCTACCGGGGGTCTCCAACTTCAGCTGACTCATTTTGGTGATTTTAGGAGCAGAGCCTTTCTTTAACTTCTGTTCGCTCTCTGACTCCCAATATTCTAGGTACTGTTTCAGCTGCAACTTGATGTTTTTGCTGATTAACCCGGTTCCCAATGATATCAAGAACTTCTTCTGGACTAGTCCAGCATCAAAGTTCTCCTCCGCTTCTACGTCTCTAAATGCAAACAACAGTCTATCTTTAAGTTCAATCGTTCTGAACAAGAAACTTTGGGGTGATTAATTATTTTTCTGTGAGATGTTAATGAGTCGGTGGAACAATTCTGAAGCACTCTCTTCTTTATAGTGCCCTTTTAAAATCATCTTCAGCTGTGGCAAGGTCAATTGACTCATTAGTGTTGAGCGATACCTTCCGATATCGGGAAATATCAGATTGGATCGGACCGATACCCAAAAAATATCGGATATCGCCGATTCCGATACCAGAAACCAATGCAAGTCAATGGGACACAAATATCGGAATGAAAATAAACCCTTTCTTTCCTTGTAAGTTAATTCTACATGAAGGAAAACAACTAAGAATAATGTAGAATGTATTAAATGAAAAGCCGGCAATTCAGCAGCGGCATACACCGGTACCCGACAATTTAGAACAGAAAGAATAGAGCATCACACATAGATTAGATAGAAACATGTCAGTCACATATATAAGAAATACAGTGACAGTGTTGCTTACTGTACTTGTCATTTAGTGTTAAAGGATTTATTAAAAAAAAATAATAGTGTTTTCATGCACCGTCTCTTTAAAAAAGCCGGCCAGCAATTCAGCATCGATACCCGACAATTTAGAATAGAAAGAATAGAGCATCACACATAGATTAGATACATAGAAACATGTCAGTCACATATATAAGAAGTACAGTGATAGTGTTGATTACTGTACTTGTCATTTAGTGTTAAAATAAAGGATTTATTAAAAAAAAAAAATTGGCGTGGGGTTCCCCGTAATTTTAGTCTCTAGCGGAGGTTAAGCAGACGGCTGGGGCAGATGTTTGAAGCCTGGGAAGGTGGTAATATCCACGGAGCTTCCCAGGCTACTAATATCAGCCCCCAGCTGAATACCTAGCCTTTACTATCTATTAAACTGGGGGACCACCAAAAAAATGACGTGGGGTCCCCCCTATTTTAATAGTTAGCAAAGGCTAGGCAGACAGCTGGGGGCTGATATTAATAGCCCAGGAAGGATGCCATGAATATTGGCCCCCTCCCAGGCTAGAAACACCAGCCGTCAGCTGCCCCAGAAATGGCGCATCCATAGGCGCTCAGCTGCGATCCAGCCTGTCATCTCAATGCCATCCCAGCGTGGGAGAATTCTCCTGCTGAAGCGCTGAGCGCAGGAGAATTTTCCCACGCTGTCAGTGACGTGCATGAGGTGAGCTGAGTTCATTGGACATGACCTCGGCTCATCTGGATGCCGTCACACCCAGACACTGCAGAGCGCAAGCATGCCTGCGCTTCTCAGTGTCTGCAGCATGGCAAGCTGGATGGCAGTTTTCGGCTGCGATCCAGCCTGTCATGTGAATGTAGCAGAGCTGGAGCCGTCGTGGGAACCATTGAAAGGTAAGGATGATGTTGCTTTATTATTTTACTTTTATTGCAGAAGACATTGGCTTCAGCTGGAATGGGCGTGATGGTAAGTATGGTTTAATTTAGAACAATAAAGAATTGTGTGTTTATTTCAATTAAAGGACTTTATTCTGGGTGTTTGTGGTTTTTTTTAACTTTGACTATGGGGTTAGTAATGGGGGTGTCTTATAGACGCCTCTCCATTACTAACCTGGGCTTGATGTCAGCTGGCATTATAAGCTGACATCAACCCCAGCCTTATTACCCCACTGCCACCGCTACAGGGCAGTGGGAAGAGCGAGGCTAAGTGCCAGAATTGGCGCATCCTCTGGATGAGCCATTTCTGGGGCGGCTGACGGCTGGTGTTTCTAGCCTGGGAGGGGGCCAATATTCATGGCACCCTTCCTGGGCTATTAATATCAGCCCCCAGCTGTCTGCCTAGCCTTTGCTAGCTATTAAAATAGGGGGGGACCCCACGTCATTTTTTTGGTGGTCCCCCATTTTAATAGCTAGTAAAGGCTAGGTATTCAGCTGGGGGCTGATATTAGTAGCCTGGGAAGCTCCGTGGGTATTACCCCCTTCCCAGGATTCAAACATCTGCCCCAGCCGTCTGCTTAACCTCCGCTAGAGACTAAAATTACGGGGAACCCCACGCCAATTTTTTTTTTAATAAATCCTTTATTTTAACACTAAATGACAAGTACAGTAATCAACACTATCACTGTACTTCTTATATATGTGACTGACATGTTTCTATGTATCTAATCTATGTGTGATGCTCTATTCTTTCTATTCTAAATTGTCGGGTACCGATGCTGAATTGCCGGCCGGCTTTTTTAAAGAGACGGTGCATGAAAACACTATTATTTTTTTAAATAAATCCTTTAACACTAAATGACAAGTACAGTAAGCTGAGCGCTGCCATCCAGCTTGTCATCCTACAGAGACACTGCAGAGCGCAGGCATTATGGGAACTTCCGATTCCGGTATTCAATATTCTAAAAGTATCGGAACTCAGTATCGGAACTCCGATACCGCGAATATCAGTCGATACCCGATATTTCAGTATCGGAATGCTCAACACTACTCTTCATTTCCAGCATACTACGGATGTTCAGTCCTGGGCGGATTGCTTTCACCACCCCCTCCACGATCTCATCTGTCTGGTAGACATTCTGTAATCCTGCATCGATCTAGTGCAACAAGTTCATATAAGACAGTTTCTCTTTCTGTTCACACTCTCCAATCTGTCAAAGGATCTTTAATTCTTTCCTTATGGTAATTTGTGGTGTAAGAGAGGGCTGACTTCCTGATTTATCTAACCCGAGCAGGCTAAAGGTTCTATCTGAGTCTGTCACCCATTCAGAGGTTTTGGTCGATTCCTGCAAGGCTTTTGTTATGGCTTTGAATCCTTCTTTCAATTCCTGTAGTTCTGTCAGGGGACGGGGATTCCCTCATTTGATAATTGGTGCCGCCTATCCATCCTCCAACTTCAACCCGGTTAGAAACTGTTCCTGGAGGAACCTCCCCATGATGTCTTCAGCTTCTTTCGCCCCCAGCTCATCCATTTTTGCATTAATGTCAGCTAAGAGTTGCCTGCGGTTTTGTGCTTTAGAAATCTGTTCTTCTCCATCTACAAATTGACGGCCAAGCACCGCAGGTAAAGACTTCCGGCCGTTGGCCACTGCCGCCAGCACCAATAACAGCTGATCGGTGGAGGTGCCACGTGCGGGACCCCGGCCGATCATACATTAATGCCCTATCCTTAGGATAGGGCATCAATGTGAAAGTAGTGGACAACCCCTTTAATTACAGCAAGTATGTCCACACTATAGTACAAGGAAAACACATCAATGTGTATGTTAGATAAGGGTTAAACTAGGACTTTTGTAACACTAGTAATTGATTTGAGCTATTAAAAAAAATGTCCCAACTTAGTTCTCCCCTCTCCACAATACAGGAAACAAGCTGCTGATTGCTGAGGATCCGTCCGCTGGAGCCTTCAGCTCTGAGAAGTCCTTGTAGGATCGAGCCGCAGTGACGCCTGTGCACCACAACACCATACAATGAAAAGAAAGACTTTTACCTGTGATTCCCACCTGAAACTGAAAGACAAACAACGAATTAGAATTATATTTACTGAATTATTTAAGAAAAGTCACTCAGTTGCAGTGGATGAATTATTTTTAGGTCGTATTCACACTTCATTATTTTCCTCATCTGCACAAAACCAAACCAACTAATTTTCATTAGTGATTTTCATTAGTGTGCTGCATCCAGTTTTCATCTTTTTTTTGCTGTGTGGCTGTTTTTGTCATCAGTATGTCATCCATTTTTCTTGTATGCAAAAAAAAAACTGATGGAAGTTTCCCTTGTTTTTCCTCGTAATCAGGAGTAGTATTGTTACCCCTTGTGACAGAGTCACTGGTATGATATATGAGGAGAGGTATGTGTCGCACAGGTTGCTAGCCTGTGTGAACTGAAACCAATCAACTTTATGCCAGCATATTATATGCTGGGGGTTAACTCACTTAAAGGGTGTGGTTTTATGGGAATGACATAGAGATGGGAGGGAAGTCATTCCCCATACCTCCACCTCACGATGTGGCTGACCAAGGTTTAAATGCTCAGTTTCCATTTTTTTTCTGTTGTTGTGTTTGGAGAGGCAAGGTCTCCAAACTAGACAGCCATAGCTCAGGAAGGAGCTGAAGGACTATAACCGGTGTGGGCGAACCACACACACACATATGGACTATGCTATTGTTTATCTTTTGTTTTGTTGTCTTGCAAGAAAGGCCATGTTTATTTTGCTGGAGCTGCAGGGCTCAGGGTTCCTGAGTCTACTTCTGAAAGCGGCCAAGTGAGTCATCTTGCCACACCCTCGATAAATCATTTGTGAGGTCACATCTAGAATACAGGATCCAGTTTTGGGTTCCACATTTTAACAAGGATATTTAGAAGTTAGAGTCAGTTCAAAAGCGGCAAGTAGATTATTATATGGGATGGAAGGCCTTTCATATGATGAGAGGTTGTAAAAGTTGGGCTTGTTTAGCTTACAAAAAAGACATCTCAGAGGAGATCTGATTTACATGTATAAATACATGAGTGATCAATACAAAGGATTGGCAGATGACATTCTTCCATACTAAGGGCCAGGGGGCACTTATTACGGGTGGAAGAAAAGTGATTCCGGCGGCTAAACAGGAAAGGGTTCTTTAAAGTTACAGCAACCAGACTGCGGAGTGCCTGACCACAAGAGCTAGCAATGGCAGACTCTATAACAGTTTTAGTACAAGGACAGGATACTTTCCTCAGTACATGTAACATTGTGGGTTATAAATAATTTAGTGGCAGAAAATGTATTATTGATGGAGAAAGGTTGAACTTGATCGACTTAAGTCTTTTTTAAACCTATATAACTATGTAAATATATTTCAGTCAATGGGTGAGTTTGGTCCACAATTCACCCCAAAGCTGACATGTTACTAGCTCCATCTATAATATAACGCTACAAGCGTCCCTCTGTCTAAAGCCTCTATAGACTGCGCATGCGTGACGCACTTGCGCAGTCTGGCTCCAGACAGAAGACCGCATCCAGCCATTACAGGTAAGAGGTGCCGCGGTATGTGTAGTCATTGAACGCATACCGCAATCTCTGGCACCATAAGGACATACTTACTTGGCTGGGAGGAGCGTTGCCGCGGCGCCTCTGTTCAGGCCGGAGGCGGAATGTGGCATTGGAATCAGCGCATGCGCATGGCACACTATTCATCCATTTTCAGTGTGTCTTCAACAAAATGGCGCCGGACAGCGCGGTATGAGCATGTGCATACATCGGTGCCACACTCCTCCCCCAGCCTCCGGCAGAACGGGACGCAGCGCTGGAGCACAGGGAAGAAAGGTGAGTAAAAGTGTGTTGTTGTTTTTTTTTGTGTGCAGCGTGATGGGGATGAGGGTGTACCATGCATACCAGGATTGGGGATGAGGGTGTACCATGCATACCAGGATTGGGGATGAGGGTGTACAATGCATACCAGGATTGGGGATGAGGGTGTACCATGCATACCAGGATTGGGGATGAGGGTGTACCATGCATATCAGGATATGGATGAGGGGGGCCATACATACCAGGATAGGGTTGAGTGGCCATGCATACCAGGATAAGGGATGAGGGGCCATGCATACCAGGATAGGGGATGAGGGGTACCATGCATACCAGGATTGGGGATGAGGGTGTACCATGCATATAAGGTTATGGATGAGGGGGGGGCCATACATACCAGGATAGGGTTGAGGGGCCATGCATACCAGGATAGGGGATGAGGGGTACAATGCATACCAGGATTGGGGGATGAGGGGGGCCATACATACCAGGATAGGGATAAGGGTGCCATACATACCAGGATAGGTATGAGGGGTGCCATACATACCAGGATAGGGAGGAGGGGTGCCATACATACCAAGATAGGGAGGAGGGGTGCCATACATACCAGGATAGGGATGAGGAGCCATGCATACTTGGATTAGGGATGAGAGGGTACCATGCATACCAGGAATAGGGATGAGGGGGTATCATGCATACCGGATAGGGATGAGTGAGTACCATGCATAACAGGATAGGGATGAGGGGTGCCATGCATACCAGGATTAGGGATGAGGGGGTACCATGCATACCAGGATTGGGGATGAGGGGGTGCCATGCATACCAGGATTAGGGATGAGGGGTGCCATAGATACAAGGATAAGGATGGGGAGTGCCATGCATACCAGAATTAGGGATGAGGGGGGCTTACATACTAGGATAGGGGAAGAGGGGTGCCATGCATACCAGGAAAAGGGGTGCCATGCATACCAGGATTGGGGAAGAGGGGTTACCATGCATACCAGGATTGGGGATGAGTGGTACCATACATATCAGGATACGAATGAGAGGCCATACATACTAGGATAGGGATGAAGGGGTACCGTGCATACCAGGATTGGGGATGAGTGGGTGCCATGCATACCAAGATAGGGGATGAGGGGTGCCATGCATACCAAGATAGGGGATGAGGGGTACCATGCATACCAGGATTGGGGATGAGGGGTGCCATGCATACCAGGATTGGGGATGAGTGGTGCCATGCATACCAGGATAAGGATGAGGGGTGCCATGCATACCAGGATAAGGGATGAGGGGTGTCATGCATACCAAGATAGTGGATGAGGGGTGCCATGCATACCAGGAATGGGGATGAGGGGTGCCATGCATACCAGGATAAGGATGAGGGGTGCCATGCATACCAGGATAGGAGATGAGGGGTGCCATGCATACCAGAATAGGGGATGAGGGGTGCCATGCATACCAGGATAGGGGATGAGGGGTGCCATGCATACCAGGATAGGGGATGAGGGGTGCCATGCATACCAGGATAAGGGATGAGGGGTGCCATGCATACCAGGATAGGGGATGCGTAAAATAATACTTCTTTCTGTATATTTTTCTCTATCGAGGACTTCTCAAAATATCAATATCACGATATTCTTATATAAAAAAATGTATCGATTTATTCTTGGATTGTCCATTAAAAAGAATTATTGCAATAGGTACATAAAACAATTATATAGTTACAGAGTAATTGTCCATTTGTCCATAATTAGCTTAATAGTTGAGATTCACCCATCTTTTCCTGGGATCCTGGCTGTGTCCAGCACGTGTGTCCGCATGACACCATGTGTTCGGGTAAAGAACGTGTTTCCTTGGGCCTACATCAGCAGCTGGTTTACACACAGATCCTCCTTCTGTGTCCTGTGGAATGGCAAGCCACCCCCCCTGTCTCTAACATGGGCTTTTATAGGCCCTGTTATTTTGTATATGGTAGTGAACTAAAAATACACACACAAATAGTGCTTGTCAACTAGAAACGATGGCTGATGCAATCTGTATGGTACACAATTCAGAATTAAGAATAAAATGAATATCCATAATTAATATTTAACAGGATGAGGGGTGCCATGCATACCAGGATAGGGGATGAGGGGTGCCATGCATACCAGGATTGGGGATGAGGGGTGCCATGCATACCAGGATTGGAGATGAGGGGTGCCATGCATACCAGGATAGGGGATGAGGGGTGCAATGCGGATAGGGGATGAGGGGTGCAATGCATACCAGGATAGGGGATGAGGGGTGCCATGCATACCAAGATAGGAGATGAGGGGTGCCATGCATACCAGGATAATGATGAGGGATTCCATGCATACCAGGATTGGGGATGAAGGGTGCCATGGATACCAGAAAATGGGGTGCCATGCATACCAGGATATGGATGAGGGGTGCCATGCATACGATGATAGGGATGAGGGAGGCCTTGCATACCAGGATTGGGATAAGGGGGTAACATGCATACCAGGATTGGGGATGAGGGGGTACCATGCATACAAGGATTGGGGATGAGGGGTATATTGCATACCAGGATACGGATGAGGGACCATACATACCAGGATAGGGATGAGGGGGCCATACATACCAGGATAAGGATGAGGGGTGCCATGCATACCAGAATAGGGAAGAGGGGTGCCATGCATACCAGGAAAAGGGACGCCATGCATACCAGGATTGGGGATGAGGGGGTACCATGCATACCAGGATGGCGGATGAGGGGGTACAATGGGGGTACCATGCATACCAGGACTGGGGATGAGGGGGTACTATGCATATCAGGATTGGGGATGAGGGGGTACCATGCATACCAGGATTGGGGATGAGGAGGTACCATGCATACAAGGATTGGGGATGAGGGGTACCATGCATACAAGGATTGGGGATGAGGGGGTACCATGCATACCGGGATTGGGGAGGAGGAGGTACCATGCATACAAGAATTGGGGATGAGGGGTACCATGCATACAAGGATTGGGGATGAGGGGTACCATGCATACCAGGATAGGGATGAGGGGCCATGCATACCAGGAAACGGAGGAAGGACCATGCATACCAGGATTGGGGATGAGGGGTGCCATGCATACCAGGATTGGGGATGAGGGGTGCCATGCATATCAAGATAAGAGTGAGGGGTGCCATGCACACCAGGATAAGGATGTGGGGTGCCATGCATACCAGGATAGGGGATGAGGGGGTGCCATGCATACCAAGATAGGGGATGAGGGGTGCCATGCATACCATGATAGGGGATGAGGGGTGCCATGCATAAAAAACATAGGGGATGAGGGGTGCCATGCATACCAGGATAAGGATGAGGGGTGCCATGCATACCAGGATAGGGGATGAAGGGTGCCATGCATACCAAGATAGGGGATAAGGTGTGCCATGCATACCAGGATAAGGATGAGGGGTGCCAAGCATACCAGGATTGGGGATGAGGGGTGCCATGCATACCAGGATATGGATGAGGGGTGCCATGCATACAAGGATAGGGGATGAGGGGTGCCATGCATACCAGGATAGGGGATGAGGGGTGCCATGCATACCAGGATAGGGGATGAGGGGTGCCATGCATACCAGGATAGGGGATGAGAGGTGCCATGCATATCAGGATTGTGGGTGAGGGGTGCCATGCATACCAGGATTGGGGATGAGGGGTCCCATGCATACCAGGAAATGGGGTGCCATGCATACGAGGATATCCATGCATGGATGAGGGTGCCATGCATATGAGGATAGGGATGAGGGAGGCCTTGTATACCAAGATAAGTATGATGGGAGCCTTCCATATAAGGATGAGGGGTGCCTTGCATATCAGGATGGGGATCAGGGGTGCAATGCATACCGGGATGGAGGGGTGCCATGCATACCGGGATGGAGGGGTGCCATATACCAGGATGGGGGATATTAATTGAATCAGGGGACATCTATAATATAACCAGGGATGTGTCCTTCTGTCCGAAGCATCTATAGACTGCACAAGCGCGACACGCCTGCGCAGTCTGGCTCCAGAGAGAAGAACGCATCCAGCCGTTACAGGTAAGAGAAGTATATGGCGCCAGAGATCAGAGTACAGTCATGGCCAAAAGTATTGAGAATGTGACAAATAGTAATTTTTCCAAAGTTTACTGCTTCATTTTTTGTAATGGCAATTTGCATATACTCCTGAATGTCAAAGAGTAATCAGCTTAACAGCAATTACTGTACTTGCAAAGTCAATATTTGCCCAGTAAATGAACTTTAACGCCCAAAACACATTTCAACATCATTTCAGTCCTGCCTTAAAAGGAGCAGCTAACATCGTTTTAGTGATTGATCCATTAACACAGGTGTGGGTGTTGATGAGGACAGGGCTGGTGATCAATCAGTCATGATTAAGTAAGAATGACATCACTGGACACTTTAAAAAGAGGCTGGTTCTTGGTATCATTGTTTCTCTTCAGTTAACCATGGTTATCTCTAAAGAAACATGTGCAGCCATCATTGCACTGCACAAAAATGGCCTAACAGGGAAGAGTATCGCAGCTACAAAGATTGCACCTCCGTCAACAATCTATCGCATCATCAAGAACTTCAAGGAGAGAGCTTCCATTGTTGTCAAAAAGGCTCCAGGGCACCCAAGAAAGACCAGCAAGCGCCAGGACCGTATCTTAAAACTGTTTCAGCTGCGGGATCGGACTACCAGCAGTGCCGAGCTTGCTCAGGAATGGCAGCAGGCTGGTGTGAGTGCTTCTGCACGCACTGTGAGGCGGAGACTCTTTGAGCAAGGGCTGGTTTCAAGGAGGGCAGCAAAGAAGCCACTTCTCTCCAGAAAAAACACCAGGGACCGACTGATATTCTGCAAAAGGTACAGGGAGTGGACTGCTGAGGACTGGGGCAAAGTCATTTTCTCTGATGAATCCCCTTTTTGATTGTTTGGGACATCTGGAAAACAGCTTATTCGGAGAAGAAGAGGTGAGCGCTACCACCAGTCTTGTCTCATGCCACCTGTAAAGCATCCTGAAACCATTCATGTGTGGGGTTGCTTCTCAGCCAAGGGAATCGGCTCACTCACAGTCTTGCCTAAAAACACAGCCATGAATAAAGAATGGTACCAGAATGTCCTCCAAGAGCAACTTCTCCCAACCGTCCAAGAGCAGTTTGGCGCCCAACAATGCTTTTTCCAGCATGATGGAGCACCTTGCCATAAAGCAAAGGTGATAACTAAATGGCTCATGGAACAAAACATAGAGATTTTGGGTCCATAGCCTGGAAACTCCCCAGATCTTAATCCCATTGAGAACTTGTGGTCAATCATCAAGAGACGGGTGGACAAACAAAAACCAACAAATTCTGGCAAAATGCAAGCATTGATTATGCAAGAATGGACTGCTATCAGTCAGGATTTGGTCCAAAAGTTGATTGAGAGCATGCCAGGGAGAATTACAGAGGTCTTGAAGAAGAAGGGGCAACACTGCAAATATTGACTTGCTGCATTAACTCATTCTTACTGTCAATATAACCTATTGGTACTCATAATATGATTGCAATTATATTTCTGTATGTGATATAAACATCAGACAAACACTAATAAAAACCAGAGGCCAGCAGATCATGTGAAAATATAATTTTGGTGTCATTCTCAAAACTTTTGGCCATGACTGTATGCGTAAACACTGAATGCATACTGCGAGTTCTGGCGCCATACAGTACAGACCAAAAGTTTGGACACAGCTTCTCATTTAAAGATTTTTCCGTATTTTCATGACTATGAAAATTGTACATTCACACCGAAGACATCAAAACTATGAATTAACACATGTGTAATTATATACTTAACAAAAAAGTGAGAAACAACTGAAAATATGTCTTATATTCTAGGTTCTTCAAAGTAGCCACCTTTTGCTTTGATGACTGCTTTGCATACTCTTGGCATTCTCTTGATGAGCTTCAAGAGGTAGTCACCGGAAATGGTCTTCCAACAATCTTGAAGGAGTTCCCAGAGATGCTTAGCACTTGTTTGCCCTTTTGCCTTCACTCTGCGGTCCAGCTCACCCCAAACCATCTCGATTGGGTTCAGGTCTGGTGACTGTGGAGGCCAGGTCATCTGGTGTAGCACCCCATCACTCTCTCACTTGGTCAAATAGCCCTTACACAGCCTGGAGGTGTGTTTGGGGTCATTGTCCTGTTGAAAAATAAATGATGGTCCAACTAAACGCAAACCGGATGGAATAGCATGCCGCTGCAAGATGCTGTGGTAGCCATGCTGGTTCAGTATGCCTTCAATTTTGAATAAATCCCCAACAGTGTCACCAGCAAAGCACCCCCACACCATCACACCTCCTCCTCCACGCTTCACGGTGGGAACCAGGCATGTAGAGTCCATCCGTTCACCTTTTCTGTGTCGCACAAATACATGGTGGTTGGAACCAAAGATCTCAAATTTGGACTCATCAGACCAAAGCACAGATTTCCACTGGTCTAATGTCCATTCCTTGTGTTGTTTAGCCCAAACAAGTCTCTTCTGCTTGTTGCCTGTCCTTAGCAGTGGTTTCCTAGCAGCTATTTTACCATGAAGGCCTGCTGCACAAAGTCTCCTCTTAACAGTTGTTGTAGAGATGTGTCTGCTGCTAGAACTCTGTGTGGCATTGACCTGGTCTCTAATCTGAGTTACTGTTAACCTGCGATTTCTGAGGCTGGTGACTCGGATAAACTTATCCTCAGAAGCAGAGGTGACTCTTGGTCTTCCTTTCCTGGGGCGGTCCTCATGTGAGCCAGTTTCTTTGTAGCGCTTGATGGTTTTTGCAACTGCACTTGGGGACACATTCAAAGTTTTCCCAATTCCTGACTGACCTTCATTTCTTAAAGTAATGATGGCCACTCATTTTTCTTTACTTAGCTGCTTTTTTCTTGCCATAATACAAATTCTAACAGTCTATTCAGTAGGACTATCAGCTGTGTATCCACCTGACTTCTGCACAACACAACTGATGGTCCCAACCCCATTTATAAGGCAAGAAATCCCACTTATTAACTGGAGGGGGGCGGCACATAACAGCATGGGAGTGGCACATAACAGCATGGGGGCTGCAGATAACAGGATGGGGGAGCATATACCAATAAAAATGTTTGCCACCCGAGCATAGAACGGGGTCAATAGCTAGTAGAATATAAGGGGCGGGGAAAAAAATAGACCGCACACCTGGTACAAAAACAAAAATGTGAATAAGCCCTTTCTTTCCAACATTACTATACAGAGACTTCCTTACACACTTATCAGATCTGATCTGGCATTCAGGTTTTGGCTGTACTGTAACTACTTGAGTGCAGGGGTGTTGCATCCATAGCAGCAGAGCACACGGCCGTGAGTTCAGTAAGGCCGTACTGGGCTCTGCCATTAAAGGGAGGCTGGCATGACAGGGTTTAAGCCGGGAATTAAGTTAAGGATATGTACTGAGGTGCAGGTAGGGTTAAAAGAAGTATGTGGATGAGTTGGGACATAGGGATTGGTGGGACTGAATTGGTGGGAGGAGAGTTTTGGAGGGGTAAGGTGGAGACCTTATAAAGTCCTAACCAGGAAGGACAGGCAGCCATTTTAGGTTGCCCTACTGAGAAGAGCAATATCCCCAGAAAAAATATATATATTTTTTCCTCTTACTGGGCAAGATGGAAGCTGTACTCCAGCAGCTTAGGAATGCAGCAGGGGTCCTGGGTCCAGATGGCCTGCAGGCAGCAGTACAGAGCCTGCTCCAGGGGGATGGGGCTGACAATGTCCAGTCCCCCCTTGCGGTTAGACAGCCGCGGAGGACTAGGCCTCCGGCGCGCCTGAGCCCAGAAGTTACCCCCAGGGTCCAACGCCGCATTAGGAGCCCCTCCAGGGACCCTCCAGCCAGGGCTGCAGGCCGGCTTGCTGCCTCCCGCCGCACCAGGTCTGGGAGGAATCCAGCTATGCGGCGGGGCCTACAGCAGGGGGAGGAGTCGGCCTCCCTCTCAACACCAAACACGTCATCGGGCACCGGAGTTGGAGCGGCGGGTTCTGGGGAGCCGCAAGGACCAGCTCGGCAAGGTGAGTGCAGTGGCCTGTACAGAGCTGGAAGAGAACGGAGGTCCCAGTCCGGGGCCTCTCGGAGCCGGGAAGAGAGTGGGCGGCAGCCGGCCGGCCCCGCCCCCAACAGCCTCACTTCGGCTGCAGCAGCGCAAGGCCACAGCCTGGTGGTTGCGCAGAGTAATCCCTGTGACGGCCGGTACACAGCTGGCCCCGCCCCCGTCACTACAGCGCTCCATCATTGCCCCCTTTGCTTAGCCTGGCGGCGCTGCAAAGCACAATTTTAAGTGGGCAGCATCCCGCTAGCCTTGCCCCTCCACTGTCCCCTTAGGATACCAGCCCCAGCCCACCGATAGAGGTGGGCAGCATTCGGCTGGCTCTGCGCCCTTCATCCCAATCTCGGACGGAGCTGCAAGAAGTCCTGCACCTCCATTGGATGGAGGACCACAGCTGCTGGGGACTCAGCACTCAGGCAGCTAGGTGAGAACACACAACATTTTTTCAATAGTCCTCCGCTACCTGTAAATAGTGAGTTAAGGGATATGTATGGGGGATTTGGGTCAGGGGTTAGCCAGGGTGGCGTTGGCGGTGGTGTTAACTTGTTATTACAGGGGCTAAAAGAATTGGTGGCGGTACTCATACCTGGGGGTATTAATAGTGTGGCTTCACCTTCAGCAGCATGGGTAGGCGTTCCAGGTTTAGGTTTAAGTGGGGGAGCAAGCAATTATAGTTCAGCTTTAGGGGGCACAGGCTTGGGGGTGTTAGCATCCGCACCAAGTTCATGATTGGGGGCAGGTACTTCGGGAACGGCTTTGGGTGGCACTGGTTCAGGTGTGTCATCATCACGATTAGGAGAGGCTGCGGAAATTAATGATGGAGGCACTGCTACAATTTCAGTGCCTTTGGGGGGGTGCTAAGACAGATGACACAATTAGGCTTGATGATTCAGCAAAGGGCGAAGTGCACATGTGTTTTGAGGGGCCACTGGGGGCACACTTAAAACAGGAAGTTAGAGAAAAAATATGGAAAATTGAATATGTGGACATTTTTTCTCTGTTACCAGTTGAGTGCTTTAATTTGGATAGGCTGAAAAAAGATGACTCAAAGAAAGAGGATGAGGAAAAGAGAAGGTACCGATTAATTCCGCGTACCTTCTCTAATTGGTTACTGGCATCTGCGATTTTGGCCAGTGTTATTGGGGAAAAGGCACCAGAAAATTGTTCAGCACTTTTTTGTTTTATGGATACTATAGGTGAGGCTTATAGGGTGTATGGTGGGCAGGGATGGTTACGGTATGATGAGCAATTTCGTCAGCGTTGGGACTGTTATAGCAGAAGATGAGGCCCCTTAAAGTTCAAAGACCCCATCTATGCTGTATAAGTCTGACAGTTATTTTAGGTCAAAACAACAGCAGCTGTATGTTCCTTCCTTATATCAATAATGTGTCCTTGGAAGAAGATAAGTTATCCTTCCTAGCCAGATACGCCTAATTAAAAATGTTTGAAGGCATAAGAGAACAGAAACTAGTTTTCTTTTTTTGCTTACATAGTTAAATTGTATAATCGAACCATATATGGTAAATCCATTTCCTGCCTTCTGGGTGCATATAAACCCTACGCTTTGTAATAAAGTTTAGAGCTTGCTGACACATACATCTTGTCCTGTGTCTCACTCTCTCCGATATCGTAATCCAAGGATAGAAGACCCAGAATGCAGTGACGTCAGCTGGCGCCTGAACAGGGACCTTGAGTTAATCTACCCAGGGGTGCTCAACCGGTCCGAGACGTGGGACGAGTGAAGCTCTCTGTTGGTGATATATACAGCGCTGAGGTAAGAATAACTGTTATATTCTACCTAATTATATCACTACATAGAAGAGACTCCCTCACCCCCGAGCGGTCGGCTCCCCAGGTAATTCACAGATTGTTGTCTGGCTCAGGTCCCTTTGAACCAGTAGAATCCCTCAGATAAAATGTCAGTCCTGCCTTCTATCCTTTGGAAAACTTAAGAATGAAAGTATGGATCCGATGATTATGTTGTGGGTGTGTCTCGGGATCAGTGTTTTTGGTCTGTTTTTCTGGTTGGCGTATAAGTCCTGGAGGGCAAGTAGTGGAATGGTTCAGAAACCTTTGTGGCCCATTGTCTAAGTGACCATTGTCTAAGTGACTGAGGAGTCTACTCTAAGTGAGGAGAACCGAAAGAATGGGGAACCAAAATGCCAAGGAAGGCATTACTGCCAAAGACTTAGTGGTACGCAGAGAAGGGAAACAGGCACTGATTGGTATTGACAAAATATTGTGTAAAGCGGGAATGAATGAAAATGGAGAGATGAATGGAGAGAAATGGAAATCCTTCTTTAACTCCAATCATGGATGGCTGAAAGATAAAGGTCTGTTAGAGACAGTGGATGTATGGATGAATGCATGCGCTTATTTTGAAGGAAAGATTGAAGAATTAGGAGACGGATGTTACAGACTGACAAAAACCGGAATGCCAGATTTTCCTCCCTGCCCGCCCCCGACGTCACCCCCACCCCAGTACTAGAATTCTCAGGAACCCAATTGTTGGGTTTGCCCCAGATGTGGACAGCAGAACTACTTGACAGTTGACATCTGTGTGGCATGCGGAGGACCAAGACCCCACCCAGCTAGTCTATTCCCAATGAGGACGGTAGTTGTGCCAGGAGCACCGGGAGCAGCAGCAGCGGGGGGGACGCAGTTGTTCCAGGTCAGGAAGCTCGCACAATGTTAATGTATAGACCATGGAGTCCTTCAGAGCAGTTGGCGTTGATCTCCCAACTGCCAGACCCATCCCAGTCCCCCATGGGTTTCGCTAGAATGATCACCACCATACAGGATACGTACCATGCCACTAGAATAGATCTGCAAGGGGTAATTGAGGGGAAATTGGCAGATGAAGCTCGGTATGACAGACTGACGGACGAAACTTATAAACAATATGACAGTAGAAAGAGCCCTGATGTTGCAGAGGCTAATGATGCAGCAGCCGGGGTTCTGTACGTAAAAGCGTTGGTAAAAGCATGTAAAGATAGGCAAGCAGAAAAGCAAGTTACACTAGAAGATAGAGTGCAGGGGAAGGAGGAAGATCCTAAGGATTATTTCTATGCACTAAAGAAAACCTGGTCAGAAATGGGGTTCAACCCCGGGAATAGGACTAGTGAGAGGGTATTAGCAAGTGCTTTCATGAATGGACTAAAGAAGGAGATTGCAGAGAAAGTAAAAGCAAGTAGACCAGACTGGAGATCAGTGAAAGCAGAGGATTTGGCTAGAATAGCCCAGGGGGCACAGCATGACATAGCGCAGGCAAAGAGAGCTGCCAGAGTACACATGGTAGAGACTGCCCCTAGAAATAACAGAGACAAAGGACGGACTGCAGGAGGGGGACAGAGACTATGTTACGGATGTAAAAAGCCAGGACATTTTAGAAAGGACTGTAGGACCAACCCGTATCCAAATGCTCAGAGTACGGGTCCTCCAGCTGACCAAACAACACCCCCATAGGATAAGGGTAGCTTGCACATGAACCCCCTCATCTCCTTACCCCCAACTCCCAGTTGTATAGTGCAGGTGAAACTACCAGGGGGACATGAAATCGATTTCCAAGTAGATACGGGGGCCGACAATTCAGTAACTACGCAGGGTGATTGGCCATACACTGACACTGATTTTTCACATCATGTCATTGCCACCCCCTTCAATTCCCCGTCTGTCCTGCTCTCTGTCACTAAGAAAATTCCCCTGCAAATTCAAGGAGCTACTGTACATAGCCAGCTCATGGTATCGCCCCGAGGCCAATGTAATCTATTGGGAAATTATGTGTTGTCCCAATTACAAGCACATATTGAATATCATCCCCATGGCACTGTCACCATGACCCCAGGTTTAAAACCAAGTACCCTTTGCAAAATTATGTCACTAGATATTGCCAGTATAGAAGAGACAAATGAGTTTCCCCCGATATTGGAGCATGCTGTGCCACATGATTTTTGGGCCTCAGACAAAACAGATGTTGGTAGGTTAAGAGTTAAACCAGTAATGGTAAAATTAAAACCAGGAGCAATCTTACCTCAACAGAGGCAGTATCCCCTTAGCTCAGCTCAGGAGAATGCCATAGCCCAGCAAGTCCAAAAATTACTACACAGGGGAGTCCTAGTCAAAACCCAGTCCCCTTGCAACACTCCCCTGTTCCCAGTAAAGAAAAAGAGCGTGCCAGGACAACCAGCCACATATAGAATGGTCCATGACTTTCGGTTGGTTAACAAAGCCACAGAACTTCTAACACCAGTTGTGCCCAACCCGCATACTCTTCTGTCACAGATACCTTCTAACTCTCTTTGTTTTTCAGTGGTCGATTTGGCAAATGCATTTTTCAGTGTACCATTACATCCTGACTGCCAGTACTTGTTTGCTTTCACATTCTAGGGTAGTCAATATACATGGACAGTGTTGCCACAGGGTGCCCAGAATTCACCCACAATGTACACTGCAAGTCTGCAGGAAATACTGGAGGGATGGTCTGAACCACATATCGTTGTTTTGCAATATGTTGATGACCTGCTCATTTGTGCCCCTTCTAGGAAACAATGTCATAGTGCAACTATATCGCTTATGTTGTTTCTCTATCACGCTGGCTGCAAGGCATCGAAAGATAAGCTTCAGTTTTGTAAATCTTCAGTCACCTTTTTTGGACATTGCATTACACCAGGAGCCCGCCATTTGACTAATGCACGCAAACAAGCAGTACAGGCATTCACCGTCCCTAACAATGTTGCAGCCCTCAGAACTTTTCTTGGACTGGTCTCCTATTGCAGACAGTGGATTCATGCCGTCTCTATTTTGATGCAGCCCCTCTATGACTGTCTTACTCCAACACCTTTTGTACTAACACCAGAGGCAATAGACTGTTTTTATTCTCTCAAAAAACGTAATCTGGCCGCTCCAGCTTTGGGTACCCCTAATTATGAGCTCCCATTTACTCTGTACCTTCATGAACAAGCTGGACATGCAGCAGGAGTTTTAACTCAAACACACGGTGATAATCAGAGACCTGTTGCCTATTTTAGTGGCAGATTAGATGCGGTAGCCAGAGGTGCACCATCCTGCATACGTGCTCTGCATGCTGTTGGACTATTACTCCATAAATCCGCAGACATTGTTCTAGATCATCCGCTCACCGTGCTAACACCTCATGATGTCTACACTATATTGAACCAAGTGCAACCCGCTCACCTCTCAGCAGCACGTCATCTTAGGTTACAATGTGCACTGTTAATGCCTCCCAATGTTTCTTTACAGAGGTGTACTACTTTGAACCCAGCAACTTTGTTACCTCTCTCGGATCTAAAGGAGGGGTCAGGTACTGTGCTTTTTAAGGAAGATCCAAGAGAGGAAGTTCCTCATGACTGTGTACAAATGATGGCACAAGAAACGGCAGGTTTACCTACTGTATTTGAACATGAATTACAAAATGCAGATTTTGAATTTTTTGTAGATGGATCCCGTCACCAGGATGATTCAGGTACTTTCCATACTGGATATGCAGTCGTCTCCCTCAATGCAATAATCAAGGCAGAACCAATGCTCCCACACCAGTTGGCTCAAGAGGCCGAAGTTAGGGCCCTAACCGAGGCCTGTAAACTAGCAGAAGGTAGTATTGTTAACATTTACACGGATTATAGGTACGCATTCGGTATAGCGCATAATTTTGGTCCCATATGGAAGTCAAGAGGTTTCCTGACGGCAGCAGGACACCCCATTAAGAATGCTGATGCGGTCCAGCAGTTAATTGATGCACTACAACTACCCAAAAAAGTAGCCGTCGTAAAGGTAAGAGCACATACCAGACGCACCGACCAGGTGAGTAGAGGAAATGCGATGGCAGATGCAGCGGCAAAAACAGCAGCCTGTAAGCCGCAACAAGGGCCAACAGTATGTCAGTTAAGTGCCCCTAAAAACCCCTTTGTGTCGGAGGACATCTTATCCCAAATGCAGGCTCAGGCTCAAAAGGAGGAGGTTGATAAGTGGTTAAAGGAAGGTGCATGCCTGAATGAAGCAAATGGGGTATGGGGGAAAGGGACACGACGATGCCTTCCAAGGGCACTGTAGGATTAAAAATAAGTTTTAATGCCACTTCAGGAAGCAGTGATGCCTTTAAACCTTCCCTGTTGGAAAGATATCTACACACTTCTAATTGGGTGAATAATGTCTATTTTAAAAAAATGGGACAAAAGATACCTGTGCCATCATACCTGGCAATCTACAGTGTAACGAAAGCTCAAGTTATCAGAAAGGTGCACCTACGTGTGGCAATCCTGATGCTGGCTATTGTTCCCCTATAGGTCAAGGGCCTGGGTGGTGTATGATGTCAAATGTTTCTAAGTTTGTAGATTTAGTTCACCGTTTAATACTGCAACATTCAGCATTATGGAATCTCCCCTCATCCATGTATTGGGTATGTGGAGACAAGGCTTTCAAGTGGCTCCCAGTAGGAGTAACAGGAACTTGTACTTTAGCCAGATTGACACCCGCAACTTATATTGTTACTCCAGACCAGCTAGATCCTTTGTCTATCCCAAAACATACACTGCATAAGCAATCAGCAGACAATAAAGAAAGACCAAGTGGGAGACCCCATATAGTTCAAATGGGAGGGGTAAACAAATTTTTCAGTGCATTGTTTATATACCCTATGTTGACACAAATGTGGGATAAATTAGTAGAAGCTACAGACTATCTTGATGATCAGATTTGGGATATTTTAGAAGTAGTTAACGGATCTCTTGCAGTACAGAATCAATTGATTATTGTCAAGAACCAACATACCCTTGTACTAGATTATTTAACAGCAGCACAAGGAGGGATGTGCCAGATAATAGGACCTGCATGCTGCCATTACATAGACAATTCTAGTGTACTGACGCTGAAGCATAAGTTAGAAGACGTTGTAAAATTAAGGAAGCTTTATGATGAGGCCAACCTCAAGAATCAGGATTCTTGGTGGGCAAACACCTTTTCCTTTCTAAATCCCGCAAATTGGTTTAAAGGTATCGGTGGGTGGTTGGCTGGTATAGTGCAAGCTATTTTTCAGGTTTTGCTAATGTGTCTTGCAGTTTATTTAGTTTTTAAGCTTTTTCTAATGTGTATTCAGTGTTGTACTAAAAGAAAATATAGAGATTCATATTGATAAATGAAGGAACAAAAGGATGGAATGTTATAGCAGAAGATGAGGCCCCTTAAAGTTCAAAGACCCCCATCTATGTTGTATAAGTCTGACAGTTATTTTAGGTCAAAACAACAGCAGCTGTATGTTCCTTCCTTATATCAATAATGTGTCCTTGGAAGAAGATAACGTGTCCTTCCTAGCCAGATACGCCTAATTAAAAATGTTTCAAGGCATAAGAGAACAGAAACTAGTTTTCTTTTTTTGCTTACATAGTTAAATTGTATAATCGAACCATATATGGTAAATCCGTTTCCTGCCTTCAGGGTGCATATAAACCCTATGCTTTGTAATAAAGTTTAGAGCTTGCTGACACATACATCTTGTCCTGTGTCTCACTCTCTCCGATATCGTAATCCAAGGATAGAAGACCCAGAATGCAGTGACGTCAGCACCATATAGATATCACCTTATGGCTAAAGGTTAATGCTCCCAGCAGGTCGGGGCAGGGAAACCAGTTCTTTCCAGGGAACACCAGGGGCTCAGGACAATCTGGCACTAGGTGGCCATGCAAAGGGGGTTGGGTTTCTCATTCAATGAAGGGGTTTGTAGATTCGGAGCTAAGTGCAAATTTAAGCACGAGTGCTCCGCTTGTGGAGGAAATCATGGTGCTTCAAAATGTTTTAGGGCAGGAAAGCAAAAAGGAGGAGATAGTTCTTTAAAAAAGGGGTGACGCCAGTGCGGCTGGTAGAGATGAGTCATTTTCTAAGTAGATACCCGAATAGAGACGGCGATCCTGCTTGAGGAAGGCTTTCGAGATGGTTTTAGGATTCAGTTTGTGGATCAAAAAGTTAGGTTTTCTACAAAAAATTTTAAGTCGGCTTTGGAGTAGTAGTAGAAGTAGTAGTGTCAGAAAAAATTGAAAAAAGAAGTTTTGTTGGGTCGCATGGATGGTCCTTTTTCGCTAGTTCCACTTAAGAATTTTAGGCTGAAAAAAGGTAATTAGCTGATATCACCTGATACTCACAGGAATCCCAGGCTCACGGATTAGTGTCCAGCATACACTTGCAAGGATATATAAAGAAGATAAAATCCGGTGCCACATGCGATAAATCCATTTATTCCAAAAATAAAAATCACAACATGTCCCTAGGAGGGGAACAACTGGAATTTTAGGGTGTCACCGTTGGGTGTAGTACCCAAAAAGGAGCCAAACTAATTCAGGCTAATTCACCACTTGTCCTTTCCAAAGGGCTTGTCGGTGAACGACGGCATAGACCCGGAGTTGTTCTGTAGTTTACACTTCGTTTGATGCAGCAATTCAGTGGGTGAGGTTGTTTGGAAAAGGGGCACTGTTAGCAAAGACTGACATTGAAGCAGCATTTAGACTGATCCCGGTGCACCCCGACAGCATGCACCTGTTGGGCTGTTTTTGGGACGGGGGATTTTTTGTTGACCGTTATCTTCCGATGGGATGTTCATTATCTTGTGCTTATTTTTAATCATTTAGCACTTTTTTGGAATGGGTTGTAAAGGATGTTTCAGGGGTTAAATCCCTCATCCATTACTTGGATGATTTTTTGTGTATAGGCCCGGCAAATCCAGGGGAGTGTTCATTGTTGCTACACACTATGGAAGGAATAGCCCAAAAGTTTGGGGTTCCGTTGGCAGAAGAAAAGACAGAGGGCACAGTTACGGAGTTAAGTTTTTTAGGCATAGTTATTGACACATGCGCTATGGAATGTAGGTTACCACAAGAAAAGTTGATGGATATCATGGCAAAGGTTAGGAAAGTTAGAGAACTGAAAAAAATAACGCTAAGAGCGTTACAGTCCTTGCTTGGTAAATTAAATTTTGCTTGTTGCATTATGCCAATGGGCAGGGTTTTCTGTCGAAGGTTAGCAGCCGCTACAGCTGGAGTTAGGGCCCCACACCATTTCATAAGGCTAAAAAAGGAATTGAGAGATGACTTGCGAATCTGGGCAGAATTTTTGTCAACGTATAACGGAAAATCTTTGTGGATGGAACCAGTGGTTAGTGCCGGTGAGTTGGACTTATTCAAAGACGCAGTGGATCAGACCGGTTTTGGAGCATATTGCCAGGGCAGCTGGGTTTTTGATAAATGGCCAGAAGAATGGTTTGCTCAGGGCCTTGTTAAAAACCGAATATTGCTCGAACTGTTTCCCATTGTAGTCTCATTGTCAATTTGGGGTGACAGGTTCAGGAATAAAAAGTTATAATTCGTCTCTAATAATATGGCGACTGTGTGCGCGATCAATTCCTTATCCATGTCATCTCCCCCAGTGATTAGAGTCATACAGCGATTGGTATTATTGGGCTTGTCTTTGAATGCATGGGTGGTGGCAGAGTTTTTTCCAGGATCGCAAAATACGATTGCTGATGTTATCTCTCGTTCACAGTGGGAGCAATTTTGGAAGTTGGAACCTTTGGCAGAGACGTCGGGTCTGAAATGCCCAGTGGAGTTATGGGATCTGCCATTCGAGCAACAAGGGGATTGATTTCTTCATCGTTGGCAGGCAGGACATGGTCAACGTATTCGTTGGCTTGGAAGTTCTGGGAGGAATGGAAGGTATCCCTAGGTGATAGTGTTGGAGCAGAGGGTTCGTTATTAGTGATGAGCGAGCACTAAAATGCTTGGTTGCTCGAAGCTCGGGCTGAGCTCACCGTGATACTCGGGTGCTCAACCCGAGCAACAAGCCCAATGTTAGTCTATGGGAGACCCGAGCATTTTTGTGGCGGCACCCCCGGCAGTCTGTAGAAAGCCTAAAAAGTGCCCAAAACAATAGTGACAGTCCTCAAATGACATGGGGACAGCATGAGGATCGCCACAGGAAGCATTTCTGACCCCCCCAGGTCACTGCTGTCAACAACGTGGTCAGAGGTATTAAGCCACTTTTACGGGCTCACAATAAAACGTTCAAAAACGAAACTGAAACTGCTTTCCTGTGAAATATGTTAAGGAACATCCTTTCCAAGGTAAAGACTTGTGTATAAGGTAAAATAAATAACCAAAAACAAAAATACTCCTCCACACCTTGGGCTATTTCACAAGTAGCATTTTTTATGCGTTTTTGCACTTTTGTATTGCTTTTAACCGTGACAAATGCATTCACCGGGAAATGTCATTTTAACATTTTACAACCTTATCTGGCCATGTGCTGTGTGACACATGCATACAGTGCTGAAAAGACATGGGAACAGCATGGGGAAGACCCCTGGAAGCATCTCTGACACCCAGGTCACTGCCTAAAAGTGTGCCCATCAGAAGTCATCCTTGCCGCATCAGAAGATGCAGACTTGCAACTATCCCCGTGCAAGTCCTTGTCCCAGGGCAGTGTTCAATTGTACCTCCCCCATTCCTTGCAATGCAAGCGCAAGTATGCAGCCTGCCACCCACCCACCCCCAGTCTGCAATACCATACTGCTAGCTTGCTTGCACTTGAAATTGGGCCTTTTAGGCATGTGGAGGTGGAATCTGGCCACCACGTCATGGCTGTGTTGGCGGCCTGGTATCCATACTCAGTCCCCTGTCCACGCTTGGTCCCCAGCCACCCCGCAGCCGGGTGCACACAAACGGTCCCCAGCCGCCCCTATTTGTCCCGGTGAGCCTTATACACAAGCGTGCATACCAAAATATTACCTGTGCCCTCCTCAGTGCATTTAGTGGGAAGGACAGCCTAACCACAAAAACGTGGACAAGTGAATGTGGCCAGAGATGGTCCATCTCACTGATGCCTTCACACTGGGTTAATATTGTGGAAGCCGGGACACAGTTGGACACTGGGATGCAACACGTCCTCCAGACTTAGAGGATTGCGGGTCCTGGGTCAATTAGGCTTCAACACAAAGTTCAGAAGGTAGACAGCAGCAGTGGTCGGCACTCTACACAACGAGTAAATTATTCATGATCATGAGGCCATCCATCTCCTTAGCTTTCTGTTCCTGGGAATGCAAGCGCATATACAGTACAGACCAAAAGTTTGGACACACCTTCTCATTTAAAGATTTTTCTGTATTTTCATGACTTTGAAAATTGTACATTCACACTGAAGGCATCAAAACTATGAATTAATACATGTGGAATTATATATTTAACAAAAAAGTGTGAAACAACTAAAATATGTCTTATATTCTAGGTTCTTCAAAGTAGCCACCTTTTGCTTCGATGACTGCTTTGCACACTCTTGGCATTCTCTTGATGAGCTTCAAGAGGTAGTCACCGGAAATGGTTTTCACTTCACAGGTGTGCCCTGTCAGGTTTAATAAGTGGGATTTCTTGCCTTATAAATGGGGTTGGGACCATCAGTTGTATTATGCAGAAGTCTGGTGGATACACAGCTGATAGTCCTACTGAATAGACTGTTAGAATTTGTATTATGGCAAGAAAAAAGCAGCTAAGTAAAGAAAAACAAGTGGCCATCATTACTTTAAGAAATGAAGGTCAGTCAGTCCGAAAAATTGGGCAAACTTTTAAAGTGTCCCCAAGTGCAGTTGCAGAAACCATCAAGCGCTACAAAGAAACTGGCTCACATGAGGACCACCTCAGGAAAGGAAGACTAAGAGTCACCTCTGCTTCTAAGGATAAGTTTATCCGAGTCATCAGCCTCAGAAATCGCAGGTTAACAGCAGCTCAGATTAGAGACCAGGTCAATGCCACACAGAGTTCTAGCAGCAGACACATCTCTACAACAGCTGTTAAGAGGAGACTTTGTGCAGCAGGCCTTCATGGTAAAATAGCTGCTAGGAAACCACTGCTAAGGACAGGCAACAAGCAGAAGAGACTTGTTTGGGCTGAAGAACACAAGGAATGGACATTAGACCAGTGGAAATCTGTGCTTTGGTCTGATGAGTCCAAATTTGAGATCTTTGGTTCCAACCACCGTGTCCTTGTGCGACGCAGAAAAGGTGAACGGATGGACTCTACATGCCTGGTTCCCACCGTGAAGCATGGAGCAGGAGGTGTGATTGTGTGGCGGTGCTTTGCTGGTGACACTGTTGGGGATTTATTCAAAATTGAAGGCATACTAAACTAGCATGGCTACCACAGCATCTTGCAGCAGCATGCTATTCCATCCGGTTTGCGTTTAGTTGGACCATCAATTATTTTTCAACAGGACACTGATCCCAAACACACCTCCAGGCTGTGTAAGGGCTATTTGACCAAGGGGGAGAGTGATGGGGTGCTACGCCAGATGACCTGGCCTCCACAGTCACCAGACCTGAACCCAATCGAGATGGTTTGGGGTGAGCTGGACCGCAGAGTGAAGCCAAAAGTACCAACAAGTGCTAAGCATCTCTGGGAACTCCTTCAAGATTGTTGGAAGACCATTTCCGGTGACTACCTCTTGAAGCTCATCAATAGAATGCCAAGAATGTGCAAAGCAGTCATCAAAGCAAAAGGTGGCTACTTTGAAGAACCTAGAATATAAGACATATTTTCAGTTGTTTCACACTTTTTTGTTACGTATATAATTCCACGTGTTACTTCAGAGTTTTGATGCCTTCAGTGTGAATGTACAATTTTCACAGTCATGAAAATACAGAAAAATCTTTAAATGAGAAGGTGTTTCCAAACTTTTGGTCTGTACTGTATGTAGTAGCGGCTAGGCCTGAGGTGGTCAGCGTTTTGGCGCATATCCTACCTCCTCCGAGGATTGCTGGATGTTTTCCTGCTACTATCCCAGTTCTATGACTCCCGTTAAAACAAAGCTTCAGGTGATGAATGATGGATGAGGTGGTGGCAAAGGAGAAAGAGCAGGAGGAACAGGGACCATTCACATCAATATCAGGCCAGTCAACCACACATGTCTTGTAGGATATGTTTCTGTACAAAAAGGAGCGGTTCGGCTACACAGTTATAGGGCATACAGTGAGTGCAATGCCTACCAAAAATTTCGAGGAACTCCAATGCCCCTTGGAAGTGACATGGAGGTCAGAGGGCCTTAACTAAACCGTTTTTTCAATTTATAGCAACTGTGTCTCCAGTACACTGTCGGCCTAAGCAGTGAATGGAAGAGTCGTGGAGGTTAGAGGTAATTAAAAACAACATTTCAATGCCCCTTGGAAGAGCTGTGTAGTTCAGAGTGGTTTAACAAGACGGTTTTAATGCCCCTTGGAAGAGACGTGGAGTTCAGAGTGGTTTAACAAGACGGTTTTAATGCCCCTTGGAAGAGACCTGGAGGTCACAGTAGCTTAACAAGACGGTTTTAATGCCCCTTGGACGAGACGTTGAGGTCACAGTAGATTAACAAGACGGTTTTAATGCCCCTTGGAAGAGTGGTGGAGGTTACAGTGGAATAAAATGACAATATCAATGCCCCTTGGAAGAGACGTGGAGGTCACAGTAGCTTAACAAGGCGGTTTTAATGCCCCTTGGAAGAGACATGGAGTTCAGAGTGGTTTAACAAGATGGTTTTAATGCCCTTTGGAAGAGACATGGAGGTCACAGTAGCTTGACAAGACCGTTTTAATGCCCCTTGGAAGAGACGTTGAGTTCAGAGTGGTTAAACATGACCGTTTTAATGCCCCTTGGAAGAGACGTGGAGGTCACAGTAGCTTAACAAGACGGTTTTAATGCACCTTGGAAGAGTGGTGGAGGTTACAGTGGAATAAAAAGACAATATTAATGCCCCTTGGTGGAGACGTGGAGTTCAGAGTGGTTTAACAAGACGATTATAATGCCCCTTGGAAGAGACGTGGAGGTCACAGTAGCTTAACAAGACGGTTTTAATGCCCCCTGGAAGAGACGTGGAGGTCACAGTATCTTAACAAGACGGTTTTAATGCCCCTTGGAAGAGACGTGGAGATGACAGTAGCTTAATAAGACGGTTTTAATGCCCCTTGGAAGAGACGTGGAGTTCAGAGTGGTTTAACAAGACGGTTTTAATGCCCCTTGGAAGAGACGTGGAGTTCAGAGTGGTTTAACAAGATGGTTTTAATGCCCCTTGGAGGAGACGTGGAGTTCAGAGTGGTTTAACAAGACGGTTTTAATGCCCCTTGGAAGAGAAGTGGAGGTCACAGTAGCTTAACAAGACAGTTTTAATGCCCCTTGGAAGAGATGTGGAGGTCACAGTAGCTTAACAAGATGGTTTTAATGCCCCTTGGAAGAGTGGTGGAGGACAGAGTGGTTTAACAAGATGGTTTTAATGCCCCTTGGAAGAGACGTGGAGGTCAGAGTGGTATAACAAGATGGTTTTAATGCCCTTTGGAAGAGACGTGGAGGTCACAGTAGCTTAACAAGACGGTTTTAATGTCCCTTGGAAGAGCCATGCAGTACATCTTCTTAAAAACATTATTCCCATTATTGGGGAGTGGGCCTCCCATAGTCTTTGCCTATGCCTTCCAAGCAAAAGCTGCCAAAAATTAGGACGGAGGAACTTGCAATGCTGGCAAACAAGAGCCATGCAGTAGAGCATATTAAAAACATTATTCCCATTATTGGGGAGTGGGTCTCCCATAGTCTTTGCCTATGCCTTCCAAGCAAAAGCTGCCAAAAATTAGGATGGAGGAACTTGGAATGCCCCGTACAAGAGCCATGCAGTACAGCATATTAAAACATTATTCCCATTATTGGGGAGTGGGTCTCCCATAGTCTTTGCCTATGCCTTCCAAGCAAAAGCTGCCAAAAATTAGGACGGAGGAACTTGCAATGCTGGCAACACGGACCATGGTCACCCTGGTGATATAGTGGTGGTGGAGGCTGAGAATAAGGAGAAGAGCAAAAAACAGCCGAAATGAGGAAGCGTATACCCATGTGTGGGTGTGAAGCGGTGCATGGGAATACACCTCCCGAAATAACACAGTGGATTTGACTTTATGTTACTCTGCTGTCATTTGGTGGTGATGAGAAGTCTGGCCCAATCCAGCCCTTGTTCATTTTGATAAGGGACAGCTTGTCAGCATTGTCAGTTGACAGGCGAGTGCGCTTATCAGTTATAATTCCCCCAGCGGCACTAAAAACACGCTCCAATAACATGCTAGCGGCAGGGCAGGCCAGGACCTCCACGGCGTACAGAGCGAGTTCATTCCAAGTGTCCAGCTTGGATACCCAATAATTAAAAGGCACAGAGGAATCACGGAGGACGCTGGTACGGTCGACAAGGTACTCCCTCACCATCTTCTGAAACTTTCCACTCCATGTGAGAGTACCCCGCGCCTCAGGGCCTGTAAGCTGGGCGGGTCTCAGAAAACTGTCCCAGAACGTTGACAGTGTTCCCCTGACTCTGCTGGATTGGAGTTGCGTCCCTCTCACATGTACGCCTTGGTTGGGCAACGAACTGTGACCTCTGCCGCTAGCGTGTTGAAATGGGAATTTTTTTTAACAGTTCTGCAGCTAGGGCCTTCTGGTACTGCCCCATTTTTGTAGACCTCTCCACCTCAGGAATGAGAGAGTGAAAGTTCTCCTTGTAGTGGGGGTCTAAAAGTGTCACCAACCAGTAATGACTGTCATCCAACATTTTGACAACGCGAGGGTCACGGATTAGGCAGCGTAACATAAAGTCAGCCATGCGTGCAAGACTGATAACGGGCAAGACTTAAGTGTCCTCACCAAGATGACGACTGATCATGCTCTCCTCCCCCTCCTCTTCCCCCCTGTCCTCAGGCCAGCCACGCTGAACTGACGGTATGACAGCTGTACAGGTACTACCGTCTACAGCGCATGAAAACAGCTCCTGTTCTTCCTCCTCCACCTCTCCCTCATTGTCCCCCGATGCACATTGAGATGAGATGAGGCTGGGCTGTGTGTAATCTCCCACTACGGCTTCTTGATCCATCTCATCATACTCTGGCTGCAATGCCTCCTCTTTAATTCTCTGCAGAGAGCGTTGCAAAAGACAGACAAGTGGGATGCTGACGCTAATGATGGCACCATCGCCACTCACCATCTTGGTGGACTCCTCAAAGTTTGTCAGGATGGTACATATGTCAGACATCCAGGTCCACTTATGAGGTCTTATGTGTGGAGTCTGACCTGAATATCGACGGCCTTGTTGCAGCTGGTACTCTACAACTGCTCTCTTCTGCTCACAAATCCTTTGCAACATGTGGAGGGTAGAGTTCCAACGTGTGGGGACATCACACACCAGTCGGTGTGCCGGAAGCTGCAAACGCTGCTGCAACACAGCAAGGGCGACGGAAGCTGTAACCGACTTCTGAAAATGAGCTGACAGGCGGCGTACTTTGATGAGCAGATCTGGCAACTCGGGGTACGATTTAAGAAACAGCTGAACCATGAGGTTAAGCACGAGCCAGACATGGTACGTGTGTGATCTCGCCTCAGAGCTGCCACCAGGTTACAGCCATTGTCACACACAACCATGGCTGGATGTAGGTTCAGCGGTCTCAGCCACATATCTGCCTGCACTTTCACAGCTGTCCACAACTCACAAGCAGTGTGAGGTTTATCACCTAAGCTTATGAGTTTCAGCACAGCCTGTTGCCTCTTGGCGGAGGCAGTACTGCAGTGCTTCCAGCTTGTAACTGATGTGGTGATATCTGAGATGGAGGCTGAACATGAGGAGGAGGAGTAGGAGGATGATGCGCAGGAGCTGTACACTGTGGGGGCAACTCTGACTGACATAGGGCCCGCAATCCTCGGTGTGGGAAGGATGTGTTCCGTCCCAAGGTCAGACTGGGTCCTGGCTTCCACTATGTTTACCCAGTGTGCCGTCAGGGAGATGTACCGTCCTTGGCCACAAGCACTTGTCCATGTGTTCGTTGTCAGGTGGACTCTCCCAGTAACTGCGTTGTTGAGGGCACGGCAGATGTTTTGGGACACGTGCTTGTGTAGTGCGGGGATGGCACACCGGGCAAAATAGTGTCGGCTGGGGACCGAGTACCGAGGGACGGCCACCGCCATAAGGTTGCGGAAGGATTCTGTCTACACCAGCCTAAAAGGCAGCATTTCCAACGCAAGCAGTCGTGAAATGTGCGAATTTAGGACTATGGCCTGTGGGGCGTTGGCTGCGAATTTGCACTTTCGTTCAAAGGTCTGGTATATGGACAATTGAACGCTGCGGTGGGACGTGGATGTTGATGCTGTTTCTTGAGAAACTGCCATAACAAGTGAAGACTGAGAGGAGGGGGCATCTTTGCATGCAGTATGGACAGGGGATTGCCTTGCACGCACACCAGGGGGTTCTCTTACACGCACAACAGCGGAAGAAGCAGTGGTGACACCCTCTGACACTGGTCGTGGACCCTGGGGTTTGCCCCACAAAGTTGGGTGCTCTGCTGACATGTGCCTGATCATGCTGGTGGTGGTCAGGCTGGTAGTTTTGTCACCCCTGCTGATGCTGGCCTGGTAGGTGGTACAAATGGCCTGTTAGGGGTTATCAGCAGAGTCTTAAAAAAAATTCCAGACTCTGGAAGACCTACTGGTTGTACTGGCTACGTCCCTCGTGTTGGTGTTACGGGGAACGGTTGCCCGCCTTCTGTCTGCGGCCACCACACTGCTTCTTCCTGCCTGTTGGGGTACTCTGCCTCCCTCACCCTGTGTGCTGCTGGCCTCGCTCTGCGTGTCCTCCTGCCACGTTGGGTCAGTTACTAGATCATCCACCACCTCCTCTTCTTCCACTTCCGCACCACAATCCTCCTCCTTACTTCCTGGCAATTGTGTCTCGTCATCGTCCACCTCTTGTGACAAATTGCCAGCGTCGCCTTCCTGTGGCCGTGGCTGTTCAAATATTTGGGCATCGCTACATGGGATCTCCTCTTCCACCACTTCAAGCGGAGCAGGCGAGGGGCACAAATATGGAAATAGACCAGTGAACAGCTCTTCAGAGTGTCCAACTGTGGGATCAGTTGCTGTCTGACGACACTCGGCATGGTGGGAGGAAGGAGCATCAGGGTGAGGAGGAGTATGCGGTCGAGACTCACGGCTATTAAAACTTGACCGTGTGGAAGACAGACCGGAGGTGGTGGTGCCCAGTTAACTGGTAGTATTATCTGCTATCCAATTAATAACCTATTCACACTGATCAGTTCACAATACTGGTGTTGTTGTGTGCTTCCCTAGTAATTCGGTCAAGAAGTGGGAGCGAGAAGATGTGGCTGTTGGTTGTGGCACATTTTCACCTTGGCCACGGTCCCGTCCTCTGCACGCACCATCACCAGAACGTCCAGTTCCACGTCCCTTGCCACGCGCCTTGCCCATTGTAAATGAAGTAAAATAGCTTACACTCGCACTATCAATGGAAAAAGGGTAATAAAAAGGAGATTAGAACCGTGGAAGAGGAAAACCACAGTTCTATTTCTCTGGCCTACACCAGAATCTTTTAAACAGATGTATTTGTGTCTGAACACTGAGCGAAACACTCAAACTGTTTTTTTTTATGTAAAAAAGGCCAAAAAGTGGATAATACAGAGATTTGAACCGTGGAACTGCAAAACCACAGTTATAATTTCCTGGTGTATACCAGACTTGTTAAAATAGATATATTTGTGTCTGAACAGTCAGCGACACACTCAAACTGTTTTTTTTTATGGAAAAAAGGCAAGCAGGTTGATAACACCCAGATTTGAACTGTGGAAGAGGAAAAACACAGTTGTATTTCTCTAGCCTACACCAGAATCTTTTAAACAGATATATTTGTGTCTGAACAGTCAGCGACACACTCAAACTGTTTTTTTTTTTATGGAAAAAAGGCAAGCAGGTTGATAACACCCAGATTTGAACCGTGAAAGAGGAAAAACACAGTTCTATTTCTCTGGCCTACACCAGAATCTTTTAAACACATATATTGGTGTCTGAACAGTCACAGACACACTTAATTTTTTTTTTTGGGGGGGGGAACATACCAAAAGGTTAATAAGACGCGTATTTGTACAGTCTGACTGAGGAAAAACAAAACAGGATTTAGATGGAAAAAAAAGGATTTTTCCTGGCCCCTGAGACCTGGGGATAAGTCTAGCAATTTGAACAGCAGGAGCACACAGGACTGTAATGCACTGTCTGTTGGTATAACCAGTGCGTCTCCTATACAGCCTGCCTGCCTGATATCTGTATAATGTATAAAAACCAGGTACGCGCGTCGGGCTCCTGGCACCACTCCATTTCTTCCCCCCCCTCCACTCTGACTGTGCTTGTCTGTCAGGTAATTACCTATGATTTTGTATATTGTTTCGGTACCTGGTTTTTATACATTACTCTTATGTTTTTACCTTGCCATCTTACAGGTGGTAGGTCCCCTTGTATGGGGTTCCCCACTAGAGATTGTTCTTATGCTTATTCTATATATTCATATTTATGATTGATATATACATATACATGTACTCTTTGACTACGGGCATTTGTGCAATTTCGTCTATTCCAGGCACCGCTGTTACTATCTTTATACTTGTATGCGCCTGACCCTCTAGCATTTTTTCCATCTAGTCACCCCCTCTTGTCTTTTACTTATATTTTTTTCTTTACTTTTGTTTTGATTCAATAAATATACTTTTTCTTGCAATGTTATGCTGGGTTGTCCTCCTTTTTTTCTAGGTTTTTCAGCTTGCTTTTTGGACGGGTGCTTGTCATGTGACTAGCCATCCGCCCATTTTTCCTTTGTTATCTTTTTTGTATGGCAGTATCTCTGTTATTACTATTTCACACTATATATCTCTCCCTAACTCAGCAGCACTGACCCTACACTGTCTGATCCCGGGCGACTGTGTCCAAGATGGCAGCACCCGGTTTTAAATACTCGAGGTGACGCTGTGTGGCCAGCCAATCTCTGTAATGCCAACAAACAACATGGCTGCGGCATTACAGTGACTGGCTGGCAATCCCTTCATGTTCATTGGCTCTGCAAAGAACGCCAAACATGCAGGGCGGTGACCCGAGCTCCCGCCCGAATAACCCGGAAATGCTCAGTGCTCGCCGAACATTACGAGTAGCGAGATGCTCGGGCGAGTACCGAGCAGTGTCGAGCATGCTCGCTCAACACTATTCGTTATTACTGGTAGGTCATTGCTGGGAGTAAGGGTGGTCGTTATCAAAAATCAACAGGTTTGTGGCGGGTCTAACATTTGGCTTCAAGGTCAGGGGTTTGAATGATTTGACAAAATCTTTTCTGGTTTTACAAGCACTAAAGGGATGGAGGAGAAGCTGGAAGGTATCCGATAGAAGACGGCCGGTGTCATGAATTATTATTACTCCTGGGTAGGCAGGTGGAGGGAGCTTGTAGGTCTCAGTGGGAGATTTGTTTATTCAAATTGGCCTTTTCTTTGGCCTTCTTCACAGCGCTCAGGTTGGGAGAATTTATTCAGCCCCTCAAAAACAAAAAAGGGGGGGTTGTTGAGAGAGGATGTGGACTTGTATGAGGATAGGGTTGAGTTAGTGATCCGTTAATCAAAAACAGACCAAATTGGTAGAGGCCACAGGTTGGTGATTTTTTGCATCGCTGGGTCAGCAATGTGCCCAGTAAGGTGTTTGAGGGAGTTTGGTCAAACTGATGGGGGACCTAGTGCTCCTTTGTTGGTACATGAAGATGGATCATTTTTGTCTCGTTTTCAATTTGTCACCATATTTCGGCATGGTTTGCAGTTAGGAGGGGTAACACCGGTGGATTATAGTGGTCAGTCCTTCAGAACTGGGGCGACTACTGAGGCTGAGAGGAGAGGGTTAGGTGAGGACATGGTGAAGCGAATTGGCAGGTGGGAATCTGCCAGATTCAGGTCTTATGTGCAGTTAAACAGTTTGTGAGTTTTCGTGTTTAAAAAAAAATATATATATATATATATATATATATATATATATATATAGTACAGACCAAAACTTTGGACACACCTTCTCATTTAAAGATTTTTCTGTATTTTCATGACTATGAAAATTGTACATTCACACTGAAGGCATGAAAACTATGAATTAACACATGTGGAATTATATACTTAACAAAAAAGTGTGAAACAACTGAAAATATGTCTTATATTCTAAGTTCTTCAAAGTAGCCACCTTTTGCTTTGATGACTGCTTTGCACACTCTTGGCATTCTCTTGATGAGCTTCAAGAGGTAGTCAACGGAAATGGTTTTCACTTCACAGGTGTGCCCTGTCAGGTTTAATTTTATAAATGGGGTTGGGACCATCAGTTGTGTTGTGCAGAAGTCTGGTGAATACACAGCTGATAGTCCTACTGACTAGACTGTTAGAATTTGTATTATGGCAAGAAAAAAGCAGCTAAGTAAAAAAAAAAGAGTGGCCATTTTCATTACTTTAAGAAATGAAGGTCAGTCAGTGCGAAAAATTGGGAAAACTTTGAAAGTGTCCCCAATTGCAGTTGCAAAAACCATCAAGCGCTACAAAGAAACTGACTCACATGAGGACCACCCCAGGAAAGGAAGACCAAGAGTCACCTCTGCTTGTGAGGATAAGTTTATCCGAGTCACCAGCCTCAGAAATCGCAGGTTAACAGCAGCTCAGATTAGAGACCAGGTTAATGCCAGAGTTCTAGCAGCAGACACATCTCTTCAACAACTGTTAAGAGGAGACTGTGCAGCAGGCCTTCATGGTAAAATAGCTGCTAGGAAACCACTGCTAAGGACAGGCAACAAGCAGAAGAGACTTGTTTGGGCTAAAGAACATAAGGAATGGACATTAGACCAGTGGAAATCTGTGCTTTGGTCTGATGAGTCCAAATTTGAGATCTTTGGTTCCAACCACCATGTATTTGTGCGACGCAGAAAAGGTGAACGGATGGACTCTACATGCCTGGTTCCCACCGTGAAGCATGGAAGAGGAGATGTGATGAAGGGGGGTGCTTTGCTGGTGACACTGTTGGGGATTTATTCAAAATTTAAGGTATACTGAACCAGCATGGCTACCACAACATCTTGCAGCGGCATGCTATTCCATCCGGTTTGCGTTTAGTTGGACCATCATTTATTTTTCAGCAGGACAATGACCCCAAACACACCTCCAGGCTGTGTAAGGGCTATTTGACCAAGAAGGAGAGTGATGGGGTGCTATGCCAAATGACCTGGCCTCCACAGTAACCAGACCTGAACCCAATAGAGATGGTTTGGGGTGAGCTGGACCGCAGAGTGAAGGCAAAAGGTCCAACAAGTGCTAAGCATCTCTGGGAGCTCCTTCAAGATTGTTGGAAGACCATTTCCAGTGACTACCTCTTAAAGCTCATCAAAAGAATGCCAAGAGTGTGCAAAGCAGTCATCAAAGCAAAAGGTGGCTACTCAGGGTGTAGCAGAGGAAGGTTTAAATGGTCAGTCACTATTGTTTCCTGTGTGGAGTGTGTGGTCTGGAGATTGCAGTCTCCAGGCTGTGTTGGGCTGAAGCCAGAGAACAACACCGGAGTACTAGTGTTGCTGTAACTTCAAAGTGCTATCTGCAGCCGGCAAAGCCTCGCTGGCTAAAGGACTCTTTTATACTTCATCTTTTGTTTTCCCGTTAACCCCGAGGGGGACTGTTTATTTTGATGGGACGCTGCTGGTGTTTATGCCACACAAATAAACCCACAAGAAGTTTACTCAAACAAATAGTGTGTCCTGTGTCTGCCTCTGGAGAGCAGAGCAAGTCGTTTTACCACAGTTGGTGTGAGAGTACGTGCAAGATACCAGGAACACGTGTACTTGCCACAGAGGTAGATGTCCTAGGTGAAGGCTGCAGCCAGCCAGAGTAGTCCGGAAGCCAGCCAGAAAAGTCCGGCAGGATGGAGGAGCTCATTAAGCACCTGGTGCAGAACCAACAACAGATGCACCAGCAGCACTTGCAGAGCCAGCAAAGCATGCAGCAGAGCCAGCAGAGCATGCATCAGCAGCACCAGGAGATGACCAAACTGTTGCTGCAACAGATCCAGTAGCAGCAAAAGGCGCAGCAGCAGAGGAGCAGCAACAGCAGATATAGATTGTGGTGGACGCCATCCAGGGCAGAGCGACCACCCCACCCCCAGGTTCGACTGATGACTCACACGTCAGGAAGGCGGTAAGATGGGCCATGCAGAAGATGACCCCCAGGGATGATGTAAAAGCCTTTCAGAAAGTCTTTGAGAGGGTGGCTGATCGGGAGAGACTTCCACCAGAACAGTGGGCAGAGGTTCTGGCACCATATTTGTTGGGTGAACCCCAAAAGGCATATTACGACTTGGCACTGCAGGACACCAAGGAATATACCAAGCTAAAGACAGATCTTGGCAGGCCTGGGAGTGAATATGGCGGTGAGAGCCCAACCAGTCCACCACTGGGCGTATGCCAGCGACAAACCCTCTCGCTCACATATGTTTGACCTACTGCATCTCATTCAGAAGTGGTTGCAGCCAGAGTCCTCCACTCTGGCCCAGATGGTCGAGAGGGTGGTGATTGATAAATTCGTGCATTCCCTTCCCAAGTCGGTACAGACTTGGGTTGCCCAGGGTGATCCCCAGAACGCAGATGACTTCATTTGCCTGGTAGAGAGGTACCAGGTGGTTGAGAAATCCCTTGGGAAATCGGGTAAAGTCACTTCTACTACTGGGATACCCTAAATGGGCGGGTTCAACACATAAGGGGTCTAGAGCCACCACTGGGGGGCGTCCCACTCCCACTGAAGGTGCCACAAGGTCGATTGTTAAGTGTCAGGGAGATATTAATGTCGGGAAGATATTAAGAAAATATTAACCATTTCTCCCCCCTGAAGCCCCCTCACCCCTCCCTTATCCATCTGTTGCCACAAGACAAGAGCTGACAGCCCATGCAGCTGTCTGTATCAGAGTAACAGTGCAACTAGCTCAATTACCTACTCTACTTAACATATGAATGCATTTCCTCTTAACACTGACCTGGGATAGATTGACACCTTCCATCATAGGGGCAGAGATGGAAGGAAGGAGGAAATGGCTCGTTTAGTCTCAAAGAGAGTTTAACAAAAATCTCCAGACACTTCGGAGCCGGAAACTAAATATGGAAACTAAAGTTCTATACATCCGCTAATAACGGGACCTATATTTTTAGTGACAGGAACAGCCAAGGAGCTATATGCTAATTTTTTCATAGCCGTAAACCCCTCCGTGGAGCTGTAGCACAAAAACACCAGAATAGCAGACTGCAACTGCACGCTATCATGTGTGTTCTCTAAATGAAGGTAAAATCATAATAGAAAATATGGTACCACCTTTGGGCTTCTGGGATCAACGAGTTTTTAAAACAAACATGAGGGGTGGAGCCCGAGCCCACATGATGTCATCACAGGGGTGTGTGGGCCAATCTTCCCCTTCAGCATAAGAGAGCCGACGGAAGATTGATCAATGTTCTTTGCCCGGGAGTATATGTTTATCATAACGAAGGATCGCGTTCGATAACGCTCAAATCAAGCGGAGTGTCCCTCCACCTATATTGAATCGTCTCAGCGATTGTATAGTAAATTTCTTCTGTAATCCTGTTTATTTTATGTAACTATTCAGTACTGTAAATGTCTCCTTTGTAACATTCTTGTATATATTTTTCCTAAACACTGCCTCCCTTTTGGATTACATAAAAAATTTAATAGTTCTGTTACTTTTGTCTTGTAATCATTCCCTCCTCT
Organism: Phyllobates terribilis; assembly: GCF_046119375.1. Lineage (NCBI taxonomy): Eukaryota > Metazoa > Chordata > Amphibia > Anura > Dendrobatidae > Phyllobates > Phyllobates terribilis. The sequence goes on along the minus strand of NW_027362855.1, from coordinate 5,671,962 downwards.
GAAGCCATATACGATACCAAAACGCAGGCGTCCGCCCAGGCCTGTATTATATTTCAAAGCTAGACGGTGGTGCAGTGAATAATATTAATAATCGGGCTCTCGTGAAGCAGACAATGACCGTACAAAGGGCATAAACACATATTCCATGCGCTGGAATTCGGAGGTGTGACGCCATACGCTCACTGGTCGCTTGTCGATACCTATGTAGTGAGTAGTCTGGATCGTGTGCTCGCGATTACGGACGAAATCTGTAACAGAGTGACGGCACGGGGAGATATTGCGTGATCTCCCCGGTGTCGTCACTGTGGAATCCCTGACATTAAGGATATAGTCTGTTGGCGGTGTCACAACCCTGGACACTTAGCCGCCTGGTGTCATGTCCCCTGAGCCCATGGACTTCAGCCTAGGCAGACGGGTCTCCTATTATGTTTACCCAGCCTCCAGTGTGGACTGTTGACCCAGCGAGGGGAGGCAGGCGTGCGCCGTGTCCATTAATGGAGTAAAGGTGCTTAGACTGTTAGACTCTGGGAGACTAGTGACCTTAATCAGAGCTACCCTTCCCCACCAGTTGGTCCCTTCCAGAACTGTAGGCATTCAGTGCATCCATGGGGATGCCAAGGACTATCCCGTGGTCACAGTGACAGTGGGAACAGACTGTTGTGCCCAGTCCCACGAGGTCAGGGTGGTTAAGGACCTGATACATCCCATCATACTGGGCCGTGATTTTTCTGTTTTGGGACTTGTGGGGGAATGGAACCAGACTAAGTAGCATGGGCAAAAGCCAGGTCCCTGGAGAAGAACACCTGATGAAGTCTCAAGTGGATGAGTTCCCACTGTGCGTCCTTGCCGGCGATGAGGGAGAGAGGTTGACCGAAGAGGCCGACCTCCCTGAGTTAGATGTGTCCGGAAAGAACTTTGGGACTGCTCAAGCTCGAGACCTGACCTTAAAGGGTGCGTTTGACCAGGCTACTGTATGTAATGGGGATGCCCAAGAGCTGACACCAGATTCCCCCACTTAGCAGTGCAGGGGGAGTTGTTATATCGGGTGGCCAAACTAAGGGTCGGCGAGATAGTGGAACAGCTGTTAGTGTCGGGGCCATACAGATGAAGAGTGCTAGATATGGCCCATTCACATGTTCTGGGGAGACACCTAGGGGTCGAGAAAACTGAAGAGAGGATACCGAGAAGGTTTTATTGGCCAGGGTGTTACCAAGAAATTCAGAACTATTGTAGGTGCTGCCCCACCTGCCAAATAACCGCTCCCTCTTCCCACTTCCATAGTCCATTAGTTGACTACCGGTGATAGAGATTGCCTTTGAGGGGATCACTATGGACCTAGTAGGGTCCTCAGTCAAATCAGCCCAAGGCCACCAATACATTCTGGTGATTATGGACTATGCGACCCGATATCCAGAAGCGGTACCGCTAAGAAACTCATCGAGTAAATGCATAGCCAGGGAATTTGTCCATATATTTGCCAGGACCGACCTGCTGAAGGAAATCCTAACGGACCAAGGGACCCCGTTCATGAGCAAGGTAATGAAGGAGCTGTGCAAGGTCCTCCAGATTACCCTGTTGCGAATCTCCGTTTAGCATCCGCAGACAGACGGCTTAGTAGAGCGCTTTAACAAGACCCTGAAAGCGATGCTCAAGAAAGTCGTAAATAAGGATGGATGTGACTGGGACTACCTGCTGACCAACCTGCTCTTCTCGGTAAGGGAGGTTCCAGTAGCCTCTACCGGTTTTTCTGCATTTGAGCCCCTGTATGGACAATATCCGCGAGGGCTCCTGGACATCGCTAAGGACACCTGGGAAGCCGAGGTTACGCCACACCGGAGCATCATTGAACATGTCGCCCAGATGCAGGAAAGAATAGCGAAAGTGATGCCGATTGTGAAAACACATCTCCTCCAGGCACAGGAAGCTCAGGCAAGGGTCTGTAACTGATCGGCGAGGCTGAGGCAGTTCCAGCCTGGGGACCATGTTTTGTGCTAATGCCTATCGTCGAGAGCAAGTTCCTGGCCAAATGGCAAGGTCTGTAAGAGGTGGTGGAGAAAGTTAGTGAGGTTAATTATAAAGTCCACCTGGCCGAAGAAAGTCGCACCAAATATACCATGTGAACTTGCTCAAGTCATGGCGGGACTGGGAACCTGTGGAAACTCCTTGCCTGGGAGCCACTCCAGAAGGCAAGGTGGAGAAGGTCACTATAGCAAAGACTCTATTGCCGGCCCAGAAGCAACAGTGTCGAGAACTACTACAGCGGAATCGGGAGCTGTTCTCATAGTTGCTGGGGCATATTCAGGTGGTAGAACATGACATGCTAACAAATATAAGAGTGAATCTGAAGCCATACCAGATTCTCGAAGAAAGTTGGGAGGTGATCTCGACTGAGGTGAAGAGGATGTTAGAACTCGGTGTGATAGAAGAGCAAAGGTGTTCGAGCCCAATCATCCTTGTACCAAAACCCAACGGAGAGTGGAGGTTTTGTAATGACTACTACCGGCTAAATGAGGTGTCCAAGTGTGACGCGTAGCTGATGCCCCGCATCAACGAACTCATTGAAAGGCTTGGACCGGCAAGGTACATGACCACTCTTGACCTGATGAAGGGTGTAATGCACACGCCCGGGCTGAGCGGCGTGTGCGTGTGATTCCACTGGACCGTGCCGGAGAGTGAATGCCTGGAGGGGCGTAACTAGGTATTCACCTGATCTGACCAGGGTCGCACGACGGCATACGACGCCAGTGCACCAAGGAGGAACCGAGCAGAGGGACCAGGTGCTACTCCAGGACAGACCCCGGACACGGCTGTTGACCCACACAGGGGAATACAGGAACAGACAGGTTAGGCTGGCACACAGACTGGTGGGTATAGGCAGGCACGACTGGCATGCAGGCAGGCGGGTATGCAGGCAGGGGGGTACAGGCAAGCACAGCTAGAGTGCAGACAGGGAGGCACTAGCAGGTAGGAACACAGGCGGGATAGGACCCAGTACACACTGGGACTCAGGAACAGAACCACAGATGTGGCGGACAAACACAGCAGAGTAAGGCCGCCCAGAGTGGTGAGCGAGAGCAGGGCAAGACAAGACCGCCTAGAGCGGTGAGCGAGAGTAGAGCAGAACGAGGCCGCCTGGAGCGGTGAGCGAGAGTAGAGCAGGACGAGGCCGCCTGGAGCGGTGAGCAAGAGTAGAGCAGGACGAGGCCGCCTGGAGCGGTGAGCAAGAGTAGAGCAGGACAAGGCCGTCTGGAGCAGTGAGCAAGAGTAGAGCAGGACGAGGCCGCCTGGAGCGGTGAGCAAGAGTAGAGCAGGACGAGGCCGCCTGGAGCGGTGAGCAAGAGTAGAGCAGGACGAGGCCGCCTGGAGCGGTGAGCAAGAGTAGAGCAGGACGAGGCCGTCTGGAGAGGTGAGCAAGAGTAGAGCAGGACGAGGCCGCCTGGAGCGGTGAGCAAGAGTACAGCAGGACGAGGCCGCCTGGAGCGGTGAGCAAGAGTAGAGCAGGACGAGGCCGCCTGGAGCGGTGAGCAAGAGTAGAGCAGGACGAGGCCGCCTGGAGCGGTGAGCAAGAGTAGAGCAGGACGAGGCCGCCTGGAGCGGTGAGCAAGAGTAGAGCAGGACGAGGCCGCCTGGAGTGGTGAGCAAGAGTAGAGCAGGACGAGGCCGCCTGGAGCGGTGAGCAAGAGTAGAGCAGGACGAGGCCGCCTGGAGCGGTGAGCAAGAGTAGAACAGGACGAGGCCGCCTGGAGCGGTGAGCAAAGGCAGAGCAGGCTAGAACAGCCGGAGCGGTGAGCAAAGGCAGAGCAGGCTAGAACCGCCGGAGCGGTGAGCAAAGGCAGAGCAGGCTAGAATCGCCGGAGCGATGAGCAAAGGCAGAGCAGGCTAAAACCGCCGGAGCGGTGAGCAAGGCAGAGCAGGGGGGACAGGGCTCTGTTCACACGGAACAGACAGGAAGGGAAAGGCAGAACCAGATAAACACAGGGTACTTGCAGTGAAGTAGCGAGTGGACCACAAACTCACAAACGGAAGTACAGGGACAACGAGCAGGAGTTAGGTACGAGTTCAGATTCTGCAGAAAAAGGAAAAGTACGGACATAGAGAAACACAGGAAACAGGCTAGAAAAGTATACAGACAAGAACAGACACAGTAGCAAGATACAGAAGCGGGTCTAGGTATGCAGCCCCTAGAAGGCGGGAGGAACAGGCTAGGAGCGTGTTCAGACAGGACAGACAAGATACAGGAGCAGGTATAGGTATGCGGCCCCTAGAAGGCGGAAGGAACAGGCTAGGAGCGTGTTCAGACAGGAACAGGCAAGATACAGGAACGGGTCTAGGTATGCAGCCCCTAGAAGGCGGGAGGAACAGGCTAGGAGCGTGTTCAGACAGGACAGACAAGATACAGGAGCGGGTCTAGGTATGCGGCCCCTAGAAGGCGAAGCGAACAGGCAAGGAGCGTGTTCAGACAGGCCTGGAAATACAGCCTCCAGGATAGGCAGACAAGCAAACACAGAAGGGGACCTGGCACATTCAGAGTGAAAGAGCACACTGAATGAAACACAATACTCAGGCATGGGTTAATTGGAGCAGCTGGTTTAAATACCAATTGACAGACAGCAATAGGCTGAGGACGCACAAGGGGTGTGCCTGCAGCAGGTACAAAAAGCAGGAAGTGATCGGGTGCCGCCCTTAAGCAGCAGCACACAGAAGCAAACAGACAGCATGGAGGGAAGCCAGGGAGACATTCTGGATTGGAGATCAAGTGCGCGCTCTTGCACAGTGGGAGATGGACCACTATGCAAGGACGCCGCCAGGTATGTTACAAAGGGTTATTGGCAGATCCCCATGGCCCAGACGGCCAAGGAGGAGACGACTTTCTCAACATCTGATGGGTGCTTTCAATACACTCGGATGCCGTTCGGACTACAGGGGGCCCCAGCCACCTTCCAGAGGGCTATGGAGGAAACAGAGATGGTGTTTCAACAGCTGAAGCTAGCACTGTGTAAGCAGCCAGTTCTGGTCGCACCAGACTTTAAGAAAGACTTTGTGGTCCAGACATACTCTTCGGAGGTTGGTCTAGCAGCCGTACTCTCTCAGGAGATAAATAGAGAATATCCCATTCTCTATCTGAGCCGGAAGCTTTTGTCCTGCGAGAAGAACTACGCAATAGTAGAAAAGGAGTGTTTAGCCATAAAGTGGGCCGTAGATACACTGAGATACTACCTACGAGACCGGAAGTTTAAGTTGGTGTTAGACCATGCCCCTTTGAGATGGTTGAGGGAAAAGTGGGGTAAAAATACTAGGGTAACTAGATGGTTCCTAGGTTTTCAGGACTTTAACTTTGACATGGAGCATAGGCCCGGGAAGTTACATGGGAACACAGATACCCTCTCTAGAATTCCCTGCCTGGTATCGGAAGGTGACCAAACCTTCGGCTTTGGGGAGAGAGGGAGAATATGTGACAGAGTCACTGGTGTGATATATGAGGGGAGGTATGTGTCACGCAGGTTGCTCTCCTGTGTGGACTCAAACCTACTAAATTTCTGCCAGCATGTTATATGCTGGGGGTTAACTCTCTTAAAGGGTGTGGTTTTATGGGAATGGCAAAGAGGGTGGGAGGCCATTCCCCTACCTCCCCTCAGGATGTAGTGGAGCAAGGTTTAAATGCTCAGTCACTATTGTTTCCTGTGTGGAGTGTGTGGTCTGGAGATTGTAATCTCCAGCCTGTGCTGGGCTGAAGCGAGAGAAGAACACCGGAGGACTAGTGTTGCTTGTAGCATCGGCGTCCCCCTTACCGCCGCGGTCCTGCTCTGCCGTCTTCCGGCCTCCCTGCAGCTGCTGCTGGTGCACGCAGCTTCCCCGGCTCTGTGCTTAGGGAGCGCACTCCCCCCCTCTTAAAGGGGCCGCGCGCACCGTCCTAAAAAGTCCCCGGTCAATGGACGGAGGACTTCCCCTATAAAAGGCACCTCCTCCAATATGGAGGTGCCCATGCAAGGTTGTTGCTTTGTGATTATTACTTTGTTTCAGCCCTCAGGTCCTCTGCAAGTCAGTCCTGTCCGCCAGTCTGATCTTCAGTCCAGTCCGCCAGTCTGACTACTCTCCAGCCCGACAGTCTGTCTACAGTCCAGTCTGCCAGTCTGTCTATGGGCTCTGCTTTCCTGGAAGCACCTGCCTGTTACCTGCCGTGCCTGCCAGCCTGCTTTACCTGGAAGCACCTGCCTGCTACCTGCCGTGCCTGCCAGCCTGCTTTACCTGGAAGCACCTGCCTGTTACCTGCCGTGCCCATCAGCCTGCATTACTTGGAAGCACCTGCCAGCTACCTGTTGTGCCCGCCAGCCTGCCTTTCCGGTACACTCGCCTGGCTATCGCCTAATTAGCCCGCTGATTTACCCGGACCACCCGTCAGCCTGCCTGCCGAAGCTCATCCGCTGTTCCGGTCAGTTCCTGCCTTCTGACCCGTGGGAGTCACCTGCTCTCATACAAGGTCGGTCCCAGAGTGGCACCTGGTTCCTCCCTGGTTCACGGAGTCGACTGGGCCGCCGTGCGACCTTGGTCGGACCGAGTTGATACTTAGCCACGCCCCTCTGGCCCCTCCTTGCACTGCAGCACAGAGGTTCCACCACCCGGATCCGTAACATTGCTGACTGACCGATCACAGCACGATCGCGCCGTTCAGGAGGCAGGCAGAGGGATGGGAGCTCCCTTTGCCTTCAGATCGGTGCCCCACGACGTCATCAGGGGGCCGACCGTTGCTGTTACCAAGCTACAGAAATGCTGCGAGTATGTTCTCAGAAGCTTTCAAGAAGATTTTACACAGGTAAAATGTACTGCAATGCTAGTGCATTATAATACATTACACCTGTGGAAAAAGTGAAAAAAGTGAAAGTCCCATAGTGGGACTAAGTACAAAAAAAAAAAAAAAGTTAAAAAATAATAAAATATATTACACTAATAAATACATTTTTATGTAAAAAAAAAATAGGGGGCATGACCGGAAGCCGATGAGGAAGGACGTGCTTGCAAGAGCTCTGTGCGCTGATCTGGCCATCTGAAGCAATCCTCCCTTACTTTAAAAATATTACTGAGACTTTCAATCTCCATATTCTTCCCCAGGTTGCGGGCTACAGCCTGAACATTTTCCGGACCGGATCGGCCTTCCATAAGCAAAGTTAAGGTCTGAGGCCTACTTCTGCCTCGAGGCTGAGGCCTACCCGGAAACTTACTACCTACCCTCACTTTGTTGCCAGCCTGCCTGGCTGAACCCGAGGTCCGGAGTCGCGGCCAGAGACACTGAGGCATCTGGGATCGTCGCTCCTGCGGTGAGTCAGCTGATACAGGCAGTACGGATGCCGGAGCCCGGAGGCCCAGCTTCGGAGCCTGGCAGCGCGCAGGACCGCGGCATCACTGGCGATCCTGGTCCGGCCCGCTGTCTGCCACCGGAGATCGAAGTGCAGCGCGGAGTGGCGGACCTCGACGGGGGAAGTGGAGGTGAGGAGGAGCCATCGGCAGGAGTTCTCCCTGGCTCCTGTGGAACGGGGGGTCGAGCACCTGCACCGGTGCAAAGAGACTGGGGCGGAGGAGTGGGATTACCTGGGGAATGATCAAGGCAACCTCTTTGGCGACCACCCTGAACATAATCAAGGTCCTTGGGCACACAGGCCTAAAAGAGATCTCCCCTCCATTGTAATAAAACCCCATTGGGAACCAGCTAAGAGAGAGCACTACAGGGGACTGGATTTGCACCCCTTACCCCTCATTATCCTCCCTGATAAGTCACTGACTGAGGGGCTGACGCAGAAACTTGCAAGGGGTCTTCAGACACTGTAAATATACTTTAAATAAAACAAAAAGGCCTCTCATTAATACGACTTACTCCACACACAAGGCAAACCGGTGTTCTCTCTCTACTTTAGTAGCAGTCCCATGTATCACACAAAAAGAGGAAGGAAGAAAAGACAGGACATTGCATTCTATTGAATACAACAACTCAGACAGTCACTGAAAATATCTATATTAAACTAACGCAGGATTTTAAACCACTACTGCCATCTTGTGACAAAATCAAGAACTGACACTCTTAACAGTTCTTCATATCTGCTTTGAACTAAACAGCAACTTATAGGAGACCTTCGGGAGGCAGAAAAAAATCGGCTGCTTTTTATTAGAGCTCCCTGGTTGTAGGAGAAACCCCTTCCTGTTTCCCCTGACAAGGGCACAAAAAGCCAGGATAAGGACCAGGCAAGGGCATCCATTACCGAACCCAGCTCTCCGGAAACCCCGGGGTCGACAGGCTCAGGTAGCGCCACATAAAGCAGCGGAATCACCATCAGCAGGAGCCTCACAATATTGCTCTAGTTAATCACTCTACTAAAGCAACAAGCGATCCGCCATGTAACTTACCACTACCAGCTCCTTAGCTGAACTGCCTTACAGAGACCAATGTGACTATTAAGTCAACAGTGACATCACCACCTTTTATACGAAAACTCGTAGTGATTCTACACGCTATGGATAAATTTGTGGGCAAAAACAATAAGGGAGGCAGAGTCGCGACACACACTCAAAACGCAAATTCTCCCACAAAGTTGGCAAATGAGGCAAGCAGAGGTGATCCACAATCCATAGCCCAAGCTATAATGGACCGTCTAATGCTAGAAATTGATAACAGGCTGACGGCCTTTCAGGCATCGCTGGACATAATTGTATCACAGGTCAACACACAGGGGTCACGTCTAGCGGAGGCAGAGCACAGTTTCGGATCTAGAAGACGCAGAAAGGCTGTGTGCCTACTATGCATTTTTAAGCATTTCCGCAGCGGCAATTCCGCTGCAGAAACGCTTAAAAAACGCTTGGTAGAAGGTCTGCCTTGTTTCCCAATGATAATCCGCATGTGCTGTGCACATACTGTGGAAATTTCCACTGCGGATTATCATTGCGGAAAAATCCGCAGCACTACCAATTATTTTGCATAAACGGGGCGTTTTCGCCGCCATTGACTTGCATTGGAATGCTTGGATTCCGCATCACTGCATCTACAGATGCGGAATCCATGCGTTTCAATGTGCGGATGGTACCCGGGTCTGGAGAAGAGGAGACTCTCCTCCGGACCCGGGTACCATAGAACCTGTAAAAAAAAGAATAAAATAAAAAATATACATTATACTTACCTTCTGATGGCCCCCGGAGTCCTTGTCTCTGCTTGCCGGCAGCTCGCGGTAGACTAAAGACCTGCGCTGATGTCATTTAGTCATGTGACGGGTCTCGCGACCGGTGACGTCGGCAGGTCCTTAAATCTATCGCGAGCTGCCAGCAAGCAGAGACAAGCCGAGCCGAGACATCGGGGGCCATCAGAAGGTAAGTATATATTTATTTTTTACCATTCTTACGGTCACACTATATAAATCCATGCCATTTGCATGGATTTACACTGCTCAAAAAAATAAAGGGAACACTCAAATAACACATCCTAGATCTGAATGAATGAAATATTCTCATTGAATACTTTGTTCTGTACAAAGTTGAATGTGCTGACAACAAAATCACACAAAAATCATCAATGGAAATCAAATTTATTAACCAATGGAGGCCTGGATTTAGAGTCACCCCCAAAATTAAAGTGGAAAAACACACTGCAGGCTGATCCAACTTTGATGTAATGTCCTTAAAACAAGTCAAAATGAGGCTCAGTATTGTGTGTGGCCTCCACGTGCCTGTATGACCTCCTTACACTACTTGGGCGTACTCCTGATGAGGTTGCGGATGGTCTCCTGTGGGATATCCTCCCAGACCTTGACTAAAGCTTCCACCAACTCCTGGTCAGTCTGTGGTGCAACGTGACGTTGGTGGATGGAGCGAGACATGATGTCCCAGATGTGCTCAGTCGGATTCAGGTCTGGGGAACTGGCGGGCCAGTCCATAGCTTCAATGCCTTCATCTTGCAGGAACTGCTGACACCCTCCAGCCACATAAGGTCTGGCATTGTCCTGCATTAGGAGGAACCCAGGGCCAACTGCACCAGCATATGGTCTCACAAGAGGTCTGAGGATACCTAATGGCAGTCAGGCTACCTCTGGCAAGCACATGGAGGGCCCTCCAAAGAAATGCCACCCCACACCATAACTGACCCACTGCCAAACCGGTCATGCAGAAGGATATTGCAGGCAGCAGATCGCTCTCCACGGTGTCTCCAGACTCTGTCACGTCTGTCACATGTGCTCAGCGTGAACCTGCTTTCATCTGTGAAGAGCACAGGGCGCCAGTGGCAACTTTGCCAATCCTGGTGTTCTGCATCCTGCACGGTGTTGGGCTGTGAACACAACCCCCATCTGTGGACGTCGGGCCCTCATACCACCCTCATGGAGTCGGTTTCTAACTGTTTGTGCAGACACATGCACATTTGTGGCCTGCTGGAGGTCATTTAGCAGGGCTCTGGCGGTGCTCCTCCTGTTCCTCCTTGCACAAAGGTGGAGGTAGCGGTCCTGCTGCTAGGTTGTTGCCCTCCTACGGCCCCTCCACGTCTCCTGGTGTACTGGCCTGTCTCCTAGTAGCGCCTCCAGCCTCTGGACACTACGCTGACAGACACAGCAAACCTTCTTGCCACAGCTCGCATTAATGTGCCATTCTGGATGAGCTGCACTACCTGAGCAACTTCTGTGGGTTGTAGAGTCCGTCTCATGCTAACTTGTGTGAAAGCACAACCAACATTCAAAAGTTACCAAAACATCAGCCAGAAAGCATTGGTACTGAGATGTTGTCTGTGGTCCTCACCTGCAGAACCACTCCTTTATTGAGGGTGTCTTGATAATTGTCAATAATTTTCATCTATTGTCTATTTCATTTGCACAACAGCATGTGAAATTGATTGTCAATCAGTGTTGCTTCCTAACTGGACAGTGTGATTTCACAGAAGTTTGATTTACTTGGAGTTATATTCTGCTTAAGTGTTCCCTTTATTTTTTTGAACAGTGTGTATAGTGTCACCAAGTTGTCAAGTACTTTCCAAGTGATGCTAAAATCGCTTGGAAAGCGCTTGTCAACCCGCATGCGGAAATGCATGTGAAGAACGCTTCACATCCGCTTGTCTCTGGCAGGAAAAACGCATGTACAATCCGCATGCGTTTTTTCTTCCAGGGAGATGCAGAAATGCTCAGGAAAAATCCGGAGCATTTCTGCATCGTGGGCACATAGCCTAAAGGACATTACAAACAGGCTGGTAGCCAAAGAAAAAGAAACTTCCTTCCTGCTAGATAAAGTTTATGACCTGGAAAATAGATCTCGCCGCAACAATTTGAGGCTGGTAGGTTTCCCTGAGTCGGTCCCATCATCAGACCTCATTAACATTACATCAGAGTGGCTCCCAAAAGTGTTGAACTGAAATCCGGCATCAAAGAAGATCACGATCGAAAGAGCCCACCGCATAGGACCATCAAGGAAGGGAGAGAAGGATAAACCGCGACCGGTCATCTTCAAGGTCCTAGACTTTCAAGACAAGCTATGAATACCATCAGCCTTCAGGAAGAAACGGAAGCTACTCTACAACAACAATTAACTCCTTCTCTTTCAGGTCTACTCTGCGGCCTTAGCCGCGAAAAGCAAAACCTTCAACTCAGCATGTAAAATCTTGGTAGATAACAATATTCGGTTTGGTTTACAGTACCCGGCTATCCTACGTTTTACATTTTACGGAAAGAATTGGACCTTTGATGATCCAACAAAGGCCCTCACCTATCTACGCTCAGAAATCCAGTCCTCACCTCGAGATCGGGGAGATACTTGAACATATGGAGTCACAATACTTATCTTTTTCCTTTCACTTGTTCTACTGTGATGTCACTGATTTTTTCTTTTTGGAAGGCTATTTTTGACATATGCTTTGCATTACTGATATGTTAAGGTTGTTCATGTTTTCTTCAAGAAATGATAGTTGAAATTATTGTTGTTGGGGAGGGGTAGAGGGTCTCTACGTGCTCCTATATAGTTTGCTGGCCTTATCAGCTCTAGCACTTACTCGCTGGGATAAATGGAGAGCTGGATTACAAATTTTAATAATTTCATGGCTGTTTACGCGTTTGGGGATAAGTTAATGGCGAACACAGCCAACCAAGAGATATCCATAACACGATCTCTCCAGTGGTGTCATTGGAACGTCAATGGGCTTAATTCTCCTGTTAAAAGGAAAAAAGTCTTAAATTATCTACAACGTGCAAATTTCTATGTTATTTTTTTACAGGAAACGCATTGGGTAAAGAATAACCAGCCTTCTTTCCTTAGCAAGAAATACACACCGGGTGCAGAGGCCTCTTATGCCATACCTTTCAATAAAGGTATTAATTATGAGATTTTTGATGTGATGGCAGACCCGCAAGGAAGATTCCTACTGGTTAAAGCTAATATAGAAGAAATTACCTATTGTCTGGTCAATGTGTATGCACCTAATGTTTATGACCCTCAATTTCAGGCACAACTAATAACACACATAACTGACTGGGAAACACCCAACTTAATCATAGGGGGAGATTTCAATGAAGGCCATGATGTGTCACTAGACAAAACTAGCTCCCATACAACACAACAGTCATCACAGAGCGGTTACATACAGTCACTACTAAATCAGTTGGGACTGACGGACATTTGGAGGCTACAACACCCCATAGAGAGAGACTACTCTCATTACTCCCATGTGCACAACTCCCATGCTCGGTTGGATTACTGGTTGCTGGGCATTTCCATGCTGCCATTAGTGCTCCAATCGGATATTCTAAATATCCATGCATCAGACCATGCCCCTGTGACTTTCAGCTCACGTTTAGTCAGCCCAATAAAAACAGAGAGAAGCTGGAGATTCCCCACCTACTTACATAAATAAGATGATTTCAGGGCATTTTTACAATCCTCTAGGGACATTTGTAAGAATGATAATCAGGAGCAGAGTCAAAACACTTCCTTATTCTGGGCAGCATCCAAGGCCGTGATAAGGGGACAAATAATCTCATATATAAGTAATAAAAGGAAGAAATTAGTGGAGAAAACCATAGAAACACAGAAGCTATTAACACAAACATACAAAAACTTTAAATCCAACACACACATCAACAAAAAAAATTCTTGGAGGCAAAAGAAATAGCGGACACTTTGGCGCATGAAAGAGAATAGCACAACTTAGACTACCAAATACACAAATATTTTAAATGGGGTAACAAACGAGGACATCTGCTAGCTTCCCTCACCAAACCCTTCAGAAAACAAACTAGAACAAATAAAATCCCCCCCAAAATGGCCAGCTAGCATCTAAAAACAAAGATCGTGGATGAGTTTAGGACATTCTTTAGGTCCTTGTACAAAGAGGGAGGGGGAGAAGTTGACGAGAACTCTTGCTTTCTCAAGAACAATGTTACCCCTACACTTACAGAAGAACAAAGAACAACACTTAACAAACCCATTATCCCAACAGAAGTGTTGCAAACCATCAACACCCTAAACATATCTAAAGGACCGGATGGTTTCGGAAATGAACATTACAAAATACTAAAAACTGCAGTAAGCTCACACCTTTGCGAGGTATTTAATGGAATAGTGAAAGATGGTCAACTACCTGACCGGTTTAATGAGGCTAATATCATTGTGTTACCCAAACCGGGCAAAGACACCTCACAGGTTAATGGATATAGACCAATATCGCTACTCAACTCTGATTTTAAAATCTTTACAAAAATCTTAGCAAACAGAGTGCAACAGATAATTCCTGATCTAATATTACCACATCAAATGGGATTCGTTCATGGAAAATCCATCACATATAACATTAGAACAGCCATAGGGGCGATATCCTCAGGTAGAGCGCGTGGACACAAAAGAAGCATTGTGGTGAGCCTCGATGCAGACAAGGCTTTCGACCCAGTATCCTGGCTCTACTTACATAAACTGCTAAAAATTCGCAATTTTGGTCCACGATTCTGTGAGGCTGTCAAACCAATATATAAAAATCCTACATCCCGACTCTACATAAACACCACATTTTCTGAACACTTTCAAATACAACGAGGCACAAGAAAGGGATGTCCACTGTCCCCGCTATTATTCAACTTAGCACTAGATCCTCTTCTAAGAACTTTACAAAATCTACCGGCATTCTAAGGAATCATGGTGGGTAACTCATCAGTTAAGCTACTAGCCTTTGCCGATGACATATTGTTATTTATCGCTAACCTGACTCAAGCTATTCCTATAATGAAGATACTGGACTTATACGGGAAAAATACAGGCTTTAACCCCTTAACAACATCTGACGTACTAATACGCGTCTGTGCCCTGGGACTTAAGAGCCAGACCCGTATTAGTACGTCATGGCGATCGCGCGCGCACACAGGCTGTGCGGGCGCGATCACCGCCGGGTGTCAGCTGATTGTCACAGCTGACACCCGATACTATGTGCAGGCAGCGGTCCTGCACCGCTCCCAGCACATTAACCCCCGCGATGCTGCGATTGAAGTCGATCGAAGTCGATCGCAGCATTGCGGGGGCAAGGGGAGGTGATCGCAGATACTCACCTCCTCTTCCGGCTTCCAGCGCTGTCTGCAAAGGCTTCCCGGGTGTTGCCATGACGACCCAATGTCGTCATGACAACATCCGGGTCACCAGACAGCAGGAAGATTGTTTGGACATGCGCAGTGCATCTCCAAACAATCTTCTCCCTGTCCGGCGCTGACAGCCTGCATGGCACAGGGATGGTGCTGCATTCCTGTGCCATGCAGGCGATCAGAGAAAAAAAAGTGAAAGTCCCAGAGTGGAACAAAGTAATAAACTATATAAGCTTCCAGAAAGTGAAAAAAAAAAAAAAAAAAAATTGCAAAAATATAAAAAAAAATAAAAAAATAATCCACCAAAAATAAAAATATAATGTACCCATCAATAAATATTATTATAAAAAAAATAAAAATAAATAAAAGTACACATATTTGGTATCGCCGCATCCGGAACAACCTGACCTATAAAACTGTCCCACTAGTTAACCCCTTCAGTGAACACGGTAAAAAAAAAAAAAAAAAGAAAAACGAAGCAAAAAACAATGCTTTATCACCATACCGCCAAACAAAAAATGGAATAACACGCGATCAAAAAGACAAATATAAATAAAAATGGTACCGCTGAAAACGTCATCTCGTCCCGCAAAAAACAAGCCGCCATACAGCTCCATCATCCGAAAAATAAAAAAGTTATAACTCTCAGAATAAAGCGATGCTAAAAAATATTTTTTTCTATAAAATTGCTTTTATTATGTAAAAGTGCAAAACATAGAAAAACAATATAAATGTGGTACCACTGTAAACGTACTGACCCGAAGAATAAAGCTACCTTATCAATTTTACCACACGCGGAACAGAATAAAAAAAAAACAAAAAAAACAATTCCAGAATTGTTGGTTTTTGTTTATTCTGCCTCCCAAAAATCGGAATAGAAAGCGATCAAAAAATGTCACGTGCCTGAAAATGGCACCAATAACAACGTCAAGTCATCCCGCAAAAAACGAGCCGTCACATGACTGTCTGCCAAAATCTGGAAAAATTATAGCTCTCAAAATATGGCGATGCAAAAACTAGATAATACAAAAAATGCGTCTTTTAGTGTGTGACAGCTGTCAATCATAAAAACCCCATATGATTCTGGTATTGCTGTAATCACACCGACCTGAAGAATAAAGTCGTCTAATCACTTATACCGCACAAGGAACGGCGTCAAAATAAACTCTTGGGTTAGGATTGGGCTAGGGTTAGGGCTGGGTTTGGGGCTAGGGTTGTGCTAGGGCTAGTGTTGTGCTAGGGTTAGAGTTGTGCTACGGTTAGGGTTGTGCTAGGGTTAGGGCTGGGGTTGGGGTTGGGATTTTTTTCAAAAGTAAGAAAAAAAGATGACGATATGGCGACTAGTGTTGAGCGCAAGTGCTCGCTACTTGAGTTTGCATCGGGTGCTCTGGTATGCATTGAGTATCGTGGGTATTTGAGTGACATGCTTGAGTCTCTGCCCCATATGCTTCGCGGCCAAAAAAACTTTACGGGGATTGCCTGCCATGCACGAGCGATCCCCGCATGTTTTTTTTGGGTGTCTAATAACCGTGAAACATGCGGAGCAGGGACTCGAGCATGTCACTCGAGCACACGCTGTACATGGTGCATACCTGAGTACCCGATGCAAACTCAAGGAGCGAGCACTTACGCTCAAGACTAATGACAACTTATTCAATATGATGACCTAATGTAAACAAATTCTGTGTCGTACCTCTGGGTTCAAAATGATCACTATACACCTTAATAAAATCCTTGGGGGGTATAGTTTCCAAAATGCGGTCACTTGTGGGGGAGCTCCACTGTTTAGGCACATCATGGGCTCTCCAAACGCGACATGGTGTCCGCTAACAAATTGAATGGAAAATCGTCTCAAATTGTTAGCGGATGCCATGTTGCGTTTGGAGAGCCCCTGCGTGCCCAAACATTGGAGCTCCCCCACAAGTGACCCCATTTTGGAAACTAGACCCCCCAAGGCACCTATCTAGATGCATAGTGAGCACTTGGAACCCCCAGGTGCTTCACAAATTGATTCATAAAAATGAAAAAGTGTTTTTTTTTTCACTTTTTCATTTTTATGAATCAATTTGTGAAGCACCTGGGGGTTCCAAGTGCTCACTATGCATCTAGATAGGTGCCTTGGGGGGTCTAGTTTCCAAAATGGGGTCACTTGTGGGGGAGCTCCAATGTTTGGGCACACAGGGACTCTTCAAATGCAACATGGTGTCCGCTAACAAATTGTCGGCTCAAATTGTTAGCGGACACCATGTTGCATTTGGAGAGTCCCTGTGTGCCCAAACATTGGAGCTCCCCCACAAGTGACCCTATTTTGGAAACTAGACCCCCCAAGGCACCTATCTAGATGCATAGTGAGCACTTGGAACCCCAGGTGCTTCACAAATTGATTCGTAAAAATGAAAAAAAAACACTTTTTCATTTTTACGAATCAATTTGTGAAGCACCTAGGGGGTTCCAAGTGCTCACTATGCATCTAGATAGGTGCCTTGGGGGGTCTAGTTTCCAAAATGGGGTCACTTGTGGGGGAGCTCCAATGTTTGGGCACACAGGGGCTTTCCAAACGCAACATGGTGTCCGCTAACAATGTGAGCCGACAATTTGTTAGCGTATATCATGTTGCATTTGGAGAGTCCCTGTGTGCCCAAACATTGGAACTCCCCAACAAGTGACCCCATTTTGGAAACTAGACCCCCCAAGGCACCTAACTAGATGCATAGTGAGCACTTGGAACCCCTAGGTGCTTCACAAATTGATTCATAAAAATGAAAAAGTGTTTTTTTTTTCACTTTTTCATTTTTACGAATCAATTTGTGAAGCACCTGGGGGTTCCAAGTGCTCACTATGCATCTATTAGAAGATACAATCTGGCAGTGAACTTTAGATATACACTGTGTTCCAAATTATTATGCAAAAAGTGTTTAGGAGTGATAAGGTAAGAATTTTTTTGTTTGTCAGTTAAACTCATTGATGGTGATGTGTGTCAGGGCTCTTTATATCACTGTAAGCAATTGCAGACACCTGTGCTAATTAGTTTGGCAGGTGTGTCCAATGAAAGGCAAGACTACTTAAGAAGGCTGTCCAACATTATTAAGTAGCCTACATTTTCTGCCAAAATGGGAAAGAAAAAGGATGTGTCGGCTGCTGAGAAGCAACAAACTGTGGAGTGCTTAGGTCAAGGCATGACTACAATCAACATTGCCAAGACACTTCATCGTGATCATCGCACAATCAAGAAGTATGTAGCTGATTCACAGTACACACGTGTGCGTGCTGATAAGGGAAAATTGAGGACTCTTTCCTACAGGCAATTACGTCTGGTTAAAAGAGCAGCGGCAAAAAAGCCTTGTCATAGCAGCAGACAAGTTTTTGAAGCTGCTGGTGCCTCCAACGTCCCCTGAACAACAAGATGCAGGGTCATTCAGAGGTTTGCAGCTGTGCGTAAGCCATCCTGTCGATCTCCTCTGTCCACTGCACACAAGCAGAAATGGCTCCAGTGGGCCAAACAATACATGAAGACTGACTTCAAAACTGTTTTGTTTCTCAAACAGCACTTCCTTCCATGGTTCAAGAAGAAGAACCGTGCATTCCGCAGCAAGATCATTTTCATTCATGATAATGCACCGTGTCATGCTGCACATAACACATCTGCATCTCTGGCTGCTATGGGCATAAAAGGGGACAAACTTATGGTGTGACCCCCATGCTCCCCTGACCTCAACCCCATTGAGAACCTCTGGAGCATCATCAAAAGGAGTGTCTATGATGGCGGGAGGCAGTTCACATCTAAGCAACAGCTCTGGGAGGGTATTCTGTCCTCATGCAAAACAATTGAAGCAGAAACCATCCAAAACCTGACAAATTCAATGGACGAGAGAGTTCAGAAGCTCCTTTCGAACAAGGGGTCCTATGTGCAAATGTAACATCACCTAGAATAAAGTTTTGAGTTGAAAACTGTTTGATTTCGGTTTGTAATAACCTGCTAATGCTTATAATTTCAAAAATGACCATTTTTTTGTTCTTTATTAAAATAAAAAGGTTGAAAACTCTGCTGTGCATAATAATTTGGAACATGCATTTTAAGTGCAGTTTGAGTGTTTTTTTTTTTTAAATATAATGTTATCATAGACAGTTTGTACAAAAACCTTTCAATTGTACTCTAATAGTTAATTGACTGGAAAATTACAATGACTGCAATTCATATAGGTAATTTGTGAAAATCTGAGAAAATATTATTTGCATAATAATTTGGAACACAGTGTATAGTAGATTGGATCCGCGGGACCTACCATTTTGATAACATACAACAAGAGCAACAACTGAGTCCCCGGGTGTCACTAACTGCCCTGATCCACTTAAGCAATGATGAAATCTCTGATGATATCAGAGAACGCCCGGTCTTGTGGCAAACTATTTTAACATGGAGGAGAGGGAGAAAAATTTGTGAAGGGTCAGGGAATAGATCTCTCTTCCAGCCATTCCTAGGCCACCCAAACTTTATGAATAACTGTCCATCCTCACATTATGAAACCTTGGCAAAACAGGGTTGTAACATGGTGGCCGATATACTGGACCAAAATCTCTCACTACTACATTTTGCAATAGCAACGCAACGCTTCCCCTCTTTCAGACATAGGCCTTTCCTCTTTCTTCAGGCACGCAGCCTAGCCCAAAATATATTAGTGGTAAGAAAGATTCTGCTCAGATAAATAACATGGAGGTTTTTTTAAAACCTAGAGGCTGCAAATTACTTCAAAGAGCAATATATCCTATCCTACTAATATTATAAATGCGAAAGTTTGTTACTCTTTCACGAAAAAACTACTGGACGGATTTGCATGAAACTTTACAGTAATATAGATTATACATCGGAACAACATATAGGCTAGAATTTGTAATGATTTTATGTAATTTTGGTCGTAATATAACGGTACATGTCAATTAAGTCGGAAAAAAATCTGGCCTCTGAGAGCTATCTTGGCGTACGCTGCCTAAACCGTTGGAGTTACACAAAGATGATGTACCGTAGAATTGTTTGTCTTGAATAGTTCTAAATAAAAGTCCTCGATAGCATATATCTACCTTTTATGTGGAAGCCACTATGATCAAAATTGTGAACCATAAATTTAATTAAATTAGATACTATTTTACAATGCACATTTTAGTATATTTATCAAACTTTTTAGTATATTTATCAAACTCTTATATACACACATACACAGGTGATATTTAAATGGCTGATTTACAGCAGTCAGAGGAGATTGATAATACAATAATTTGCCCATAGTGGATCATTGTATAGTGAGGTCACAGTTGCCGCCTGTCCACAGTCAGAATACAGGGGTGATCATATACCGTGGCCAGGTACAAGTGTGGCACAGGGGGTTCACACACGACCCCCAGGGACTGACATTTCCTAGAAACTTTGGCAGCTGTCAGTCATGAGCTCACCCTGATACATTACACTCTGGAAACAGCTGAAGGGAGAAGGATAATTTATGACATTTTCTCAGACTTAAAAAAAAAAAAAAAAATAGCCCAGAAAACAGCCCATATGTCAGGAACAGGTTACTAGGGAACTACACGTCCCAGCACGGCCTGCCCGCGCCCACAGCCCGGGGGGAGTGTGAGGCTTCCTCCTGCAGGTTGCCCGGGGGCACCGGGCCGTCATTGTCCTCACACAGGGGGTCCCCGCCGCCATTGTCCCTCCACATAACACCGTATAATAAAACATGCGCTCACCTGCGCCAGCTGCTGCAGCCGGGAAAGTTCCAAGCGCCTCACCTGGGCGGAGGGGAAGTGACTCACACACGGGGAGGGGCAGTAACCTGAGCGCGGCTCCATGGAGGATGCACACACTGCAGCCTGACAGCACCGGCAGCAGCGCTACACAAATGGCGTCCTCCCCTCCTGTGTGCAGCACAGCCCTGTGTGTGCAGCGCAGCATGTCACCCACAGCACCAGCAGGCTGCTCTCAGCTCCCACAGAGCACTGGGAATGGTTGCTATGGGTAACCGCGCCACAGCTGCTCCTCATAGACCAGTCATATACAACTGATATCGTCTGTACAGCGATCGTAATATAACTAATTAGATTGTTTTAGTATTTTGTTTGAACTTTACTAAGTACCTATTTTGTAATTAGTACTTATAAAAATGCCGCGAAAGCGTAAGTCTAACATTTCGCAAGGCTCTAATAAAGCCCGAGCTATGAAAATAATTAGTGATGAGTAGTGTTGAGCATTCCGATACTGTAATATCGGGTATCGGCCGATATTCGCGGTATCGGAATTCCAATACTTAATTCCGATACTTTTAGAATATCGAATACCGGAATCGGAAGTTCCCATAATGCCTGCGCTCTGCAGTGTCTGTGAAGGATGACAAGTTGGATGGCAGCGCGATCCAGCCTGTCATCAGAATGCCATCCCAGCGGGGGAGAATTCTCCTGATTGTTTAAAAGCCGGCGGGCGGTATAAAGCCGCCGGCTTTTAAACAATCACACAGCCCCATACTGCTTTCCCGCAGCCTCCCACCCCGATCCTCCGCTCCCCTCGCCACCTCCCATCCCGATCGTAAGTTAGGACCGGGCGGGGAGCGCAGCTCCAAGGAGCGGGGAGTGAAGGACCCGGGCGGGGAAGCCGGCAGTGAAAAGACTTCACCGCCGGCTTTCCCGTTCTGTGCTGCGCTTTCCCGCCGGTTATTTCAAATGAACAGCTGAGGTATCAGGTGATGCCGATCAGCTGTTCATTTGAAGTCGCCGCGTTGCCCTCAGAGGGTTCATGTGAGTTCATGCTTGACTGCATGAACTCACATGAACTTTCCCACGGCCGCACAGGTCAGCCTCACCTCCCAGACCCGTCATGATTAGTGTGTGTGCGGGGTGTGTGTGCGGGGTGTGTGCGGGGTGTGTGTGCGGGGTGTGTGCGCGATGTTTGTGCGGGTGTGCGCGGTGTCTGTGCGATGTGTGCGGGTGTGTGCGGTGTGTGTGCGTGCAGGCAGACATAGGCCGATGTGACACTACTACTCCCATCGGCCTATGTCTGTCCCCCGTCCACTCCTGCCAGCAGGATCAGCTCGATGGGAGCAGTAGTTCCCATCAGACTGATCCTGCTATTTAAATTGCCCTACTGTGTCCCCAATAAATGTTAAATACATGTCATTGGTGGCCAGTGGTTACCTACAATAAATTAGTTTATACATTACCTGTCCCCGCCGATCGCCACCTAAAATAAAGTAAAAAATAAAAAACTACACCTATACTCACCTAGACACCTAATTCCCCGAAGCCATCGATCTCCTGTAATAAAATATAAAATAATAAACCACAACCTTATCCTTACCCCTCCGTAGCAGTCCACGAGTGTCCCACGAAGATCTCCAGTTCAGAGCAGCCACATAGAATGTGACCGCTCTGAACCGCTGCCGCCGCTAGAATGACGGGGCCGTAAGGGTTCACCGGAGTTCAGGCAGCGCTGCTCCGGTTAGCTCCTTTACGGCCCTGCTGTATCGTGAGAAATTCCCACGGTACAGCAGTGCCGTAAAGGAGGTCTCCGGAGCTGCGCTGCCTGAATGCACTCCGGTGACCTCAGTCAGTGGCTCCCGCTGTCGGGAGCGGACGTGTTCCCGGCAGGGTGAGCTTACAGCAGCCATGCACAGCTGTCACCATCTCCAGATGTGACAGCTGTGCATGGGAGATCAGCGCAGGAACGTGGACAGGTAACTATTATTTTTAGTAAACTAAGAATTAAATAAAATTGTGTGTTTTATTTCAAATAAATTATTTTTTTTCTGGGTGTAGTGTGTTTTTTCTTTTTAACACTTTGTAGGTTAGTAATGGGGGTGTCTTATAGACGCCCATCATTACTAACCTGGGCTTCATGGCAGCTGGCGCTGACATGAACCCCACCACTATTACCCCCTGCCACCGCACCAGGGCAGCGTGGAAGAGCGAGGCTAAGTGCCAGAGTTGGCGCATCCTATGGATGCGCCATTTCTGGGGCGGCTGACGACTGGTGTTTCTAGCCTGGGAGGGGGCCAATATTCATGGCACCCTTCCTGGGCTATTAATATCAGCCCCCAGCTGTCTGCCTAGCCTTTGCTAGCTATTAAAATAAGGGGGACCCCACGTCATTTTTTTGGGGGGGGTCCCCCATTTTAATAGCTAGTAAAGGCTAGGTATTCAGCTGGGGGCTGATATTAGTAGCCTGGGAAGCTCCGTGGGTTTTACCCCCTTCCCAGGCTTCAAACATCTGCCCCAGCCGTCTGCTTAACCTCCGCTAGAGACTAAAATTATGGGGGATCCCACGCCATTTTTTTTTTAAATAAATCCATTATTTTAACACTAAATGACATTTGAGGAGTAATAAAGATGCAGTCCCTAAATTATTATTTATTTTTTAATTAATTTTTCCCAAAACTTTTGACGTGGGCTTCGCCATATTTTTGTATGCCAGCCAGGTACAGCATCCAGCTTCTATGAACGCGCCATTTTCCGGGGCGGCTGCGGACTGCAATTTTCAGTGGGGGGCAGAAAGCTTGGGCCTCCCTGCGCTGCAGATTCCAGCCCCCAGCTGCCTAGTTGTACCTGGCTGGACACAAAAATAGGGAGAAGCTCCACGTTTTTTTTTTTTTAATTATTTCATGAAATTCATGGAATAATTAAGAAAAAAAGGGCTTCCCTATATTGTTGTGTCCAACCAGGTACAAATAGGCAGCTGGTGGTTGGGGGCAGCCCGTTCCTGCCTGCTGTACCTGGCTGGACCCAAATATAGTGCAAAGCCCCACGTCAATTTTTTTTAATTATTTCAGGAAATTCATGAAATAATTAAAAAAAAATTATGTGGGGCTTCGCCCTATATTTGTGTCCAGTCAGGTACAGCAGGCAGGAACGGGCTGCCCCCAACCACCAGCTGCCTATTTGTACCTGGTTGGACACAACAATATAGGGAAGCCCTTTTTTTCTTAATTATTCCATGAATTTCATGAAATAATTTAAAAAAAAAATACGTGGGGCTTCGCCCTATTTTTGTGTCCAGCCAGGTACAACAAGGCAGCTGGGGGCTGGAATCCGCAGCGCAGGGAGGCCCAAGCTTTCTGGGCCCCACCCGCTGCAAATTGCAGTCCGCAGCCGCCCCGGAAAATGGCGCGTTCATAGAAGCGCCATCTTCTGGCGCTGTACCCAACTCATCCAGGGCCCTGGTGCGGTGGCTCACTGGGTAATAAAGGGGTTAAGGCCAGCTTGGCATTATCAGCTGGCCCTAAGCCCGAAATTCATGGGGTCACGCCAATATTAGACATGACCACCATGAATTTCTAGTAAAGTATTTAAAAAAAACACAAACACCCAGAAAAAAGTCCTTTAATTGAAATAAAGACACAATTCTTTATTGTTCTAAATTAAACCATACTTACAGTCACGCCCATTCCAGCTGAAGCCAACGATCTCCTGCAATAAAAGTAAAATAATAAAGCAACCTCATCCTTACCTTTCCATGGTTCCCAGGACAGCTTCAGCTCTGCTACATCGAGATGACAGGCTGGACCGCAGCAGAACGCTGCCATCCAGCCTGTCATCCCGCAGACACTGAGAAGCGCAGGCATGCTTGCGCTCCTCAGTGTCTCGCTGTGACGGCATCCAGATGAGCGGAGGTCATGTCCAATGAACTCAGCTCACCTCATGCACGTCACTGACAGCGTGGGAAAATTCTCCTGCACTCAGCGCTCCAGCGTGAGAATTTTCCCACGCTGTCAGTGACGTGCATGAGGTGCGCCGAGTTCATTGGACATGACCTCACCTCATGCACGTCACTGACAGCGTGGGAAAATTCTCACGCTGAAGCGCTGAGTGCAGGAGAATTCTCCCACGCTGTCAGTGACGTACATGAGGTGAGCCGAGTTCATTGTCGGCTCATCTGGATGCCGTCACAGCCAGACACTGAGGAGTGGAAGTATGCCTGCGCTTCTCAGTGTCTGCGGGATGACAGGCTGGATGGCAGCGTTCTGCTGCGGTCCAGCCTGTCATCTCGATGTAGCAGAGCTGGAGCCGTCGTGGGAGCCATGGAAAGGTAAGGATGAGGTTGCTTTATTATTTTTCTTTTATTGCAGGAGATCGTTGGCTTCAGCTGGAATGGGCGTGATGGTAAGTATAGTTTAATTTAGAACAATAAAGAATTGTGTGTTTATTTCAATTAAAGGACTTTTTTCTGGGTGTTTGTGTTTTTTTTAAATACTTTACTAGAAATTCATGGTGGTCATGTCTAATATTGGCGTGACCCCATGAATTTCGGGCTTAGGGCCAGCTGATAATGCCAAGCTGGCCTTAACCCCTTTATTACCCAGTCAGCCACCGCACCAGGGCCCTGGATGAGTTGGGTACAGCGCCAGAAGATGGCGCTTCTATGAACGCGCCATTTTCCGGGGCGGCTGCGGACTGCAATTTGCAGCGGGTGGGGCCCAGAAAGCTTGGGCCTCCCTGCGCTGCAGATTCCAGCCCCCAGCTGCCTAGTTGTACCTGGCTGGACACAAAAATAGGGCGAAGCTCCACGTTTTTTTTTTTAAATTCATGAAATTCATGGAATAATTAAGAAAAAAAGGGCTTCCCTATATTGTTGTGTCCGGCTAGGTACAAATAGGCAGCTGGTGGTTGGGGGCAGCCCGTTCCTGCCTGCTGTACCTGACTGGACACAAATATAGGGCGAAGCCCCACATCAATTTTTTTTAATTATTTCATGAATTTCCTGAAATGATTTAAAAAAAATTGACGTGGGGCTTCGCACTATATTTGTGTCCAGTCAGGTGCAGCAGGCAGAAACGGGCTGCCCCCAACCACCAGCTGCCTATTTGTACCTGGTTGGACACAACAATATAGGGAAGCCCTTTTTTTCTTAATTATTTCATGAATTTCATGAAATAATTTTAAAAAAAAAATACGTGAAGCTTCTCCCTATTTTTGTGTCCAGCCAGGTACAACTAGGCAGCTGGGGGATGGAATCTGCAGCGCAGGGAGGCCCAAGCTTTCTGCCCCCCCCCCCGCTGAAAATTGCAGTCCGCAGCCACCCCGGAAAATGGCGCGTTCATAGAAGCTGGATGCTGTACCTGGCTGGCATACAAAAATATGGCGAAGCCCACGTCAAAAGTTTTGGGAAAAATTAATTAAAAAATAAATAATAATTTAGGGACTGCATCTTTATTAACTCCTCAAATGTCATTTAGTGTTAAAATAAAGGATTTATTTTAAAAAAAATTGACGTGGGGCTTCGCCCTATATTTGTGTCCAGCCAGGTACAGCAGGCAGGAACAGGCTGCCCCCAACCACCAGCTGCCGGACACAACAATATAGGGAAGCCCTTTTTTAAAAAAATTATTTCATGAAATAATTAAAAAAAAATTGACGTGGGGCTTCGCACTATATTTGTGTCCAGCCAGGTACAGCAGGCAGGAATGGGCTGCCCCCAACCACCAGCTGCCTATTTGTACCTGGTTGGACACAACAATATAGGGAAGCCCTTTTTTTCTTAATTATTCCATGAATTTCATGAAATAATTTAAAAAAAAAATGCGTGGGGCTTCGCCCTATTTTTGTGCCCAGCCAGATACAACTAGGCAGCTGGGGGCTGGAATCCGCAGCGCAGGGAGACCCAAGCTTTCTGGGCCACCCCCGCTGCAAATTGCAGTCCGCAGCCGCCCCAGAAAATGGCGCGTTCATAGAAGCGCCATCTTCTGGCGCTGTACCCAACTCATCCAGGGCCCTGGTGCGGTGGCTCACTGGGTAATAAAGGGGTTAAGGCCAGCTTGGCATTATCAGCTGGCCCTAAGCCCGAAATTCATGGGGTCACGCCAATATTAGACATTACCACCATGAATTTCTAGTAAAGTATTTAAAAAAAACACAAACACCCAGAAAAAAGTCCTTTAATTGAAATAAACACACAATTCTTTATTGTTCTAAATTAAACCATACTTACCATCACGCCCATTCCAGCTGAAGCCAACGATCTCCTGCAATAAAAGTAAAATAATAAAGCAACATCATCCTTACTTTTCCATGGCTCCCACGACAGCTTCAGCTCTGCT
The DNA here is from genome assembly GCF_046119375.1 of Phyllobates terribilis. Taxonomy (NCBI): domain Eukaryota; kingdom Metazoa; phylum Chordata; class Amphibia; order Anura; family Dendrobatidae; genus Phyllobates; species Phyllobates terribilis. The sequence continues at coordinate 5,645,324 of NW_027362855.1, read as the reverse complement.
ACATCGAGATGACAGGCTGGACCGCAGCAGAACGCTGCCATCCAGCCTGTCATCCCGCAGACACTGAGAAGCGCAGGCATGCTTCCTCCACTCCTCAGTGTCTGGCTGTGACGGCATCCAGATGAGCCGAGGTCATGTCCAATGAACTCAGCTCACCTCATGTACGTCACTGACAGCGTGGGAAAATTCTCCTGCACTCAGCACTTCAGCGTGAGAATTTTCCCACGCTGTCAGTGACGTGCATGAGGTGAGCTGAGTTCATTGGACATGACCTCACCTCATGTATGTCACTGACAGCGTGGGAGAATTCTCACGCTGAAACGCTGAGTGCAGGAGAATTTTCCCACGCTGTCAGTGACGTGCATGAGGTGAGCTGAGTTCATTGGACATGAACTCGGCTCATCTGGATGACGTCACAGAGAGACACTGAGGAGCGCAAGCATGCCTGCGCTTCTCAGTGTCTGCAGGATGACAGGCTGGATGGCAGCGTTCTGCTGCGGTCCAGCCTGTCATCTCGATGTAGCAGAGCTGAAGCTGTCGTGGGAACCATGGAAAGGTAAGGATGAGGTTGCTTTATTATTTTACTTTTATTGCAGGAGATCGTTGGCTTCAGCTGGAATGGGCGTGATGGTAAGTATGGTTTAATTTAGAACAATAAAGAATTGTGTCTTTATTTCAATTAAAGGACTTTATTCTGGGTGTTTGTGTTTTCTTTTAACTTTGACTATGGGGTTAGTAATGGGGGTGTCTTATAGACGCCTCTCCATTACTAACCTGGGCTTGATGTCAGCTGGCATTATAATCTGACATCAACCCCAACCCTATTACCCCCTGCCACCGCACCAGGGCAGCGTGGAAGAGCGAGGCTAAGTGCCAGAATTGGCGCATCCTATGGATGCGCCATTTCTGGGGCGGCTGACGGCTGGTGTTTCTAGCCTGGGAGGGGGCCAATATTCATGGAACCCTTCCTGGGCTATTAATATCAGCCCCCAGCTGTCTGCCTAGCCTGTGCTAGCTATTAAATTAGGGGGGACCCCACGTTATTTTTTTTGGGGGGTTCCCCCATTTTAATAGCTAGTAAAGGCTAGGTATTCAGCTGGGGGCTGATATTAGTAGCCTGGGAAGCTCCGTGGGTATTACCCCCTTCCCAGGCTTCAAACATTTGCCCCAGCTGTCTGCTTAACCTCCGCTAGAGACTAAAATTAAGGGGAACCCCACGCCAATTTTTTTTTAAATAAATCCTTTATTTTAACACTAAATGACAAGTACAGTAATCAACACTGTCACTGTACTTCATATATATGTGACTGACATGTTTCTATCTATCTAATCTATGTGTGATTCTCTATTCTTTCTATTCTAAATTGTCGGGTACAGATGCTGAATTGCCGGCCGGCTTTCTTAAAGAGACGGTGCATGAAAACACTATTATTTTTTTAAATAAATCCTTTACACTAAATGACAAGTACAGTAAGCAACACTGTCACTGTACTTCTTATATATGTGGCTGACATGTTTCTATCTATCTAATCTATGTGTGAAGCTCTATTCTGTCTGTTATAAATTGTCGGGTACCGCTGCTGAATTGCCGGCCGGCTTTTTTAAAGAGACGGTGCACGAAAACACTAATATTTTTTTTAATAAATCCTTTACACTAAATGACAAGTACAGTAAGCAACACTGTCACTGTACTACATATATATGTGACTGACATGTTTCTATCTATCTAATCTATGTGTGAAGCTCTATTCTTTCTGTTGTAAATTGTCGGGTACCGGTGTATGCCGCTGATGAATTGCCGGCTTTTCATGTCATTCTACATTATTCTTAGTTGTTTTACTTCATGTAGAATTAACCTACAAGGAAAGAAAGGGTTTATTTTCATTCCGATATTTGTGTCCCATTGACTTGCATTGGTTTCCGGTATCGGAATCGGCGATATCCGATACTTTTTGGGTATCGGCCCGATCCAATCCGATACGATATTTCCTGATATCGGAAGGTATCGCTCAACACTAGTGATGAGACGTCTCAACAAGCCGAGCAACGAAGGCTTGAGCAGGCGGTGCGTTGTGCGGCACATAGAGCTGCAGAGACTCCAGAACAGTCCCAAGCCCAACGTGAACGGAATGCGGAGTTTTTGGCATCTCAACGGGCTGCTGAAACTCAAGAACAGTCCCAAGCCCGACGTGAACAGCATGCAGAGTATCTGGCATCTCAACGGGCTGCTGAAGCTCCAGAACAGTCCCAAGCCCGACGTGAACAGCGTGCGGAGTACCTGGCGTCTCAACGGGCTGCTGAAACTCCAGAACAGTCCCAAGCTCGACGTCAGCAGCAAGCGACTTACATGGCGTCCCAAAGAGCCACTGAAACTTATGAAATGGCTGAATCTCGGAGATGCACTGTTGCTGAAAGGGCAGCACAGCGACGTCAAACATTTACAAGAAATACATGGATATTGTTTAATAAAGCTGCATTTGAGTATGACGAGACTCTTGATTATGAAACTCACAAGCTTATAAAAATAGAAGCAATGACCATAGATTGCAAATATTGCAGAGCTCTTAAGTGGAAAGAGGAAGCAGCAGGTATGTGTTGTTTGGGCGGGAAAGTAGCTCTTCCTTATATAGACGAGCCAGTTCAACCTTTAAAAGAGCTTTTCTCTAATGAAACTGATGAATCTCGCCTTTTTCTAAATAATATAAGAAAATACAACATGTGCTTTCATATGACGTCTTTTGGAGCAGATCAAATTGTCTCAATGCCAGGGTTTTGCCCGACCTTTACAATACAAGGACAAGTATACCACCGTATCATAGTAACATAGTTTTTAAGGTTGAAGGAAGACTAAGTCCATCTAGTTCAACCCATAGCCTAACTTGTTGATCCAGAGGAAGGCAAAAAAATAAACATGTGGCAACACTAAGCTCCACATTGGGGAAAAAAATTCCTACCTGACTCTATACGACAATCAGACTAGTTCCCTGGATCAACGCCCTATCAAGGAATCTAGTATTTATAACCTGTAATATTATACTTTTCAAGAAAGGCATCCATGCCCTTCTTAAATTTTAATAGTGAATCACTCATTACAACATCATGCGGCAGAGAGTTCCATAGTCTCACTGCTCTTACAGTAAAGAATCCCCGTCTGTGATTATGATTAAACCTTCTTTCCTCCAGACGTAGAAGATGCCCCCTTGTCCCCGTCTCAGGCCTCAGAGTAAAAAGATCAGTAGAAAGGTCTTTGTACTGTCCCCTCATATACTTGTACATAGTAATAAGATCATCCCTAAGCCTTCTTTTTTTCCACAGTAAATAACCCCAAGTGTAATAACCTGTCTTGGTATTGCAGACCCCCCAGTCCTCTAATATCCTTGGTCGCTCTTCTCTGCACCCGCTCTAGTTCAGCTATGTCTTTCTTATACACCGGAGACCAGAACTGTACACAGTATTCTAAGTGTGGTCGCACTAGTGACTTGTATAGAGGTAAAATTATGTTCTCCTCATGAGCATCTATGCATCTTTTAATGCATCCCATTATTTTATTTGCCTTTGCAGCAGCTGCCTGACACTGGCCACTAAACGTGAGCTTGTCGTCCACCAATACACCCAGGTCTTTTTCAGTTACAGTTTTGCCCAGTGTTTTACAATTAAGCATATAATTATACATTTTATTTCCTCTGCCCAAGTGCATTACCTTACATTTATCCCCATTAAAGCTCATTTGCCATTTATCAGCCCAAGCTTCTAGTTTACATAGATCCTCCTGTAATATAAAATTGTCCTCCTCTGTATTGATTACCCTGCAGAGTTTAGTGTCATCTGCAAATATTGAAATATTACTCTATATGCCCCCTACAAGGTCATTAATAATTATGTTAAAAAGAAGGGGGCCAATACTGACCCCTGTGGTACCCCACTGTTAACTGAGACCCAGTCTGAGTGTTTTCCATTAATAACCACCCTTTGTTTACTATCACTGAGACAATTCTTAACCCACCTACATATATTTTCCCCTATCTCCATTGTTCTCATTTTATGTATCAACCTTTTGTGTGGAACCGTATCAAAAGCTTTTGAAAAGTCCATATACACAACATCCACTGCATTTCCTTGGTCCAGTCCAGAACTTGCCTCCTCATAAAAACTGATCAGATTAGTTTGACAGGAACGATCCCTCGTAAACCCATGTTGATATTGGGTCATGAGGTTATTCTTCTTCAGATACTCTAGTATAGCATCTCTTAGGAAACCCTCCAGGATTTTACCCACAGTAGAGGTTAAGCTTACCGGCCTATAATTTCCAAGTTCAGTTTTTGTCCCCTTTTTGAATATTGGCACCACATTTGCTATACGCCAGTCCTGTGGTACAGACCCTGTTATTATGGAATCTATAAAGATTAAAAATAATGGTCTATCTATGACGTTACTTAATTCCTGCAGTACTCGCGGGTGTATCCCATCCGGGCCCGGGGATTTGTCAACTTTAGTGATTTTTAGATGCCGCCGTACTTCCTGCTGGGTTAAGCAAGTGACATTTACTGGAGAATTTTTGTTATCACTAATCATGTTTTCTGTCATGCGATTTTCTTGTGTAAATAGGGTTGAAAAAAAATCATTTAGCATATTGGCTTTTTCCTCATCCTCATCCACCATTTCACCCAGACTATTTTTAAGGGGGCCTACACTATCATTTTTTAGGCTTTTACTATTTATGTAGTTAAAGAATATTTTGGGGTTATGTTTACTTTCTCTGGCAATGATTCTCTCTGCCTCAATCTTTGCTGCCTTGATTTGTTTTTTACATAATTTATTTAATTTTCTATATTTATTTAATGCCTCATCACTACCTACTTGCTTTAGTTCTCTAAATGCTTTCTTTTTGTCACTTATTGCGCCCCTTACAGCTCTATTTAGCCATAGTGGTTTCCTCCTATTTCTAGCATGTTTATTCCCAAGGGGTATATATTGTGCACAGGTCCTATTCAGGATGTTAATAAATGTCTCCCATTTGCTTTGTGTAGCTTTATGTCTCAGGATATCGTCCCAGTTTATTGCACTAAGATCATCTCTTAACCGTTGGAAATTTGACTTCCTGAAGTTTAGTGTCCTTGTAACCCCTCTACTACACATCTTATTAAAGGTTACATGAAAACTTATTATTTTGTGATCACTATTACCCAAGTGACCCCCAACTCGTATATTTGATATGCGGTCTGGACTATTGGTTAATATTAGGTCTAGCAGTGCCCCCCTTCTTGTTGGGTCCTGAACCAGTTGTGAAAGGTAATTGTCTCTCATAGTAGTCAAAAACCTATTTCCTTTGCTTGAACTACATGTTTCTGTCCCCCAATGTATTTCAGGGTAGTTGAAGTCTCCCATAATAATGACTTCTCCTTGAGTCGCTGCTTCATCTATTTGCTTTACGAGGATATTCTCCACTACTTCCATTATTTTTGGACACTTATAACAAACCCCTATCAGTAATTTATTATTTTTTCCCCCTCCCCTTATCTCCACCCACAGGGACTCTACGTTTTCATTAGATTCACATATATCCTCCCGCAAGATGGGTTTTAAGGATGATTTTACATATAAACACCCCCCCCCCCCTCGCTTGTTTGTACGGTCATTTCTGAACAGACTATAGCCCTGTAAATTAACTGCCCAGTCATGGCTCTCGTCCAGCCACATCTCAGATATCCCTACCATGTCATAATTATTTTCCAACAAAATTAATTCTAATTCCTCCATTTTGTTGGTGAGGCTTCTGGCATTAGTGTACATGCATTTTATGTATCTCTCTGTACCTCTATTCCTTCTTACTTTATTGACTGTTCTAACCCCAGTTTAATTCCTACGTCCATTTCGCAACCACAATTTTTACAAGTTTATTTTATAGGTGACGAAGAAGAACAAATCAACAGGCGTACTGAGTGCGTGCAAAGCGTAGATAGAAACATAGTTAAAAAATTACAACGAGTACTTCACGACCACAACATTTTGGTGCATGAATTGAAAATGGCTAGAGACAGAATGATCAATGACGATCATTTCAAAGTAGTGATTCACCCAGACCGTGTACCACGTGGTCAACATGAGAGACGATTCAATGCCCCTACTACAAATGAAATAGCTGCTGTAATAGTTAGTAGCGAACAAACTATGTCTCGGGACATCGTTGTGCAGGCGTGCGATGGCATGCTCACTAGGGTTCCCGATACACATAGATTCTATGACGCTCTCGAGTACCCAATAATTTTTTGGAAAGGACAAGAGGGGTACAGCATTGATATTCCTCAGATAAATCCAATTACCAAACAAGCAATGCCAAGTAAAAAGGTGTCCTGCAAAGATTTTTATGCCTTTCACTTGATGGTCCGTCGCAGCGATTTTAATTTGATGCTTAAGTGTAGGCTCCTACTTCATCAGTTTCGGGTCGACATGTATGTAAAGATGGAAAGTGAGCGCTTAAGGTTCATTTCTTTAAATAAAAAAAAACTGCGCGCAGAAAATTATATTCACTTGCAAGATGCAATAAGAAATGATGCGGATTTGGATCCAAATAACTTAGGTCAGATGGTGATTCTCCCGTCATCATTTGTAAATAGCCCGAGATACCTACACGAATACACACAAGATGCGTTCACATACGTACGTAATTATGGGAGGCCTGATTTATTTATTACAATGACTTTCAACCCCGCTTGGCCAGAAATCACCAAAGAGCTTATGGCTGGTCAAAATTCAACGGACAGACATGACTTAACAGCTCGAGTATTTAGAATAAAAGTACAGAAGTTGGTAGTTCTGCAATGCTTCATGTACTCGATCGAGTGGCAAAAGCGAGGTTTGCCTCATGTGCACTTACTGCTGTGGTTAAAGGAAAAATTGCATCCGAACCAAATTGACGAAATCATATGTGCTGAGATACCAAATAGTGTTTAGCCACCCCCGTAGTGTTCGAGTTCGGTTCGGTTCGTCGAACACCCGTGTGTTCGCCAAACTGTTCGTCGTACTGTTCGTCGAACACCTTCGAACACCGTTAAAACCAATGGCAGGCAAACAAAAACACATAGAAACACATAGAAAACACCTTCAAAGGTGTCCAAAAGCTGACAAACTGCTCAGAAGACACAACTATCACATGGAAAAGTGACAAGTACATATAGTCATGCGAAAAGAAAAGAGGTGGAGGAGTAAAAGGAGGGGGAGACACAGATATAGGCATGTCATGCCCTTCTAAAATCCAAAAAGTGAGAAGCCGACACGTTCAGTCCGCTCCTGCCCGTGCCACCTCCGTGTCGCCGGGTTTGTGCCAGAGCTGCGGTGAACCCTGACGGCCAGCCCCCCTCTCCCAATACTGGTGCCTGTCCGCTGGTGGGTCGAGCGAGCCCCCCTGTGGTGGAGGCAGCTCTAAGCTTTTTAATTTAAATTGTCTCTCTAATTTGAATAAATACACTTTAAATCCATTTACAAGGATCTATTGGAGGGCAAGTCTCATGCCAGCAGCCGCGTAATTCCAGCTCCAGTAGCGTCCACTAAAGCTGCTGCAGTTAAAAAGCTTTTATAAGGATCGAGCTCGGCTGTCCACCGCAAGGCATCCTACTGCCAGTCCGAGCCCCTATGCCTTGGGGTGCCTCCTGATGCTCTTCACTGAGTATCCCGTGGTCCCGAAGCATTTCCTTTGAAAAAATGAAGTGTCCAAACTACAGGTGGTGTAGCTTGCTTAACAGCCGGGATAATCCGCTGACTAGCAGACCCTGCTACTAGGCACAAAGTATTTCCTGGGCTAGATGCAGTTAAAAATTTGTAATTAGATACTCTCGTTGGATGCTGAGAAAGCATTCCATAGAGTCTCCTGGCACGCCATATATGATTCTCTTAAAAAGCTTGGGGTAGGGGTCTAGGGGACCCTTTTATAGCCAAAATCACGGCCCTGTATCGCAATACGTCACCTAGGCTGAAGATAAATGGAACTGTAGCACCCTGAGAGCTCGGTTGCTACAGAGGTATTGCACCTCACCCAGAGGTGTGATATCTCACTCTCAGGTAAGGATGTAGTGTGGATCAGGACCCGACACCTGCATGCATTACACCACATTGCCGTGGGGCAGGGCGACCAATATGCCCCTGAGATGGGCACGACAGTCCCTGTCCCTGGCTGGAGTGGGGGGAGGGAACACTGAGGAAGGGGAACCCTGTAGTGCAGGAGCAGGGAGGAAGCAGTTCCTGGGTGCATTGAGAAGGGAGTATAAAAGGTGGGCACCATCTTAGTTCAGTGCAGAGAAGTCTAAGCAGAAGTGGCAGGGAGCAGGGGCTCTGCATGAGCTCTGCTCCGGAGGCGGGCCTAGTAACAGAGGCCCAGGCCTGGAAGAGGGAGAAGGAAGGAAGAGGAGCGGAGAAGGCTCCAGGAACGAGAAACGAAGGGATCTCAGGGGTGCGTTCGGGCGAGTCGCCACCGTACGCCCGAATCCACCTGCGTGGAGGGGTCAGGCCAAAGGGGGAGACCGGTCCCCGAAACTAGTGGAGGCAGGAAACGACCCTCAGCTAGAAACAGGAGGCTGTGACATTTTATGTGGCGCAGCCCCTCGCTACACCCGCTAGGAAGGCACCACATAGGGTCAGGGAAACTGGCGCCAAGTTTACCAAGAGGAGGCCCGAGGCAGCAGGACAGAAGGGTTGGTAAGAAAGGCCAGACAAAGGACACACAAAGGGGGTCCTGTGAAGCACTCCAAAGTTATCTGGGAGTTGTCTGAGCCCCTCACCTGGTGAGCACAGTACAACGTGGGCAGCCGTTACCTGCAGACGTGGTCTGGATAATAAGAACTGTGAGTAAAGGCCCTGGACTGCATCACTGACTCCGTGTCATTACTGCTGCTGCCCTGCACCATCACCCCCATCCTCCGCATACACTGCCCTGAGGCTATACTCCTCCCGTGGGGAGTTATGCTACGCTCTGCGCACCCACAACACCAGCCTCAGCGGTCTGCCCTAGAGCGGCGGTTCACTCTGACCGCAATCCACGGGTGGCGTAGTCGGACATTTAAACATCAAAACCACATAAATAGTTCCGCCACTGGTTTGACCGCCCTGAGCCACGGAACCGGGTTGCCGCCACGGAGACTACAACCACCAGCATCCACCAAAAAGGGTCCGGCTCCGGGTGTCCCAAGGCCCAGGGGGCGCGTCAGAACATTTTCATCACCTTTCACAATCACCAATGGGACAAGGCAGGGATGTTGTCTGTCCCCTCTCTTATACATCCTAGTGACGGAGCACCTGCTCTCATCAATTCGCCATAACCCCAATATTAGGTGGATTGAGGTGGGAGGCACCGAGTACAAGTGCTCTCTATTTGCTGATGATGTCCTAGTATATATCACTCAATCACATATATCCATCCATGCTGTTATGGCTGAAATAGATCACTTTGTTACATGGTCAAATTTTAAAATCAATGCAGCGAAGTCTGAGGCCCTCGATGTCTCCCTCCCCAAATCCATATAGGATTCCATCCAGTCCAACTTTCCCTTTGCCTGGCCCTCACAGGGTATCAAATACTTAGGAATTCCTATTCATAGAGACCTCTCCCATCTATGTTATCTTAATTTTGGGCCCTTTATTGAACAACTCCATACAGACCACGGTTGGCAAGTTAGAACTGTAAGATTCACTACGTGAACCACTGGTGTTTTGTGGAAAAGCACATGTACACTGTGTTCCAAATTATTATGCAAAAAGTGTTTAGGAGTGATAAGGGAAGAATTTGTTTGTTTGTCAGTTAAACTCATTGATGGTGATGTGTGTCAGGGCTCTTTATATCACTGTAAGCAATTGCAGACACCTGTGCTAATTAGTTTGGCAGGTGTGTCCAATGAAAGGCAAGACTACTTAAGAAGGCTGTCTCACATTATTAAGCAGCCTACATTTTCTGCCAAAATGGGAAAGAAAAAGGATGTGTCGGCTGCTGAGAAGCAACAAATTGTGGAGTGTTTAGGTCAAGGCATGACTACAATCAACATTGTGCGATGATCAGGATGAAGTGTCTTGGCAATCAAGAAGTATGTAGCTGATTCACAGTACACACGTGTGCGTGCTGATAAGGGCAAATTGAGGACTCTTTCCTACAGGCAATTACGTCAGGTTGAAAGAGCAGCGGCAAAAAAGCCTTGTCATAGCAGCAGACAAGTTTTTGAAGCTGCTTGTGCCTCCAACGTCCCCCGAACAACAAGATGCAGGGTCCTTCAGAGGTTTGCAGCTGTGCATACGCCATCCTGTCGACCTCCTCTATCCACTTCACACAAGCAGAAACGGCTCCAGTGGGCCAAACATTACATGAAGACTGATTTCAAAACTGTTTTGTTCACGGATGAGTGCCGTGCAGCGCTCGATGGTCCAGATGGATGGAGTGGAGGATGGCTGGTTGATGGACACCCCACGCAAACACGGCTACAGCGCCAACAAGGAGGAGGTGGAGTAATGTTTTGGGCTGGAATCATGGGGAGAGAGATTGTCGGCCCCTTTAGGATCCCTGAAGGCGCTAAAGATGAACTCCATAATGTATGTGGATTTTCTCAAACAGCACTTCCTGCCATGGTTCAAGAAGAAGAACCGTGTATTTCACAGCAAGATCATTTTTCTGCATGATAATGCACCATCTCATGCTGCACATAAAACATCTGCATCTCTGGCTGATATGGGCAGAAAAGGGGACAAACTTATGGTGTGACCCCCATGCTCCCCTGACCTCTACCCCATTCAGAACCTTTGGAGCATCATTAAAAGGAGTGTCTATGATGGCGGGAGGCAGTTCACATCTAAGCAACAGCTCTGGGAGGGTATTCTGTCCTCATGCAAAACAATTGAAGCAGAAACCATCCAAAACCTGACAAATTCAATGGACGAGAGAGTTCAGAAGCTCCTTTCGGACAAGGGGTCCTATGTGAAAATGTAACATCACCTAGAATAAAGTTTTGAGTTGAAAATTGTTTGATTTCAGTTTCTAACAACCTGCTAATGCTTATAATTTCAAAAATGACCATTTTTTTGGTCTTTATAAAAATGAAAAGGTTGATCGAAAAGTTTGGGGGATCTAAGAGTGTGGCAACCCAGTAGTCATGATTACTTCGAATTCTGACAATATGAGGGTCATGCTGCAGGTAGTGCAGCAAGAAGGCACTTATGTGTCTTGCGCATCTCGGAGCCCCAAAATTATTTTCCGGGCTAGATGCAGCTAAAAGTTATTATTAATTTTAAATCTGGTGAAGCTTTAGTATAGATGGCCTAATAGGATCAGTGCTGCACACTGCTACAAAGCCTAAATTATTTTCCAGTCAAGATACAGATAAACATGATTAGTAATTTTAAATCTGGTGGAGCTTATTATAGATGGCCTAATAGAATCAGTGCTGCACACTGCTACAAAGCCCAAATTATTTTCCAGCCAAGATACAGATAAACATGATTAGTAATTTTAAATCTGGTGGAGCTTATTATAGATGGCCTAATAGAATCAGTGCTGCACACTGCTACAAAGCCCAAATTATTTTCCAGCCAAGATACAGATAAACATGATTAGTAATTTGAAAGCTTAAAACGGTTGGTAGGGTGATTTTAACCAATCATCAAGCTTTTACTCTCCCCAGGATGACACAGGAGTAGAAAAGTCGTTTCGGATCCATGATTTGTTCATCTTTATGAACGTGAGTCTGTCTACATTATCAGTGGAGAGCCGCGTGCGCTTATCTGTCAGCACACCACCAGCAGCGCTGAACACACGTTCAGACAGAACGCTGGCTGCGGGGCATGACAAGATCTCCAAGGCGTAAGTGGCTAGCTCCGGCCATTTATCCAGATTGGAAGCCCAAAAAGAGCAAGGGTCCAGTGACACAGTCGTGGCTTCAATGTTTACTTGGAGATACTCCTGTACCATCGTCTCTAGGCGTTGACTATGTGTCAGACTTCTTGTCTCCTGTGGCCTTGCAAAGGATGGGCTAAAAAAGTGGTGAAATGATTCCGCAAAATTGATGTTACCAGCAGATACTGTGGTTCTGTTACGGTTTGAGTGCTGAACACTTGACGGTCCCACGGTTAGCAAGTTGGAACTGTGAGATTCACTACGTGCACCACTGGTATTTTGTGGAAAAGCACATGTAAGATTCTGCAACAGTCTCTGCTGATACTCCTGCATGCGTGCATCCCTTTCTATGGCAGGAATAATTTCTGCAAATTTACTTTTGTACCGGGGATCTAACAGTGTGGCAACCCAGTAGTCAGGATTATTTCTAATTCTCACAATTCGAGGGTCATGTTGCAGGTAGTGCAGCAAGAAGGCACTCATGTGTGTTGCGCATCCAGGAGCACCAAGTCCCTGTTGTGTTGGTGGCGAGGTAACAATCATGCTTCCTTCCTCTGTCCTCTCCCCCCAACCTCGCACAACAGAAATGTGATCAAGGTCTCCCTCATCTGATGAGTCTTCCATCAGTTCGTCCTCCACTTCTTCCTGGGCTCCTGCACCTTCCTCACTAGTTTGGCTGCTACCATGCGCCCTGGTAAAACCATCTCCCCCACCCTCACATGCCTGCCGCCTTAGTGCTGCCGACTGTCTGGACCTTGCAGATGTTAGCCCTTCCGCATACAACTCCTCCTCCTCTACTTCCTCCACCTCCTCTTGTGCCACCACCTGACTCCGAATTCTGTTTAACATGTGCTCCAGCATGTAAATCACCGGAATAGTCATGCTGATAATGGCATCGTCAGCACTAAACATCTTCGTCGCCATTTCAAAACTGTGCAGAAGGGTGCATAGGTCCCTGATCTGAGACCACTCCTCCAGCGTGATTTGCCCCACCTCTGGATCTCGTTGGCCCAGGCTATACGTCAGAACGTATTGCACCAGGGCTTGTCGGTGCTGCCACAGTCGCTGCAACATGTGCAGAGTTGAATTCCACCGGGTAGGCACATCGCATTTTAGCCGGTGAAGTGGCAGGCCCAACGACTTCTGTAGAGATGTAAGTCGCTGAGCTTCGGGATGCGAACGGCGAAAGTAAGCACACAGCGACCGTGCCCTCTGCAGAAGGCCATCTAGTCTGGGATAGTGGGCTAAAAATTGCTGGTTCAACAACAACCAGGTTCAACACGTGAGCCATACAAGGCACGTGTGTGACATTGCCCCGGCGAAGGGCCGCACCCAGGTTTGCAGCATTGTCGCACACGGCCTTCCCTGGTTTCAGGTCCAGTGGAGACAACCATTCATGAAATTGGTTCTCCAGAGCTGACCACAACTCCTCAGCTGTGTGACTCACATTTCCCAGACATTTCAATGTAAAAACCGCCTGATGACGTTGAGCCCTACTGCCAGCATAGTAAGGAGGTGTGCAGGATCCCTTCTGCGCAGTTAGAAAGCTTGTGGCATGACCAGACAGGCTTTGGGTGCAGGTGGAAGACCGAGAGGAGGTTGAGGAGGCAGAAGCAGTGGAGGAACTTTGACATAAAGAGGATTGACGCACAACTCGTGGGGACGGCAAGACTTGGACAGCAGCCCCTTGTCCTGCTGTCACCATAGTTACCCAGTGCCCAGTCAGCGACATGTAACGCCCCTGTCCATGCCTACTCGTCAAAGTGTCTGTGGTGAAATGCACCCTGTCACACACAGAGTTTCTCAAAGAAGCGGTGATGTTGTGTGCGACATGCTGGTGGAGCGCAGGCACACCTTTCTTTGAGAAGTAGTGCCGACTGGGCATCTGGTACTGGGGCACTGCGACGGACATAAGGTCTCGAAAATCCTCTGTGTCCACCAGGCGGAAAGGCAGCATTTCTGTAGCCAAGAGCTTGCAGATGGTGAAATTCAACCTCTTAGCTTTCTCATGGCTAGGAGGAAATGGTCTTTTACTTGTCCACATCTGAGGGACCGAGGGCTGGCTATTGTGCTTAGACGGGGTTGATAAGGGTGTCCCCGGCAAACTGCCGGTCTGTGAGGAAGATGCAGGCAGACATGTTAGGTTGCCTTGATCCAAAGGTGGTGCTATCGATGTCGGACAGCGCTCAACACCAGCTGGTGTTACCACCTCCAAAGAAAATGATGACCTGCCAATCACGTTGGCTGTTGCGGGTAAAGAGGTGGCAGGTCTGCGCCCCAAAACAGGTGTGACTGCTGTCACCCCAGTCACAGAGGATGAAGAGGCCGCGGATGAACAAGATATGGCAGACGGTGGTTGGCCCGGCCGGCTAGGCCGCATTGTAGCACACTGAGCTTTCCACTGCAACTTATGCTTCATGTCCATGTGCCGGTTCATGCATGAAGTACTCAAACTATGTATTTTTTGGCCTCTACTTAGCTTTTGCTGACAATTGTTACAGATAACACGAGTTGGGTCATCTTTATCGATCTGAAAAAATGCCCAGGCTATGCAAGGCTTAGCACCCATGCGACCTGAAGAGCCACCATGACTTGTGGTGAGAGGCAGAGTTGTGTTTGAGGATGCAGTTGTTGACGTGCTTCCAGTACTACGTCTCTGTCCAGGAAGGCGCAACCTGACCTCGTCTTCACTAGCATCTTCCTCCACCTCCTCTGCTGACCTCATCTCTTGGCTGACTGTGGGTTGACAGTAAGTGGGATCTCCAACCTCATCATCATCACCCTGTGCGTTATCACACCCGTCGTCCTCAGAGCCAACCTGTTCCTGCCCTGACAAAAAACTAAAGTTGTCGCTCCAATCAGGTATTTGAGTCTTATCATCGTCTTCCTCATTGTCTCCACCAACAGGAGTTACAGTTTGGGAATGAGGGTCTACATTATGGTCAGAACCTTCTGCGTCTGGTCCTGGATCCGACTCATAAAGATTCTGGGCATCAGTGCAGATCATTTCCTCGTCTGGATTCACAGAAGCGCTGGAGTCGACCTCTGATTCCCAGGCTATAGTATGAGTAAACAGCTCTGCAGACTCAACCATCTGTTCTACCTCATACTCAGACGGGCAGCTGGAGATTTGGGAGCTGTGAGGAAGCAAGTGCGATTGGGGTGACACCTTTGAGGACTGGAGTATTTGTGATGTTGAAGTTGATGTGGAGGAGAGCCCACTTAAAGGATCACTTGATATCCGTTGAAGCACCTGCTGTTTTTGTGCCTCATCTGGAATTTGTAGCGATTGGCGTGGCCGTAAGAAAGGGATCTTATCACATTGTCCGCTAAAAGAAGTAGACATTTTAGTTTGGCTGGAAGATGGTCTTTCTTCTGCAGATGTTACTGTTGCTTTAACACCTACCCCACGGACACAACCTTTTTTCCCCTTCCCAACACGCCTATTCCCCTTTCCACCAGCAGCAGGCCTTTTTCCACTCATTTTGGTGGTTAACTAATTAACAACTCTGGAGTTGTTTGCACAAAAAAACAATGGATGGGAACCGAGCAGAGCTGAGTGGCCAAACTGTGGTATTAGGCCAAAACTATTGGCTGGGTTAGATGCAGAAAAAAATTATATTCAATTTGCAACCTGATGGAGGTCAGTATAGATGGACTAATAGAGAAAGTCCCACACACTGCTAGAAGGCCAAATATTTTTTCAGAGCTAGATGCAGATAAAAATTATTTTTAATTTGCAACCTGATGGAGGTCAGTATAGATGGACTAATAGAGAAAGTCCCACACACTGCTAGAAGGCCAAATATTTTTTCAGAGCTAGATGCAGATAAAAATTATTTTTACTTTGCAACCTGATGGAGGTCAGTATAGATGGACTAATAGAGAAAGTCCCACACACTGCTAGAAGGCCAAATATTTTTTCAGAGGTAGATGCAGAAAAAAATATATTCAGTTTGCAACCTGATGGAGGTCTGTATAGATGGATTAATAGAACAAGTCCCACACACAGCTAGAAGCCCAATATTTTTTCAGAGGTAGATGCAGAAAAAAATATATTCAGTTTGCAACCTGATGGAGGTCAGTATAGATGGACTAATACAACAAGTCCCACACACAGCTAGAAGCCCAATATTTTTTCAGAGGTAGATGCAGAAAAAAATATATTCAGTTTGCAACCTGATGGAGGTCTGTATAGATGGATTAATAGAACAAGTTCCACACACAGCTAGAAGCCCAATATTTTTTCAGAGGTAGATGCAGAAAAAAATATATTCAGTTTGCAACCTGATGGAGGTCAGTATAGATGGACTAATACAACAAGTCCCACACACAGCTAGAAGCCCAATATTTTTTCAGAGGTAGATGCAGAAAAAAATATATTCAGTTTGCAACCTGATGGAGGTCTGTATAGATGGATTAATAGAACAAGTCCCACACACAGCTAGAAGCCCAATATTTTTTCAGAGGTAGATGCAGAAAAAAATATATTCAGTTTGCAACCTGATGGAGGTCAGTATAGATGGACTAATACAACAAGTCCCACACACAGCTAGAAGCCCAATATTTTTTCAGAGGTAGATGCAGAAAAAAATATATTCAGTTTGCAACCTGATGGAGGTCTGTATAGATGGATTAATAGAACAAGTCCCACACACAGCTAGAAGCCCAATATTTTTTCAGAGGTAGATGCAGAAAAAAATATATTCAGTTTGCAACCTGATGGAGGTCTGTATAGATGGACTAATACAACAAGTCCCACACACAGCTAGAAGCCCAATATTTTTTCAGAGGTAGATGCAGAAAAAAATATATTCAGTTTGCAACCTGATGGAGGTCAGTATAGATGGACTAATACAACAAGTCCCACACACAGCTAGAAGCCCAATATTTTTTCAGAGGTAGATGCAGAAAAAAATATATTCAGTTTGCAACCTGATGGAGGTCTGTATAGATGGATTAATAGAACAAGTCCCACACACAGCTAGAAGCCCAATATTTTTTCAGAGGTAGATGAAGAAAAAAATATATGCAGTTTGCAACCTGATGGAGGTCAGTATAGATGGACTAATACAACAAGTCCCACACACAGCTAGAAGCCCAATATTTTTTCAGAGCTAGATGCAGAACAAAATTATATTCAATTTGCAACCTGATGGAGGTCAGTATAGATGGACTAATAGAATGATGCTATGCCCAAAAGATTTTACTTCACTAGGTGCAGTAAAAAAATTGGTATTCTATACACAGGTGGTATATCTTGCAACACAGATAGGCTACTCCACTGACTAACACACTCTGCAATAGGCCAAAAAGGATTAGCTTTGCTAGATTCAGCCAAATGCTGTGAAAAAAACTTGCACAGCACTGGCACAGACCTGCCTGGCAAAAACTGATAGGAACTGATGTAACCTAGTCCTGAAAAGCACTCCAATTACAATTAGTCTTTACTCCCACAATCTATCTATTTAAGAGCACAGACCTGCCTGATAAAAGTCGTAGGAAATGCTGTAACCTAGTCCTTAAAAGGACTGCAATCACAACTATTCCCTACTCCCAAGCTATCTGTAGATTTGTGCGAAAATTGGCTTGAAATCAACAAGGTATCGCGCACACAGCAACAGCGGTGCCGTCTAACACGCAGCTGCAGCAGTGAGAAAATGGTGGCGACGGGGAAAATGGCTTGGTCTTATAGGGCAAGGACATGTGACATACACTGCCAATGACACATGCCCTTGCTTGTGTGAAAAAATGCACTTCGCTCCGTGTGTGCGCTGCTGATAGGCTGACAGATTGCACCTCCCCACTGTAAATGCGGGAAAGAGAAAAAAAAAATGGAGATCTTCATTGTTCCTGCAGAGATCCATCCCCTGCCCCTCCCCCCACCCCGCTGTACACTCAAACTGCGTATTAACATTAATTTTCATCATTACTGAGAAAAAATCCAGTTATGATTTTGGTGCACGAACAGTTATCGAACATAACCTCAAACAGCCGAATTTTTCGGTTTTCTCGAACACCGCCCAAAACAGCTCGAATTTGAGATTGGCGAACAGTTCGAGTAGAACAACGCTCATCTCTAATACCAAACCCAGAAACTGATCAAAAGCTCTATGATACAGTGACAAAGAATATGATTCACGGGCCATGTGGTACATTCAATTCTTCATCGCCAAGCATGAAGGAAGGAAAATGTACCAAAAAATATCCGAGGAAGCTTTTAAAAGATACTCAAACCAATGACAAAGGTTATCCTTTGTACAGGCGCAGAGCACCAGAGAATGGTGGACGCACGACGATTATAAAAACCCGTAGAGGAACACAGGAAATATTGGTGGACAATAGCTGGGTGGTCCCATATTCTCCACTCTTATCAAAAATTTTTAATTCTCATTTAAATGTAGAGTTCTGTAATACGGTACAGGCGATAAAATATTTTTGTAAATATATTAATAAGGGTAGCGACCAGGCTATTTTTAACATCCGCCAGCAAGGGAATGTTAACATTGACCCAAGAGATGAGGTGCAGACCTTTAGAACCGGCCGATATGTTAGTAGTAACGAAGCAGCGTGGCGGATCTTAGGTCTGCCTCTGCACGAGAGATACCCAACCGCCACTCATCTCGCGATTCATTTACCCAATGGCGAGAGGGTTTACTTTACGGAAAATAATTTTAGAGAGAGATTAGAAGTACCACCTAAAACTACACTAACTGCATTTTTCATGTTGTGCCAAAGTGATACGCTTGCAAAAACATTACTTTACATTGACGTACCTCGCTACTATACTTGGAATGTGGCACGGAAGCAATGGAAACGTCGTTTACAAGGAACACCTGTCGATGGCTGGCCAGGTGTGAAGGCAGGAGACACTCTAGGTCGCATTTACACGGTGCACGTTAGCAATTTTGAATGTTATTGCTTGCGTATGCTGCTGAATGTAATAAGGGGTCCAACCAGCTTCTCGGATTTAAAAACATTTGAAGATCAAGAACTTGCAACTTTTCGGCAGGTGTGTGAGAAGATGGGGTTGTTGGAAGATGATAACCACTGGGATACCACCTTAGAAGAGGCCGTGCTATGTCGCTCCCCGGCGCAAATAAGAGAGCTGTTTGCCATATTGATATGCACTTGCGGTTTATCCAATCCTCTACAACTCTGGCACAAGTATAAAACTGCGTTATCAGAGGATATCATGCACAGATTTGAAAGAATGGATCAGGTTAACGATGATCTCTGTTTCAATGAGGCGTTGGGGCTTATCGAGGATAAAATATTAATAATTTCTGGAAAGAAATTGTCCGATTTTGGTCTACCCTCACCGCGGCATAGAGGAGAGCTGTCGAACGAGTTGATAAAAGAGCTAAGCTATGATACCAACCAGTTAGACGCTCACGTTTGCGAAACTGAGCCACGTTTGCTACCTGATCAAAGAGAGATTTATCACAAAATAGTAGGACGAGTTGAGAATGGTGAAGGCGGACTTTTTTTCCTTGATGCCCCGGGTGGTACAGGAAAAACTTTCTTGCTTAATTTACTTTTAGCAAAAATTCGTAGCGGTCATAACGTTGCATTAGCTGTGGCTTCCTCTGGAATTGCTGCAACATTGGTAAGCGGTGGACGGACGGCACAATCAGTCTTTAAATTACCTCTTAATCTGGTGAACGAAGATACCCCATCGTGTAATATCAGCAAGAGCAGCGCCCGTGGCCTCCTGTTGCAACAGTGCAAACTAATCGTGTGGGACGAGTGCACAATGTCACACAAACGCGCCATCGAAGCTCTTGATCGTTGTCTACAAGACTTACACAGTAAACAAACAATAATGGGTGGTGTGGTTGTTTTATTGGCTGGGGACTTTAGGCAAACTTTGCCTGTCATCGAGCGAGACACTGCAGCAGACGAAATTAACGCATGTCTGAAATCCTCATATTTATGGACCAAAGTTGAAAAGCTGCACCTCACCACCAACATGCGTGTCCAGTTATTCAGTGATCTAGAGTCGGGCGCGTACGCTGAGAAACTGCTTGAGATCGGTGAAGGTCGAATCGAAACTGACGAAGAAGGTATGGTTCTATTCACTAACCAATTTTGTCATGTTGTGGATTCGGAAGACGCACTTATTGCTCAACTTTTTCCGAATTTGCAACAAAACATCCACAATGAAAATTGGCTATGTGAAAGAACTATACTAGCACCAAGAAATGAAACAGTTGCGAATATCAATAAAATTATCTTGGACCAAGTAACCAGCGATGCAACAACCTACAACTCCATCGACACAGTCATGTCATCTGAAGACTGTACGAGCTACCCCGTGGAGTTTCTTAACTCTTTGGAGCTATCCGGGGTCCCATCTCATAAGCTCAAATTAAAGGTCGGTATACCCGTTTTGTTAATGCGCAACTTGGACGCCCCGAGATTATGTAATGGCACTAGATTGCGAGTCACTGAACTAGGCAGGCACATTGTAAAGGCCACAATTTTAACTGGAGAAGATAAGGGTGAAAATATTCTTATACCACGCATCCCAATAATACCCAATAACTTACCCTTTAATTTCAAACGTTTGCAATAAATCAATAAATCGCAAGGGCAAACTTTGAAGGTAGCGGGGATACATTTAGGCACGCCCTGTTTTTCCCACGGTCAGCTATATGTAGCTTGCTCACGTGTTTCTAAATCGAAAAATCGACATATTTTCGCTGAACGAAAGAAATCAAATAACATAGTTTACAGGAGTATATTGCAGTAAAAACACATAGATAAATTACCTGCAGATGTCCATTATTTCAATTACATACTAATTCTTTACTAACACGAACAATATTAAATGCAAGTAACTTCAGTCCGTCCTGTTTATTAATCAGTGTTTAGTAATCCGTTTGTGATGAAATTTGATATGGATAATTTCAAGCCTGGGGAAGGACATAGGGCTACTTTTTATAAACACACCATACAGGCGAAGATTATATAAAACTGTAAACCTGATTGACTGACACACCTAGCGGTCAACGCACAGCCGAAACCACTGAACTTAGCATCTTGAAATTTGCAGATAGGTTCTATTATAGCTTAAATGAGCACTAAGAAAGGAATTTTGATAATTCCACCCTCAAGAGTTTCCCTCTTAATATTATAGGGGTTCAAAGATTGTATGGAATCCGTCAGGTTTGAAGTTAGACATCTGAAATTTTGGATGTACGAGTAACTAAATAAGATGATTTTTTTTTACTATTAAAATGATCTGTCACGAAACTTAATGTGGCAGACCAAATTCCACGCGAACGAAGCCGCGGGTAAAAGCTAGTATTCTATACTACGTCAACGCTGGTCTTGGGAAAAGAAGAATAGTGGACCTTCCAAATGGGCAAGAGATATACCAGGGTTTGAAGTGGAGATTTTTTGAATGCCATAGTGTCACAAAAGAAATATATTCCCTATAATAGTTATACAGACATGGCTCTATTAATCCTCCATAGGGCATACATAACCCCAGGAAAACAGGCTAAAATGACACCTACAACATCGTATACATGCTCAAAATGTGGGACACACAACATAGACATACTTCATCACTTGTGGAGTTGTTCAAAGATGCAGGATTTGTGGCATGAATCATACATAGAAATACAAAATACCCTCCATATTACATTTCCACTTACATCACAATGGGCAATCTTCAACATACTAGGGGAACCCCAAAAATATTTGCCCAAACATATAAAAGCAGTTCTGGTAATATGGGCCTCAGCTGTTAGGAAAAGTATACTACACCACTCAGCATCGGACTGGCCCACCGGGACACCGGACAATCCTCCGGTGGGCTCCGGGTCCTCGATGGGCCCCCTGTGCGGGATATAGTAGGTGTCAGCTGGTTACTGTTGTCGGACCTATCAGAGGCTGACGTCACCGTGCGGCGCATAGTAGTGGCATTTAGTGCCGCCGGCCAATCAAAGGCCGTGCGCGTCACTGTCATGGAACGTCCCTGCTATGCGCCGGGCGCTGTCGTCAGTGTGCGGCGCATAGCAGGGATGTTCACTGGCCGTCGGTCGGCATCTCACAGGATCATATGGCTCTCTTGCACCTGAGCTGCTCCCGGCTCTCATGGCTGCTGTCAAAAGGTCCTGTCCTGGGACGTGGCTCCTCTTCTTGTTGCTGGTGTCTCCGGTCCTTCATGTCTCTGTATCCCTGGAGCCTACTGTCCTGGGACGTGGCTCCTCTTCTTGTTGCTGGTGTCTCCGGTCCTTCATGTCTCTGTATCCCTGGAGCCTACCACCAGTGGTCTCACTATAGCTGCCATCTCAGACATTACAGTCTCCAGGTACTCCCCTAATGTCTGCTGCGGGCAGCTGGTGGAGTGCTGCCAGGTGGACAAGCTCTTCTATAGCACAGGTTAGATATGAATAGTAATGGTTTACATGTGCTGCTGTTGATCTGCTGGGATTTATAGTCCAGCACCATATGACATGCTGCTGTAAAAGTGTCGGAGATTGGGCTGATTTGGAAAGTTATAGGGTAACGCCACCTCAAAGGACCCAGGGCACCTAGCCAATGCTCAGACGTCGACATCATTCCAACCTGCCACCATTGTAATCATAGCACTGTTCAACAGCCATATAAACCACATCTGACCCTTTCTTTCGCAGGGCGCTGACGTCAGTGCGAGATGCATAGCAGTGATGTGAAATGGCCAGCCTTTAAATGTCACAGCTATGCGCCGAGCATCAACATCAGCGCGAGCCTCTGATGGGTCTGCGGCCATGTTAACAACCACGCCGGATATAAAGGCGCAAGAGGACGCTGGGGGAGCGCAGGAAGGTAAGAAGAATTTTTTTTTTCCACTGTGAATGGGCAGGGTAGTGGACATAGGGACCTAGGATGGTGCAGCATAGAGGCCCAGGATGGAGGGAGATACATAGGGGCCCAGGATGATAGGAGGATACATAGAGGCAAGGGATGGGGGGAGGGATACATAGAGGACCAGGATGAGGTGACATAGCATCAAGAGGAACATACATTATTAGTTTATGGTGCCAAGTGGGGGACATTATTACTGCTGTAATATAATTTACTTTTGAGGAAAATGTCTTCCATGGAGGAACAAAAGGGACATCCTGTTACTATGGAGGGCGGCACTTGTCGCTTTTTTTCTTCATCTGACGTAGTGTAGAAATTGGGGAAAAAGTGGGGATGTGCTCTCGATCAGCTATAGATAACTGTGTTATTTTCTGCAGAGACGAGTCCTGGCTGGAAGAAGTGACAGCAGTCTGTGCCAGATGAAGAAAAGCGAAGATGAATGACTTCACCTAGAGACATCACTGGTGAGTCAGTGTATTACATGTACACTTACACTATACACTGTATACAGCGCTCCTCTGTATAATGTCACGGATGATCCCTGTATTACCTGTACACTGACACTATATACAGAGCTCCTGTGTATAATGTCACTGGTGATCGCTGTATTACCTGTACACTGACACTATATACAGAGCTCCTCTGTATAATGTCACTGGTGATCACTGGATTACCTGTACACTGACACTATATACAGGGCTCCTGTGTATAATGTCACTGGTGATCACTGTATTACCTGTACACTGACACTATATATAGAGCTTCTGTGTATAATGTCACTGGGGATCGCTGTATTACCTGTACACTGACACTATATACAGAGCTCCTATGTATAATATCACCAGTGGTAATATTCATGTTATTAGTATTGTGGTTTCTATTCATGATCATTATTGTAGTATTATTCGGTCACTATGTAGTAATATGTGATCTGGTCACGGTGTGGCGGTATTTCTCCTTGAATGGGGTATTATTCGGTTACTTTGTTGTGGTAATATGTGTTTTGTTCATAGTGTAGCGATATTTATTCCTTGTATGTGGTATTATTCGGTCACTATGTGGTGGTAGTATGAGATCTGGTCATGGTGTGGTGCTATTTATTCCTTATATGTAGTATTATTCGGTCACTATGAGGTGGTAATACATGGTCTGGTCATGGTGTGACTGTATTAATTCCCTGTATGTGGTATTATTTGGTCATTATGTGGTGGCAATATAAGGTCTGGTCATGGTGTGGCGGTATTTGGCCTTTGTATGTGGTATTATTGGTCTTGGTATAGGGGATTGTGTTGTGTATGGAGGTAATTTGTTCTCTCTGATACAAATGAGGCAAAGACTCTATTTCCAATAGAGATTAATTTCTTGGATGTTTAACCCCTCCCTGTCCCGTGTCTATTACACAGTAGCAAATATGCACTTAGAGATGTTCTCTGGTGAAAACAAGTAATCGCCTATCCTAAGGCCACGTTCATACGTTCAGTATTTCTTCCGTATTGTACATTAGTATTTGTAAGCCAAAACCAGGAGTGGGTGAAAAATACAGAAGTGGTGGCGTGTTTCTATTCTACTTTTCCTCTGATTGTTGTACTCCTGGTTTTGGCTTAAAAATAAGTGATGTAAAATACTGAATGCGCGAACGTGGCCTGAGCATAAGTGATAAGTTATTGATTTGTGGAGGACGACTGCTGGGACCTGCACATATCGGCAGAATGTGGAACTTTTATCCTCATAAGAGTGGAGCTTCCATTCGTTCCCTCAGTGGCTGCACTTGCCTTTTTCTGGAAGCCCCAAAAAGAATGAATGGAGCTGCGGTCAGACATCCCATCTGCCACTGCATTTTAAAGTGAAGATAAAAGTGCGCTGTTCTTCTTATCGGTGGGGTTTCAAATGGTCAGATTCCACTGATCAATAAGTTATCACCTACCTAACCTGTGGATCAGTGAACCCTGTAATGTAAACTACTGTAATTGTACACCCAGTCAGGGCTGTGGAATCGGTAAGCGAAACCTCCAACTCCGACTCCATTTTATACCGATTCCACCAAAATGGGCACCGACTCCGACTCCACAGCCCTGATCCCAGTTATAGTGGCGCACAGTAGATATGCAGGAGCCGTCTGTGTTTTACAGTTGACCCTCCACTATAACGGGGATAACTGCTAACAGGTATTTGCATATAGCTGTAGGGTGGGCCCTTAGGGTGAATTCCTCCTGTCGGTCCCAGACACCCCAGTCCGACCCTGACACCACTGGCTGAACCCTAATGTACCATCCTAATCATTGACACATACAAATGTTCCTATTCAAAATGGAATGGCTGGAAACATTAACTGACAAAGAGAGATTAATGGGGAGATTCCTCACAACTTGGTCTTTCCTTATTCCCACATTATCACTAGCTATTAAAGATAAATTGAGAGCTGAATTAAAGGACACCAAATGGTATCTCCTTAAATGTGTTGAAGGTTGTGTTCTGATTCCATAAATACTGTTTTTCTTTTTCGGGGGAGCACGCAGAGGGGAGGGAAGGGGAAGTGCAAGGGGGGCAGCGGAATATAGAATAGGTAAAGTTTGAATAAGATTCTTGCTGTACTATATCATAGGCATATCAAAATGCATTGTAAAGGACAAAAAAAGAGACACAGAGACATGTTATTGATTTGATATGTATTGCTTAAAATCAATAAAAAAAGTTTGGAAAAAATAAAAAATAAACAAAAAAAAGTACACGTATCTGGTATCGCCACATCCGGAACGACCCGATCTATAGACGTGTCACACTAGTTAACCCCTTCAGTGAACAGCGTAAAAAAAAACAAAAAAACACGGGAAACTATGCCTTTTCATCATACCGCTGGAAAAAAGAGATCAAACGTGATCAAAAAGACGGATGTAAATAAAAATGGTACCGCTGAAAACGTCATCTTGTCCCGCAAAAATCAAGTTGCCAAACAGCTCTATCAGCCGAAAAATTAAAAAGTTACAGCTCTCAGCATACAGCTATGCAAAGATAATTATTTTTTCTATAAAAGTTTTAATTATGTAAAAGCGCAAAAACATAAAAAAAATTACATAAGTGAGGTATGGCTATAATCATACTGACCTGAAGAATAAAGCTGCCTCATCAATTTTACCACACAAGTAGCGATCAAAAAATGTAATTTACCCAAAAATGGTACCAATAAAAACGTCAACTTGTCCCGCAAAAAACAAGCCCTTAAGTGACTCTGTCGGCAGAAATATGGAAAAATTATAGCTATCATAATATGGCGATGAAAACAGTTTTTTCAAAAAAAGAGTCTTTTAGTGAGTGACAACTGTCAATCATAAAAACCTGATATAAATCTGGTATCACTGTAATCGCACCGACCCAAAGAATATAGTCGTCTAATCACTTATACCACATGAGGAACAGCGTAAAAAATTAATAAAACCAATTCTTCACTTCCCGCTGTTTTGCTTATTCTGCCTCCCAAAGATCACAGTATGGCTCGGCTCACATTTATCCTGCGCTCTGCGCTGAGCACTTACATCATGGTTTCCGTGTAATCTCTGAAATAAGTGATTCAGACAGAACCCCGGCGGAAGATTCCCTGTAATGAGGCAGATGGAGGCACTGTCGATGCAGTCTGACCTATGATTCGGCGGTGTCCATCATTTTAGGCGTAGATAAAAGCTCGGTCAGCCACAGTTTTGTGCACCTGTGTAAAGAAGGACAACACTGAACAGAGGCCAGATGGAGTCCAGAGTAACTCGGCTGCCTCATCTCATTAAAGTGAATGGATTCCTTGGGGGTTTCATCTGAATCACGTCATTCAGAGATTTAGATGGAAACCCCAAACTAAGTGCTCAGCGCAGAGCGCAGGATAAATGTAATCTAAAATGTTATGTAAAATGTTCCCAAGAAAAGCTTCACATAAAAAGCCCCCACTCACGTCAGTCATCTGTTAATGGATATATAGGGGGCTTCCACGTTACTGGTAGTACAAATTCTCTTGAAAAGCGAAATGGCTCATCACCCCCCAAAAGAAATTCAGCAAATTCTGCGCTCCCTAATCCAAATCCCGCCTCTCTTCTGAGATCCAGTGTGTGTCTAAACCACATTTAGTGTCCACATGTTTGGCAGGGGTATAATTTCCAAAATGAGATCACTTGAGGGGGGGATTCTGTTCTTCTAGCACTTAAGAGCTCTGCATATGGAGTCCGCAAACTATTCTAGGAAAATTTGCGCTCCAAGAGGCAAATAGCTCTCCATCCCTTCCGAGTGTCGCGGTATGACTAAGCAGTACTGTACAGCCACATATGAGGTATTGCCACATTCAGCAGAAATTATGGGACACATTTTGGTGCCATTTTTATCCATTATCCCAGTGTGAAAATGTAAAATCTGGGGCTAAAACAATTTTTTTTGCGGTAAAAATGTAATTTTTTTCCTCACTGCCCAATGGTATAAAATCCTGCGACACATCTGTGGTGTCAACTTGACCACTGCACCCCTAGATGAGTTCATTGAGAGGTGTAGTTTGTAAAATGGGGTCACTTATGGGGGATTCTGCTGTTCTGGCAGTTCTTCATGGCACCCTCAAACCATAACAATAAATCTGCACTATAATATGGAGCTCCTTCCCTTCTGACCTTTGCACTGTGCCTCAAAAGCAGTTCACAATTACATGTAGTGTATTGGCATACTCAGGAGAAATTGCACAACAAAGTGAGGGGTCCATTTTCTCCTGTTATCCTTGGGAAAATAAAAAATTTAGGGCTAAAAGAAAATTTGTGATTTTTTTTTTATTTTCACGGTTCCACGTTATAAACTTCTGTGAAGCACCTGGGGGTTCAAAGTGCTCACCACACATCTAGATAAGTTCGCTGAGGGGTCTAGTTTCCAAAATGTGGTCACTTGTTGGGGGTTTCCACTGATTAGGTACATCAGGGGCTCTCCAAATGCGACATGGCATTCGCTGATTATTCCAGCAAAATTTTAAATTCAAAGAGTCAAATGGCGCTCCGTCCCTTCCGAGCCCTGCCATGTGCCCAAACAGTAGTTTTCCGCCACATATTGGGTATCAGCATGCTCAGGAGAAATTGCACAATACATTTTGGGGCCCATTTACTTTTTAAATTTGTTTATTAAACAAAAAAAACTTACAAGTTTTATATATAGTTGTGCTCAAAAGTTTACATACCCCGGCAGAATATTTCCTTTCTTGGCCTTGTTTTAGAGAATATGAATGATAACAAAAAAAATGTTTTCTCCACTCATGGTTATTGGTTGGGGGAAGCCATTTGTCAAACTACTGTGTTTTCTCTTTTTAAATCTTAATGACAACCAAAAACATCAAAATTACCTTCATCAAAAGTTCACATACGCTGGTGATTTTGGCCTGATAACATGCATAGAATTTGACACAAATGGGTTTGAATGGCTACTAAAGGTAACATCCTCACCTGTGACCTGTTTGCTTGTAATCAGTGTGTGTGCATAAAAGCTGAGTGAGTTTCTGGGATCCAGACAGACTCTTGCATCTTTCATCCAGCCACTGACATTTCTGGATTGTGAGTCATGGGGAAAACAAAAGAATTGTCAATGGATCTACAGGAAAAGGTAGTTGAACTGTATAACACAGGAAAGGGATACAAAGATACCCAAGGAATTGACAATGCCAGTCAGCAGCGTTCAAACTGTGATTAACAAAGGGAAAATCAGGGGCTCTGTAAAAACCAGACCAACAAAATTTTCGGCCACTACTGCCAGGAAAATTGTTCGGGATGCAAAGAAAAACCCACAAATAACATCAGCTCAAATTCAGGACTCTCTGAAAAGTAGTGGTGGGGCTGTTTCAAGATGCATGGGCTGCATGGTCAAGTCACCAGAAGAAAGCCATGACTGTGCAAATGCCACAAAGTATCTCGCCTACAATACGCCAAACAGCACAGAGACAAGCCTCAAAACTTCTGTAACAAGGTAATTTGGAATGGTGAGACCAAAATGTTTTGGCCCCAACCATAAACGTTACATTTGGAGAGAGGTCAACAAGCCCTATGATGAAAGGAACACCATTCCTACTGTAAAGCACGGAGGTAGATTGCTGATGTTTTGGGGATGTGTGAGCAAAAGAAGGCACAGGAAACTTGGTAAAAGTTGAAGGAAAGATGAATGCAGCACGTTATCAGCAAATACTGGAGGCAAATTTGCACTCATCAGCCCGGAAACTGCGCATGGGACATACTTGAACATTCCAACATGACAACAATCCAAAACACAAGGCCAAGTCGACCTGTCATTGGCTACAGCAGAACAAAGTGAAGGTTTTGGAGGTAAGCATTTTTAGGTGGCAAGCATTTTTATTGATATATGGTCTCCCATGCTGGTATGTGCTGCCCCCATCCTGGTATTTGCGCTGCCCCCATCCTGGTATTTGTGCTGCCATCATCCCTATCCTGGTATGAATGGCACCATTCATCCCTATCCTGGTATGTATGGCACCCCTCATCCCTATCCTGGTATGCATAGCACCCCTCATCCCTATCCTGGTATGCATGGCACCCCTCACCTCCAATCCTGGTATGCATGGCACCCCTCACCTCCAATCCTGGTATGCATGGCACCTCTCACCCCCAATCCTGTATGCATGGCACCCCTCACCCACAATCCTGGTATGCATGGCACCCCCCATCCCCAATCTTGGCATGCATGGCGCCCCTCATCCCCAATCCTGGCATGCATGGCGCCCCACATCCCTCATCCTGGTATGCATGGTACCCCTCATCCCTATCCTGGTATACATGGTAGCCCTCATCCCTTTCATGGTATGCATGCCCCCCTCCAGATCCCTATCCTGGTATGCATGGTACCCTCACGCCTCAATCCTGGTATGCATGGTACCCCTCATCCCCCAATCCTGGTATGTGTGGCCCCCTCATCCCCCAATCCTGGTATGTGCGGCCCCCTCATCCTGGTATGTGTGGCCCCCTCACCCCCCAATCCTGGTATGTGTGGCCCCCTCACCCCCCAATCCTGGTATGAGTCGCCCCCTCACCCCCAATCCTGGTATGCATGGTACATCTCTGCACACATACAAAAAAAATAAACACTTATACTCACCTTTCTTCCCTGTGCTCCAGCGCTGCTGTGTCCTGTTCTGCCGGAGGAGGAGTGCGGCGCTGGAGCACCACGCTGTCCAGTGACATTTTGCTGAAGACACACTGCAAATGTGTCTTCAGTAAACTGGCGCCGGATAGCGCTATGCGCATGCGTCGATTCTGACGCCTTCACTCCACCCTCAGTCTCCGGCCAGAATAGAGGCGCCGCGGCAACGCTCCTTCCGGTCAGGTAAGTATGGCGCCGGAGATCGCGGTATGCATTCAGTGTCTACGCATACCGCGATCTCCAGCGCCATACACTCCTCTTACCTGTAACGGCTCCATGCGTTCATCTTCCTGGAGCCAGACTGCGAGGCGTGCATGCGCAGTCTATAGAGGCTTCAGACAGAGGAACGCTTGGCCGATTATATTATAGATATATGTATATATAATCAGGATTTAGGGGAGCCCGGTCCAAATCTTGGACCGGGGCCCATCAGACTCTAGTTACACCACTGACTGTATGCTACATATGTAATGCAGGTGAAGGAATGCAACGCACAGAGACACAAGGCGAGAACAGTCAGAGATGAATGTAAACAATTTATATATATATATATAACAGGTATTCTGAACAAGGGATTGGCAACAAGGGTAATGAACAGTAATTTGAAATATTAGCAAAATGCGAAGCTTCTCAAAGTAAGGTGGTGCCCTCAATCATGGGAGACACCACGCGAGTTCTTTAACTGTGCATATGGCCCTAGCGGGGGTCACCGGTTATTCCCGCTAGGCCGAAAGTCTTTTCCGGATAAATTTAATTAGATCACGTTGAGCTTCTTTAGCCCCAACCGTTCCCCTCCCAACCTGAGTACCTAAACCCAATTGGCCCCGGTACCGTGAGTGAACAGAAGAAGTGACGGCCCTGTTCACGTATGCAGCTCCTCTGCTTTCACTGGCGTGACTTTCCTGGGACAGCCATCTCTCAACTCCTCTCTGCTTTGCTGTTGGAGGCAATCTCTCAAGCCTTGGGTAGGGGGGTCCAGACCTCATCTGTCGGCGGGCGACGTCTGGTTCCGCGAACTCACTCAGCACCGCAAGCAGGCTCCGAGTCTCCTCAGCAGGCACAGCACTCGGGTCACATCTGTGAGGGATCTGGAGCTCTTCCACCGCCGCCCGGCTGTGGCACCTCACAGACCTCTGGCTTAGGCCTGCCACGCGGGGCTTCTCAGCACGCAGGGAGCATGCTCTCTCTCCTCCTCTCTGCTGCTTGGCGCCAAAATCTCCTCAGGCTAGGCACGCTGGCCTCCTATCTTCAGGAACTCCTTCCTGGAAGTCACCTGATCAGGTCCAGCGTCTAAATCTGCTCTCCCTTCAACTTCCCTTGTATATCTTGGTTCCGCCTGACTGTGTTTGGCCAGCAGATGGCAGTCTCTCTCCATCTTTGAAGCATCATGTACTAGTTCTCTTAAAGGCTCTCTCGTCTCTACTACATTCCTTCCTCCTTTTTGCTCGCCAGTCCTCGGGCGAGTGGATTTCTTGCAGAATTGATGTCTCTTTCCAGGCAGTGCAAGTTCAGACAGGAGTTGGGCACACTCCTGCGTTTTCTGTTAGATTTGAGACCAGATAAACTCTTCTTGAGCATACCGGTTAGGAGGAATTCTGGCATTAGCCCGCTCAGTTCTGCGGGGCTCCTCCTGCGGAGGTGACTCCGGGATATCCGATGAATCAACCACTGGGGATTGCAAGTCATTTCTCGACTCATTCTGGGTTCCACTCGGGGTTGGCATCGACGGTTCTGACGGGCCCAGCTGCATTGTGGCCCATCCTTCTTCATCTCCCAAGGTTCCTGTATGCGGCACTTCAGCCAATTCGTTTGAGGGCTCAACTCCGTTACAGGCTTCTGCTTCAGAGGAGCAAGGTCGCAGCATATTGCGGTGCAACACCCTGGGTATCGCGGCGTCATCCCCTTCGGGCCTAACCTCGTAGACTGGGTTATCTGGGTGAACCTTCTTCACCACCCGATATGGTATCGCCTCCCAACGATGGTCCAGTTTACTCCCAAATAGTTTGACCCTTACCAGTACTCGGTCTCCTGGTTGGAGTGATCCACCTGCGGTCAGGGGCCGATCTGCATGCTCTACCTCCTGAAACTTCTGAGCAACCAATCTTCTCACCGTATGGAGCCGACGCTGGTGTTCTCGAATCCAGGTACTTGGGCTACTGCCCGGGCCGGAGTCTTCTGAGTCTAGCTCCAGTTCAGTAATTTCTCGCCCACTTCTTCCAAACAGCAACATGTAAGGGGTGTAGCCAGTAGTCGCATGAACTCGATTATTATACACCCACACCAGCTCGGACACAAATTCGGGCCACTTCATCTTTTTGTCCGCTTCCAGGGTTCGCAACATTTGCAACAGGGTTCGGTTGAAGCGCTCGCATGCGCCATTCCTTTGAGGGTGATAGGGCGTTGTTCGGGATCGGTCGATCCCATAGATGCAGTATAGTTCATCCATCACTCATCCTTGGAAGCAGGCTCCCTGGTCAGAATGTATTCGCTTCGGGCACCCATAAATCTGGATGAAATCCTGACAGATGGCCTTAGCTGCGGCTTCTGCTGTCTGGTCTTTGGTAGGCGTCACTACTGCGAACTTGGTGAAGTGATCAGTCATGACTAAACAGTGTCCATAACCATTGTATGAAGTTCCTATCAGCAGGTAGTCAATCATCAGGACTTCCAAGGGGGCAGAAGTTCGGATGGTCTGAATGGGAGCTCTTTGTTCTGGGGGCTTGTTCAACTCGCACTGGCGACATGTTCGGCAGACCCCCTCGACTTCTTGCCGCAGTTGAGGCCAATACACCAGCCGTTGCAACCACCGAAAGGTCTTCTCTACGCCGAAGTGAGCACCTCTTCTATGAGCTTCCTGGGCTAGCTGTGTTACCAGCGCTCCTGGAACTACTACCTGCCAGGTAACATCAAACTCTCGAGGTAGCTGGATTCTTCGGCATAGCAAGCCATCCTTCAGGAAGAGCCTCTACCACTGACCTAGGATTTGTAGGGTAGTTGGAAGTGCAGCGGCTCTGGCTTCCTGGTTGGGTCTTTGACCAAGGGCGACCCATTCTCTCAGCTTTGCCAGCTCTGGGTCGGATTGTTGCAGATGTATCCACTCGTCTCTTGAGCGGCCCAGAATTTGAGTGGGCCTCGGCTCCTCTCTGGTCTCCTGGGCGTCGACCACGGCAGCGGCGAACTGGCTGAAATTCGAAATCTCGTCGCCTTCGAGCTCCTCATCTCTGTCCCTCTTCGGCCCCGTCTGAGTGACCCGGGACAGGGCATCTGCATGAGTGCTCATTGCCTTGGACCGATAAGCGATTTTATATTGGTATTTGGACATCCTTGCGACCCACCGCTGCTCTAACGCTCCCAGTTTGGCGTTCTCCAAGTGGGCCAAAGGGTTGTTATCTGTCCGCACTTGCACTTCTGACCATGACAATTACTCAGCAAATTTCTCGGTCATGGCCCACACCAGTGCCAGTAGCTCCAGCTTAAACGAACTGTAGTTGTCTGGATTCTTCTCCGTATCTCGGAGCGACCTGCTGGCATACGCGATCAACCGCTCTTTTCCTCCTTGCACTTGAGCCAGCACTGCTCCCAGTCCATGCAAGCTTCCATCAGTGTACAACATAAAAGGATGCGAAAAGTCAGCGTAGGCCAGAATTGGGGCATCCGTTAGCGCCATTTTCAATGCTCGGAATGCCTCTTCTTGTTATGGACCCACTGAATGGGCTGCCGCTTGGCTCCCCCAGCCGTTCCTCTCAGCAATTCATTGAGTGGGATCGCAATCTTAGCGAAGTCTTTAATGAATCTGCGGTAGTATCCAGCGAGCCCCAGAAATGCCCTCAGTTCTTTTAGATTGGCGGGTGTGGGCCACTTCTGCACGGCAGCTACTTTCTCCGCAGTGGGGTGCACTCCTGCATTGGACACAGTGAGCCCCAGATATTCAATTTGTCGCTTGAAGAGACGACACTTACGAGGCTTAATTTTCAGGCCGTGCCTTTGAAGCCGTTCTAACACTTGTTCCAGTCGGCGGAGATGATCTTCAAACGTAGCGGAATAGATAATTATATCGTCCAGATATATTAAAGTGGCTTCAAAGTTGAGGTCCCCCAAGCATCTCTCCATCAGTCTTTGGAAGGTTCCCGGCGCATTTGTTAGCCCGAACGGCATACGATTGAACTCAAACAGGCCCATAGGGAGAACAAAAGCTGTCTTCGAACGATCCTTCTCAGCTACTGGGACCTGCCAATAGCCACTGGCCAGGTCGAGGAAAGAGAAGAACTTGGCGCTTCCTAGCGCAGATAGAGACTCTTCAATTCGGTGGAGTGGATAGGAGTCCTGTACTGTACAGGCATTCAGCTTCCGATAGTCCACACAGAATCTCAGTGTACCATCCTTCTTCCAGACCAGCACGATAGGAGCCACCCAAGGACTCTGACTTTCACAAATCACGCCGTTCTGCAACATGTGGGCCAATAGCTCTTTCACTTCCTGGTACATTTGAGGCGGGATGTGTCGATATCTCTCTCGGATGGGAGCAGTATTTCCGGTGGGTATTTCGTGCTGAATGTCCCGAGTGCACCCGAAATCATCTTCGTGTTGTGCAAACACTCCCTGATATCGCTGTAGAAGTTGTTCGATCTGCCTTACTTGTCCAGCAGAAAACTCAGTAAGATTAGCCTCCATTTTCTCCAAGAGGTGGCGCCCAGTCAAGGGTTCTCTTCCATTCTCCTGGCTGTTGAGGGACACCTCCAGGGTCCATAGCTCTCCTTCCACAGGTGCCAGCCCTATAGCGTCAGCTCTGGTAAGGGCCTCGGGCATTATACACACTCGCTCCACCTCTTGTCGGGGCAACAACTGTAAATTCGTGCCACTTAGGTTGATGCAGCCGTCTCTCAACTCTTCTCTGCTTTGCTGTTGGAGGCAATCTCTCAAGCCTTGGGTAGGGGGGTCCAGACCTCATCTGTCGGCGGGCGACGTCTGGTTCCGCGAACTCACTCAGCACCGCAAGCAGGCTCCGAGTCTCCTCAGCAGGCACAGCACTCGGGTCACATCTGTGAGTGATCTGGAGCTCTTCCACCACCGCCCGGCTGTGGCACCTCACAGACCTCTGGCTTAGGCCTGCCACGCGGGGCTTCCCAGCACGAAGAGCACACGTCCCCTCCTCTCTGCTGCTTGGCACCAAAATCTCCTCAGGCTGGCCTCCTATCTTCAGGAACTCCTTCCTGGAAGTCACCTGATCAGGTCCAGCGTCTAAATCTGCTCTCCCTTCAACTTCCCTTGTATATCTTGGTTCCGCCTGACTGTGTTTGGCCAGCAGATGGTAGTCTCTCTCCATCTTTGAAGCATCATGTACTAGTTCTCTTAAAGGCTCTCTCGTCTCTACTACACATACACTGCTCATAAAAATAATGGAAACACTCAAATAACACATCCTAGATCTGAATGAATGAAATATTCTCATTAAATACTTTGTTCTGTACAAAGTTGAATGTGCTGACAACAAAATCACACAAAAATCATCAATGGAAATCAAATTTATTAACCAATGGAGGCCTAGATTTGGAGTCACCCCCAAAATTAAAGTGGAAAAACACACTACAGGCTGATCCAACTTTGATGTAATGTCCTTAAGACAAGTCAAAATGAGGCTCAGTATTGTGTGTGGCCTGCACGTGCCTGTATGACCTCCCTACAACGCCTGGGCATGCTCCTGATGAGGTTGCAGTTGGTCTCCTGTGGGATCTCCTCCCAGACCTGGACTAAAGCATCCGCCAACTCCTGGACAGTCTGTGGTGCAACGTGACGTTGGTGGATGGAGCGAGACATGATGTCCCAGATGTGCTCAATAGGATTCAGGTCGAGGGAACGGGCGGGTCAGTCCATACCTTCAATGGCATCATCATGCAGGAACTGCTGACACACTCCAGCCACATGAGGTCTGCCATTGTCCTGCATTAGGAGGAACCCAGGGCCAACCGCACCAGCATATGGTCTCACAATCTCATCTCGGTACCTAATGGCAGTCAGGCTACCTCTGGAGACCACATGGGGGGTTGTGCAGCCCTCCAAAGAAATGCCACCCCACACCATTACGGACCCACGGCCAAACCGGTCATGCTGAAGGATGTTGCAGGCAGCAGATCGCTCTCCACGGCGTCTCCAGACTCTGTTATGTCTGTCACATGTGTTCAGTGTGAACCTGCTTTCATCGGTGAAGAGCACAGGGCGCCAGTGGCGACTTTGCCAATCCTGGTGTTCGGTGGGAAATGCCAAGCGTCCTGCATGGTGTTGGGCTGTGAACACAACCCCCATCTGTGGATGTCGGGCCCTCATACCACCCTCATGGAGTCGATTTCTAACCGTTTGTGCAGACACATGCACATTTGTGGCCAGCTGGAGGTCATTTTGCAGGGCTCTTGCAGTGCTCGTCTTGTTCCTCCTTGCACAAAGACGGATGTAGCGGTCCTGCTGCTGGGTTTTTGCCTTCCTACGGCCCCCTCCACATCTCCTGGTGTACTGGCCTGTCTCCTGGTAGCTCCTCCAGCCTCTGGACACTACGCTGACAGACAAAGCAAACCTTCTTGCCACAGCTCGCATTGATGTGCCATCCTGTATGAACTGCACTACCTGAGCAACTTCTGTGGGTTGTAGAGTCCGTCTCATGCTACAACGAGTGTGAAAGCACAACCAACATTGAAAAGTGACCAAAACATCAGCCATAAAGCATTGATACTGAGATGTGGTCTGTGGTCCCCACCTGCAGAACCACTCCTTTATTGAGGGTGTCTTGATAATTACCAATAATTTCCATCTATTGTCTATTCCATTTGCACAACAGCATGTGAAATAGATTGTCAATCAGTGTTGCTTCCAAAGTGGACAGTTTGATTTCACAGAAGTTTGATTTACTTGGAGTTACATTCTGTTGTTTAAGTGTTCCCTTTATTTTTTTGAGCAGTGTAGTTTTAACTCTTTAATGCCCAATGATGAATATATTCGTCTTGTAGCATGTCAGGGACTTTGGAACAGTCTCAAAAGCACAGCCCACTCTGCACTGGGCAGATGTCGGCTATATTATATAGATGAGATCTGACTCTTAACGACAGCACTTGATGTACCAGACATTTGCTGCTGTTAACCTGTTTAATGCCGTTGTCAGTTGCTGACATTAGCATTTAAGCGTGACATGATCACATGGAGCCGTTGGGTTGCTATGACAGTTATGACAGCTATGACAGTTTCTATGTTATGTGATCTCCCCTGTGATTTTTACTATATACTGCAGTACTCTTGTATTGCTGTGTATAGCATAAGCGAACAGACGATTGCAGGTTGAAGTCCCCTTAGGGACTAACAAATAAAGTAAATTAAAAAAAGATTTAAAAAATGTAAAAAAAGAAAATCAAAATTCAAATCACCCTTTTTTCTCCAGGTAAAATTAAAGTAAGGAAAAAGAAATAAAAAAAAACAAAAAAACACATATTTGGTATCAACATGTTCATAAAAGTCCGAACTATGAAAATATAAAATTAATTGGCCCAATCTGTAAAAACTATCAAGCAAAAAGAAAATCAAAAAGCCAAAATTGTTTTGGTTGTTACAACTCCACAAAAAGATGCATTAAGAAGTGATCAAAGAGTCGTAACTACCCCAAAATAGAATCAATTAAAATATCAGGTCACTACACAAAAAAAGAAGCCCTCACACAGCTCCATCGACCAAAAAATAAAAATATTATAGGTATTCGAAAATGGCGACTCAAGCTAATTTCCGTTTTTTTATTAATTATTTGAATTTTTCTTCACCACTTAGACAAAAAAAAATGCAGGTTTGACATCTTCAAAATCGTACTGACCTGATTGGTCCAGGCATTTAGCCGTGCATAAAGATCGGACATCAGACAGAAGAAATTCATTTTTATATATATGTATAGAGACAGCATTAGTCACTATTCTGAATTCCATGACTTTTCTTATTTCGTACTTAAGATTTACCCTGACCCACTTCTGTTTATCACAGGATGCTGAAACTTCACATGTGTAATGATATAAGTCTCTATAGGTTACGTGCCAATTTGCAACTCAGAATTGATAACGGTCTTGATTTTACAGGTTCTGAAGTGGTGTGAGGTTTGATAGTGGACCCAGTGGAATACAGAGCAGTCATCAAGTTCCTTTACTTGAAAAGCCGCACACCAAGGTAGATGTTCGATGAGATGAAAGAGGTTTATAGTGACGATTCCCCATCATAAGATGTAGTCAAGAACTGGCATCGTTTGGTGCAAATCGCTCCAATTCCAGGGTGACCCCACTCTGCTATTGATGAACACACCATCCAGCAAGTGGAGGTCGCCATTTTGGAAAATTGCCACATAACCATTCGCCACCTAGCCCAAAATGTCAAGATTAGTGTGAGTTCCGTGGAAAAAATCATCCAAGACCATCTTCACATGCATAAGGTATCCGCTCGCAGGGTTCCCCGGCTGCTCACACCTTTTCAAAAGCAGAAACGAGTCGAATGCTCTCAGGCTCTATTGACGATGTGCAATGGAAACAGGAGGACTTTTTCAACAGACTGATCACACAGGATGAAATCTGGTTCCATCACCATGATCCTGAGACTAAAGTCCAGTCGATGCAATGGAAGCATCATGACTCACCGCCTCGAAAGAAGACACGAGCCCAACCCTTGGCAGGCAAGGTCATGCTCACAGTATTTTGGGACCAGCACAGAGTAGTATTGATGGATTTTCTACCAAAGTGTACCGTGATCACTGGGGCATACTATGCTTCACTGCTGCGGAAATTGCGAGAGGCCATCAAAACCAAGAGATGTGGCATGCTCACCAAATGGTGCCATCCTTCGAAAGGACAATACACCAGTTCACACCTCACATGTTGCCCAAATGGAAACATGCTCCTGTGGCTTTGAAATTCTACCGCATTTCCCTTATTCACCCGACCTCGCACCATCGGACTTCCACCTCTTTCCAAAAATGAAGGTTTTTTTCCAGATTATGAGACTGATTTCCGAAGTCACAACATGGCTTTTGGAGCAACCTGTCGGCTTCTACAAGCGAGGTGTTTACAGTTGCTTAAAGAGATGGTAGAAGTGTGTATCCATAGGTGGCACCTATGTAGAGAAGGACTAATAACTGTGCCAAGTTTCATTGCACTCAGTCCACAGGAAGTGGGTCAGGGGAAATCTTTAATGAACGCCCCTCGTACATAAATTGTTCTCCAATTTGTGCTTGACATTTTTCTAAATAGAAATAATAGCAAAAACCTTAATTGGATAAAAAGAAGGAGGTTTCCCTATAAATATCCTAATGTTAAATAGCAATTTTAGAATTTTTTTTCATTTATTTATTTATTTATTAACAAGTACAGCAAAATACACACGCAAGGTAACATTAGTTCACAGCCTCCAGGTGTTCCAGCTGGAAACTCCAGTAATCTTAAAGGGAATCTGTCACCACTTTGGAGTTATCAGCCCTCTACTATGGGCATACAGGTGATAGAAAAATAAATCTATACATACCTGTATGGCCCATGGTAGAGGTCTGATTGCAGAAAAAAGCAGTTTAATCAATTCTATTTTGTACAGGCTTGGTGTCCGGGGGGCGCCAAGCAATCCCCGCCTATGTGCTTATTATTCCTCCAAATCCCCACCTATATGCTTAATTATCATATCCTCCCCCCCTCCCCTGTACATCACAGGGCCCTGTGACAGGCCTTGTGATGTGTACTGTGCTCCCTGACTTCCTGGGCATGCGCAAAGTGCCGCTCACATAGAACGCTCTTTGCTTCATCCCAGCCTCGTCTGCCTGTGCACTGCGCCGCAGGGTTCTATTGTGCAGGCGCCGGGAAGTGACAGTGACCTTCGGTGACCCGGTAGCTGTGAACTCTGGTAGCCTTTAAGGTTACTTGAGTTCACATCCATCGGGTCTATCGGTGGCTCAAGTGCTGGAGTGTTGGACTCGTGGTCGTTCATCAGTACAGCACTTGAGCTGCCCTGTTGAGAACCGGGCGCTGTGAACTAAATTAACTTTACTGACGTCACCTCAATTCACAGTGGCCGGGTCTCGCAGAGTGCAATGTGAGCCTTGTAAGTGGCTTATGCTCCAGTCAATGGAGCTGCATTCTCTGAAAGGAGCTCCATAAACTGGATGAAGAAGACTGGGATCATCATGGGACCTCCATGTTATGGATTATGGCGGATGGATTATTTTTTTTAATAAATGGGGGAAAGAGGGAAATTAATTTTCAAATAAAGATTTTTTCCTGTGTGTTTGCTTCTTTTTACTTACTGGGTTACTAATGGGGTTGTCTTATAGATGCCTTTCCATTACTAACCTGTGGGCTTGATGTCAGCGGACATTACACCCCTGACATCAACCCCACGATCCCATTACCCCAATTGCCACCGCACCAGGGCAATCGGGAAGAGCCGAGGCTATGCTCCAGAGTTGGAGCATCTAATGGATGAGCTATTTCTGGGGCGGCTAAGGGCTGGTATTATTATGCTGGGAAGGGGTCAATATTAATGGCCGTTTCCAGCCTATTAGTATCAGCCTCCAGTTGTCTGCTTTGCCTTAGCTGGTTATTAAAAATAGGGGGGACCCCACGTCATTTTTTTATGCTCCCCCCATTTTTGATAACCAGCAAAGACAAAGCAGACAGCTGGGGCTGATATTAACAGAATGTGAAGGTCCATGGATATTGGCCCCTTCCCAGAATAATAAGACCAACTCACAGCCGTCTACTTACTCTTGGCTGCTTATTAAAATTGGGAGGACACCATGTCGTTTTCTTCATTTATTTGTTTAGTAGTATTTTTAATTTATTTATTAGCAATAAATAAATGAAAAAAAAAAAACGGCATGGGGTCCCTCCTATTTTTAATAACCAGCTACGGAAGAGCAGACAGCTCAGAGCTGATAATAATAGCCTGGGAATATCCATGGTTATTGGGCCATTGTCAAACCTACAAATATCAGCTTGTAGCCGCCCCAGAAGTAGCGCATCATATTTGATGTGCCAATTCTGGCACTTAGCCTCAGCTCTTCCTGATTGCGCTTGTGCGGTGGCAATCGGGGCAATTGTTATTGGGGTTAGTAATGGAGAGGTGTCAGTCAGACACCCCTATAACTAACCCAGTAGTAAAAATAAATAAACCACTCACATAAAATTATTTTTACTTGATTAAAGACTTGCCCGCACTAGCCCTTGTACACCCATTAATTCATAAAATTATGCCACGAAGTAATCCACGTCCATCTTCTTCTTTGTGGATAGTAGTAAAGTTAACACTATGCACAGTTGGCTGCTGACGACTACTCTCCTCAACATCGCCTACTATCGCTGTTATCAGCGAGAGCAGGAGACACTGATGACAGCAGTAGTCACCTCGATGGCGCCTGACCGCCGGTAACCTTGTCATTGCCGGTTACAGCTGCTGGTTCACACTCTGTCAACTGTGTGACAGCATGGGAACCATGATATACAGTGACTATGACCGGCGGTGACTTCAGTAAGGTTACCGTATATCAGAGCCGCTGTTTTCTACACTGTCGCATGGATGACAGAGTGGGAACCGCTGGATGTTCGGGCCCCCATTGACTTGAATTGGGTTCGGGGTCAAGTTTATATACCGAATCGAACTTTTAACTCTAGTTCGGCCGAGTCCAACAAAACCCGAACATCCACTCATCCTTACTTATGGTATATTCTGCGATACACTTACCTTAGTGACCTGTATGACATCTGTAAGGCGGCGGTATTCACAGCGTGCAGTAACTGAGGCAGTGACCCAAGCAAGTCCAACATAAACAGCTTTATTCAGCAACTCACGGGTAAACAGAAAAGTCCTCCGGTTCACAACCGGGTTAACACCAGTCCTTAAACAATGGTTGCCATGGGCAACGGCCACGCCGGGCCGCTCAGAGCCTGACAGGTGCAGAGCCTTCCTAGGCGGTGGTTCAGCCACACTTAATCCTCATGAGCTTTCCTGCTAAGCTCCTAGCAGGTTCCAATACAGAACAACACTAATCCTTAGTGCAGGGTTTTTAAAGGACCTGTGGCAAGAGCCACTGGAAAACCCGGGTTGGAGGGAGGAGGCCGCCCCACTGCCTTCCTGTAGCCTCCTCCAAGAAATGAAGGCCCTGCCGGGTTTTCCTAATCTGCCTTAGCCAGATAGCCTGACCAGGTCAATGCTCACCTTCATTCCTGCATTGCAGCCGCAGGGGAGTATGTGACTGTAATGCACTCCAATGGATTTAATAGGTCTCTGTACACATTCTGGGGGATATATAACGTCCCTTGTATACGATCCCAGTCACTGCCTCACATACCATATATTTATTTATTTATTTTACTCACTTATATAGCGCCATTAATTCCACAGCGCTTTACAGACATTATCAGCATTATCACAAACTAAAGTCTAATACATATTACAGGGTGATCTTTTTCATCAGCTATTATCTATCATTTATTATCTATATATTTATTGATAGACTATTTTGTGTCCAAGCTATTGACTTTCTCTGGTCTGTGATCTTCTGGTCATGTTACCATGTTTTATTATCCACCAATTCAGATGTGGATTCTATTACACAACATGCAGTCCCTTTCTTTTATTATACCATGTTTTAAATGTATTCACACCATTGCTTTAGTTGGATGTGCGCCTGCTTTTCATCTTCTTGCATGATTACCTCACTCCCACTGCTTGATCAATAAAGTTTACATTATCATCACCATATCCTATATTGACCTGCTTTTTCAGCCTTTCAGCTGAGGTGTGTAGTATGCTTTTCTGCAGCAGCGGAGTTGTGTGTTGTGAGGTTTTGCAGCACCTGAAGTGTTCTTAATTTGCATCTAAGAATAATGTAACCATATGAATAGAGATTGGTATAGATCCATATTTACTTACAGTGAGCATTGTAGCAAAGCCAGGTAGGATAGGGTCAAAACCTAGCTCTACAGGTTCTGATTATTTCCACCTGGCTGGCACTCCATATAATCAGGCTAGGTGCTCACTTTAGTCAATCTGCTGGGGGGAGGGGGTGAAGCTGACCGGAGTGAGTGTTATTGTAGCTGTAGAGCGACTGCAAAGGCCGTGTGCACCAAACTGCAAGTATCACTGGTGGCTATAGACAATAGCTGTTTTGTTTGACCTAACTGGGACTAGCTCAGCAGTGTCTGAGTAGCCAGGGTCTATTTTGTGTATTAGCGCCTGGACAAGGCTAGGGATTTATGTTTATGGTTTTATGTTTTGGTGCTGTGCAACCTGCGCAAATAAATGTCACATTGTTTCACAAGAATCCAATGTCTGTGTGAACACTACTTAATGCCTACCTGAGA
This sequence comes from Phyllobates terribilis, assembly GCF_046119375.1. Classification (NCBI taxonomy): domain Eukaryota; kingdom Metazoa; phylum Chordata; class Amphibia; order Anura; family Dendrobatidae; genus Phyllobates; species Phyllobates terribilis. The sequence continues at coordinate 5,602,097 of NW_027362855.1, read as the reverse complement.
GTGTGAAACCCTACAGTGTATGTGTGTGCACTCATACATAAAGATCAATCTCTATATCCTCTAAGGAAAGAAGCACTATACAAAACTGATATTGCAAATAGCTGCAAGCTTTAGAGTACTGACCCAGTATCGTTCATATACAGTACATATGGCACGTCCAATGTACCCATGTTTTCTCACACCATGGGATCAAGAGATCCATAGATGGGTGTCTGTTAATTTGGTAGATGGCACTAAGTTTTTAATACCTATAATGGTTGAGATATACATACAACCATCTGGAGAATAATTGATAGTCTTCCATGAATGGCACCTTTTTCTTCTTATACCAGAAACAGTAGCGGGCCCACCCGAAGATACGCTACCCTTAACTATATTGGAGTGCACAGCTCCCCAATATAGTTAATCCAGGGCAGCACAGCATGCAGCAAGGACACATGGTGCTTGCATATTATGGGGCAGTGAGGAAAATTGTGAGAGAGAGAGCGGCGTGGGGGTGAGTGGACCATGTGAAGTGTTGGGACAGTATGGAGAGGATGGAGGAGTGGGGAACAATATGGAGGAGTGGGGGATCATTTGGAGAAGTCGGACACATTATGGAGAGGTGGGGGGGCCCTATGCAGAATTGGAAGCGTGGGGGGACCATACGGTGAAGTGGAACTGTTGGGGATTGCATGGAGAAGCAGAGGCACAGTATGGAAAAGTGGGAGCATGGGGGTACCATATGTAAAAGTGGGGGACATTATGGAAAGATGGGACAGTGGGGGGACTGTATGGAAAAATGGGAGCGTGTGGGGACCATACAGAGAAGTGGGAGAGTGAGGAGATTGAATGGAGAGGTGAGAGCTTTGGGGACAATATGGAGAAGTGGGGGCACAGTATAGAGAAGCTGGATAAATGTACTGACAGTGGATCTGGGAAAGGTAAACGCCTTATAGAGCCAAAGGTTATAGGGACTTTTATTGTATATGACGGATGTTAATGTGAAGGCACAGTATTACTGACGGTGGTTCTGTGTACAAGGAAGCTGTGGGGACCTCCTACTCTGTATAAGAGAGCTGTGGGTCCTCTATACTGTGTATAGAGGAGCTGTACATTGGGGGACCAGGTGGACATTATTAAATATTAAGTGGGCATTGTGACAAAATCACTGGAAAAGTGCTGGAGGGAGATGCAGCACTGATGTTGTTAGCTCCACTAATTTAAACCTAAGAAAATGCTCCAGCACACTAAGTGCTGAGAGGGGTTAATCGGTCATGTTTAGTGCTAGCTTGATTAAACAGCTGTACAGTGGTAGGAGTCCAGAGGATAAATACCCAGCCTTCTAGAGCATTCAGTGTGGGGTGGGCCTGGAGGTGAAAGCTCTGGAACTGTGTTTTCATGTTAAGGAAGGCTAAACCTTATGGTGTTTGTTCTTGAAGCAGATGGATTCTCATAGAAACAAGGACTGTGCTACACCTTATGTTTTGTTTTCCTCTTAAGGCTATGTTTGTTTTGATAACTTGTACAGGGGAAGATTTAAAGAGACAGTGTTCCTGTGTCTTTCTCTATGTGCAGCCAAGTGAGTCGATCTACCACAGCATTTAAGAAGCATTACTGGGGCACTCGGGGTATTGTAGTCATCAAAGAGGCAAAATGTGGATACTTTTCTATGGCATTTATACAGGGCATTAATGTTTTCAAGGAAGCAATCTTACCATGAAGAGGGCACAAATGAGGCATTATTACTTTGTAAGGGGCAAAGTGGTTAGGTATTACTATGCGGGGCAGTAAGAGGAGCTCTGTTTTTGTACCCCAAAAAAGTACAGTAATAGGGACACATACGACAGCAGCGGCTCAGTATTGGGATAGTAGCAGGATGAGGAGTTTGTGCAGATTGGGTATACAGTAGATGGGGATGGGGCTGGAAATGTGAGAAGTCAATTGTGCTTTTTGCTGTAATCTCTGTAGACAAGTCGTAACTGGAAGAAGTTGTCATGTCGGTCTGGGATGGATGGAAAAGACAGGAAAATGAACTACTCTACCAGAAAGGAATGTCAGCTGTAAGTTACTATATATAATGTAATATTAGGGGTGTGCTGGTGAGCAAAACACTCAAAGCTGCAGCAGATAACACACAGCTACCACAAGCTGTGAAGTAAAAATAATAATCAAGAGTCAAGGGTTATATCTGCGCTGGTTCAAGTGATGGTGAATGGATGTCAAGGATTGGACAAAGAGGGATTTAATGTTAAAACAGATTGTAGTTTATTAGGCACAAAAGAAAAACGTGCATAAAAGTATTAAAATGAGGATTACCTTTTGATGTTCCCTGGTAGAGTAGAAAAGGGTGGTCTATAGAGCGGGATGTCTCAAAGGAGAGTTAGCCTTTCTGCAGGGAATATATTAGAAACACGGTAATTGGAAAGCAATACTCAAATAGAGGGACGATTGTGTCTAGCTTAGTACACGGATTTTACCTGATAATGTTTCAATGGTAGGTATGATGTGTCTAGCTCATGTGATTCCGTGCTGGGTATAGGGCACTAGAGAAGAAAATAAAAGGCCGTGAGAGACACATTAAGCATAAATATGAATATGAATAAAAGATGTAAAAGATCATATTAAATAAAACGAAATGGTTACCACTGGGTGGTGGAGGCCCCACAGCTATTTATCTCTGGGGTAATTAAAAGTGGCTATATAAGTCCACCTGCACTCCTGGTGGAGTGTTGATAGTATGTGGTATATTTGGCTACTGGCCACTGGCTGATGACCAACATGTATCAGTGTCAGTAATGTACCCGGTACACAATAAGGGCTTGTACTCGGCTGGTGGATGCCGCACTGAACGAGAAAGATGCAGGTGTTAGCCTGGAGAGATTTCATACACTTCAGCTGGAGCTGCCGGTTAGTCTGCTTATGATGTAGAAGTGGACTTGCCAGTTGTCTCGCTGCGCTGAGGTAGGTGAGGATGTGCTGTAGACAGGGACGGACTGGGACTGAAATTCAGCCTGGCATTTGAAATCACACAGGCCCATGCTCTCCCCGCCCTTGTGACCACATGTATGCAAATTTCATACTTGCGGTCACATGATCAGGAGCATAACTCCAGTAAGTGTGAGGGTTGCAATTGCACCCGGGCCCTGGAGCCTAGGGGTTCCAAAAGTCCCCTTGGCCTATATGAAAAGACCAATGCTATTAACGGCTTGCAATAATTGGGAGCCCCATTAGAGCTTTTGCTTTACGGCCCATGCTGTTCAAGTTACACCACGGCACATGATCACCAACTCCCAGTGCCATCACCGGAGAATCCTCCCAGCACACGACCTTTGTGAGGATTCAGAAGTCCGCGGTCATATAGAGCCACTGCAGACTTTAACTTCAAGCTTGGAGAAATACTTCAACCAAAAACACTGTACTAAGATTGATATCACCACCATAGATGCAGAAAATATATGTGTGTGTACTGTGCAGATTCTCGCTGATTGTTGTCATTCATTTTCCCTTTTCCTTTGCGTTCCTTCCAGACCACCATGACCTCTTCTTCCATCCATAACTCGTCCCTGCAAAATGTAACACACAGATATCTACTTATTTTCCAGGACCCCCCTCGCATTTTGCCACTTTTACACAAACCACAACTTGTGATACGTTATAATAATTCTCCTGTGCCTCCTTTAATAATGCTCCCCCTTGACCTCTTATAATAATGACCCTGTACCTCCTTATAATAATAAAAATATCAACTGAGCTTTCTTATATTAATAATAATAATGACTCTTTGCTTCCCCTACAATGATAACAATCCCCCCTTTGTTCCTCCTTATAATAATGACCCTCAGTGCCTCTTGATTGTAATAATGCTCCTAAGCAGGGGCGTACATAGAATTAACAGGCGCCCCATAGGAAAAATCCTATCATGTCACAGTCAAAGAAGAGCAAATCTCCAAACATTTTAAGAAACGGAGAAGGAAATGTATTGCAGCACTTAGACAGTTTTTTTGCCCCTATTGAAGCCTCTAAGTGGTCTCACTCACTATGATACCCCTTTCATGACCCCCGTGGATTATTATGCCCCCACAAAGTATGACGACCCCACACAGTATGGTTGCCCCACAAATCTTACAGAAAGTATGATCTCCCTCCTCACAGAGTAAGATTGTCACTGCAGCCTCCCATAAAGTATGGTATCCACCACAGCCCCCAGTATATAGTATGAGAGGCTCCACAGACCTCCACACGCTATGATGTCCACCACAGCCATCTCACACAGTATGATGTCCATCCCAACCACCCTACACAGTAAGATGGTCCCCCATAGCCACCCCACACAGTATGATAGATTCCCCATACACTATGAAGATCCCTTATAGCCCCAATACCATATGACAGTCCCCCCACAGCCCCGTATATAAAGTGTGATGTCCATCAAAGCCATACAGTATGGCCGTACAGTATGAGGACCCCACAGCCCCCATAGAGTATAATGTCCCCCATAAAAATCCCATACAGTATGATGGTCACCACAGTCCCCAACTTAGTATAATGTTCCCCATAAACCTCCACACAGTATATTGTCCACCACTTCCCAACAGACCCCTATGTAGTATATTGGTCCCCCCAATAGTACACTATATAGTATGGTGGTTCAGCCCACAGTCCCTTATATACTATGGTGCCACCATATTATATAGGAGGCTATGAGGTGAAACATCATACTATGTGGGGGGCTGTTGGGGGCACCATCATTGGGCAGGGACAGCTAATAGAGTCTCACGGCTTTCAGTATCACCTCTATGCTGATGGCACACAGATCTACCTCTCTGGACCTGAAATCACTTCCTTACAACCAGAAGCCCACAATGTCTGTCCGCTATTTCATCCTTCTGCTCTGCTAGATTTGTAAAACTTAAGGCTAAAACCAAATTCATCATCTTTCCACCATCTCTTCAACCCCCCCACCTGACATAGCCATCCAAGTCAATGGCTACTCACTCTCCACAGTCCCGCAAGCTCGCTGCCTAGGGTAACCCTGGTCTCTGATCTGTCCTTTAAACCACATATCCAAGCCCTTCCTGCCGACTCCAACTCAAAAATATCTCCCAGATCTGCACATTCCTCAGCCACGAATCTGCAAAAACACTAGTGCATGCCCTCATCATCTCCAGCCTCGACTACTGCAACCTCCTGCTCTGTGACCTTCCCTCTATTTCAAAACCCTAACCTTGGCATACAAAGCCATTCACAACCGGTATTCTCCATACATCTGTGACCTGGTCTCCCGCTACTTACCTCAACATAACCTCCGATCCTCACAAGAGCTCATTCTCTACTCCCCCTTTTATCTCCTCTTACCACAGTCGCATACAAGATTTCTCCTGTGCATCCCCCCTACTCTGGAACTCTCTACCCCAACATATCAGACTGTCGCCTACCGTGCAAACCTTCAAAAGGAACCTGAAGACCCACCTCTTCCGACAAGCCTGCAACCTGCAGTAAGCACCACACCACTATACCGCTGCACGACCAGCTGTGCCCTCACCTACTGTATCCTCACCGATCCCTTGTAGTCCACTCTCCTCCTGCTCAAGTCGATGACCTGTATTGTTTAAGATTATTGTACCGTTTTTTATTATGTATACCCCTTTTCACATGTAAAGCTCCATGGAATAAATGGTGCTATAATAAATAATAATAATAATATGATGGTCCGACTCACAGCGCCCTATTTAGTGTGATGGTCCCCCTCACCCCAAAAATTAAAAAATACGTATACTCACCTAATCCAGACACCGCATCCTTCGTCTCCTCTTCTATTTATTCTTGCCATGGATGCTGGCGGCGCGTTGCAGTGATGTCATTGCACCTCTGACGTCCCCTGCTTGGTGCTGGCCTCCGGCAGGTCATGGACAGGAGGGACACCTGCAGCCTGCTGGGTTAAGTGATGGAGCCAGCGACATTGTGCTCCATCACAACTGTTAACAGTATGGGCGTCTTGACCATGCAGATTCTGATAACAATGTAGCAGATCAGGAGGCCCACGACTAGACAGGCCCTTCTGGCATTTGCCACAATTGCTAGATGGCCAGTCCGGCCCTGGCTGTAGATGACAGAACAACTCACCAGTCTTCTTGCGAGAGCGGGATGATAGCGCAGCTGTATGCATGGTGCCAAGATGGCTGGTAGCAGTCTCCGTGCCCACTGGTCGGCGGTGGGTGGTGAGTAATGCTGGAGTAGCAAGAAGAAAATGGTGGATGGTCCGTGATGGTGCACGCAGTCCTGGCCAGAGGCTGCATGCAGAGGACAGTTGGTAGAGGATGGCGCAGTCAGAGCTTAGTCAGGAGAAGCACCTGTGTGACGCGTGGTCACATGTATGACGTGATGTGGATCCGTACGGAGGCCTAGCAGGGCCAAATTCCTATGCATTTTGGAAATACAGCGTTTTCCTTCGTCAGGGATGGCCCTTCAAGGTCTGTGGATGTTTATATAGGAGGTTCCATACAGGTATTGTAGATCAATCAGTCCCATTGGTAGTATTACTGTGAATTAATAACATTAATTGAACCCAAACAGTTCGATCTCACTATTGAAACCTTTTGGTATAAAGGTGTCAAATTGGAATATCCAATAGCTTTCCACTCTGGACATCCGTTTGATAAAGTCACCTTTTCTCCAGTCTTTCTGCACAATTTATATGCCTGCCACTTGCATGTTTTTAATGGAGCCCCCATGCTTCTCTTGGAAATGTTTGGATGAGTGGTGCCCTTCAAATTTTTTCTTGATGTTCCGTAAGTGTTCCTCTATTCTGGTGCTCATTGGACGGATTGTGGATCCGATGTATATTTTGCTGCAAGAGCATTTGAGGCTGTATATAATGCCTTTCATTGAACAGGTTATGTGATCCTTTATAATAAATTCATTGGTCCCATTGTTGATATTCTTTTGTCTCTCACTATGTAGTGTTTTGCACACTACACATTTTCTACATGGAAAGAAGCCTTGAATAGCATAGAGTGACATTTGTTGTGTGGTGGATGGATTTTTGACAAATGGTGCTACTAAACTGCCCAAGTTCCATGCTTTACTGAAGATGACCTAGGTATTTCAAGTAAAAGATCACCTAGGGTTTTATTATCTTTCAGGTTGTTCCAGTGGCGGCATACTATTTTCCTCATAAGGTGTGTATTGGAATTGAAGGTGGTTATGATTGGGGGGGATATTGGTACGGAGAGTGCTTTTACTTATATGAGCACTCTTACTGCGTAACAGGTCTGAACGCATTATGTTTTGTACTGATTCTTTGGAGGAATGAAGGTGTTGATGGTCATACCCTTTTTCCAAAAATTTGTTGGTAAGGAGATTTTTCTTCATTCTCATAATCTTGTGGATTCAAACAATTGCGATGGAGTCGCATGTATTGGCTCAATGGTACATTCAAAAGCCAACTGGGTAAATGGCAACTATCTCTGCAGATGAAGCTGTTAGTGTCTGTTGGCTTAAAAAATGTTCGTGTAGCCAGACGTCCCCCATGGATGTAGATGTTCAGATCTAAAAAATTTATATTCTCAGTGCTAATGGTAGAGGTAAAGTTTAAAAAGAAATAATTAGAATTGATTTCTGTTAAGAAGGTGGAGAGAGAAAGTTGATCACCCAACCAGATAGATAATATGTTGTCTATAAAACGTCGCCAGAGGACCAGGTTCGCGTGCAGTTCCCCCCGGGGTATATGGTAGAATGTTCCCACATACCCGCGTAGAAGTTAGCGTAGCTGGGTGCAAACCCGCGTAGAAGTTAGCGTAGCTGGATGCAAACCTGATCCCCATAGCAGTGCCCCACCTTTGGCTGTAGTGGTTGTATTCATATTGAAATGAGTTGTGGGTTAAGATGAACAACATGCAGTCCTGAATAAAATTAACTTGGTCTGATGGGATTCCGCTGTATTCATTTAGAAAATGGGTAGCCGCCTGGCATCCCTTGTGGTGCTGGATGTCGGTATATAGACTCAATGTCAAGGGTCCCCAGGATGTAGTGGCTTTGCCATTGGACTTTGTCCAGTAGTCTTAAGACATGTGTGGTGTCTTTAAGGTACGATGGTAATAGTGGGACTAAGTTGTGGCTATCAACATATCTAGAAAGGTTGGAGGTTAAACTTTGAATGCCCGAAATAATTGGTCTCCCTGGCGGGTTATTCTGGGTTTTGTGGATCTTTGGTAGATAATAAAAAATTGCTGTCCTGGGGTGTGGGGTGTTGATGTACTCAAATTTGCACTTATTCAGGAATCCCTCCCTCCTCTGGTAATAAGGTAATTTATTTATTTTGTGTATAATGGGGTGGGGTCACTTTCCATGGGCTCATAGGTTCTGCTATCACTTCGGAGTCTTAGGGACTCGTTGTTGTTCTGTTGGTAGTCAAGTACCACAATACCTCCTCCCCTTATCTGCTGGGCGTATGACTATATTTTTGCTCCTTTGCAATTGAATTATTGCTTGGCATTCTCCCCTGGTGAGATTATTTTTGAGTTCGAACACCTATTGTCGCTAATCTTATGTATATCGTCAATTACATTTTTTAAAATGTTTCCATTGACGTATAGTATTCATTTAGGGGATTGAAATTTGATTTGTTCTTGAGGTCGGTGTGTTTGTAGTAGTCAGGAGGGGAATTGGATGAAATCAGGTTGGTTTGAGGTGTTTTTTTCAGAAAATGCTTTTTAATAGCTAGCTGTCTCATGAATTTCTTAATTCCTATGAATGCCCCGAACTTGTTAAACTTGGTAGAGGGAGCATATTTTAATCCTTTAGTAGTTTGACCTCGTTGTGGAGTAGGGAATATTGACTAAGATTGAAGATAGAGGTCTTCCCTTGAGTTAGTTCCTGAGTTGGTAACGTTTTCTTATTGGAAAGTTGCCTCCCCCTGCAACTCCTTTTCCCTTTTGCTTTGGTGCTAACTGAAAAAAATTAGACTTGGCTGTGTGTTTGCGTAGCTGTGGGGGATGGGATGAGGTAGTCTTTGTCCTCTCTAGCATAGTGCCTGGAGTTGCGTTGGATGTTTCTCGAGTGAGGGATGTAATTGGGTGGCAAATGGATGATATTGTTAAGGCCCCGTCACACTCAGCGACTCTACAGTGATTCCGACAACGATACGACCTGTCAGGGATGAGTTGCTGCGTCGCTATGTGGTCGCTGGTGAGATGTCAAACAGTCAGATCTTCCCAACGACGCAGCAACGATGTGGCGACCTGTAACGATCTGTATAACGATGCACGCCTATGTGTCTCTGTGTCTGAGTCATCAACAAGGTCGTTGGTAAGGTGTCAAACACACCGATACATGCTACCCAGCGGGGCCTCAACGATCAAAGAAATGTCCAGGCCATTCTGACATGACCAGCGATCTCACAGCAGGGGCCTGGTCGCTGCTAAGTGTCAAACATAGCGAGATCGCTGCTGAGGTCGCTGTTGCTTCACAAAACTTGTGACTCAGCAGAGCTCTCGCTAGCGATCTCGCTTAGTGTGACGGGGCCTTTAGTACTCAGAATGTTGAACATGTTCTGAGTATTAACCGGTATATTTGAAATGGGAGGGGGATCTCTGATCCCTTGAAGTGGTTATTACGACTCTCTGTGTGTTGCTGCCGGTGGATGAATCCTCGTCGGATGTTGGATAAATGGAGAATCTGTCCTCAGACATCGGTGTAGTGTTGGGTGTACTTTGTACCTTGTCAATGATTTCAAATACATTAGCTCTAGGTAGTGGGACGGCGGTGGAGGGTACTGGGACAGCATCTCTGCCAAATTTTCTCCTTTTTCTTTGTATACTTTCAGTTTCTTTGGTGTGGATCTTATTTCTAATGCTAGTGGTGAGACGGATAATTTCTGGATGGTTTTCGTGCGTTTTGATGCCATGATAAAGTTTATGAGTTTTTGCTTTACTCTCCATAAGTTGTTTTCGTTTTTCAATTATGAACGAGACAACCTGTTTAGACAATGACTTAAATATCTGGTTCCATCCGGCTAGTGTGGTCTGATCGCCTATATCTCCAGATAGGGGTTTGGATACATAAAGACAAGTGGGAATGCTGTCAAAGGCCGAATAAGGTTCCAGAGTAGCTACTTCCCAAAGATCCCGCATCTCGTTAAGGAGCAATTGTTCCAAAATTTTAAGTGATTCCTTAGTGTTGCTGATGTCAGCATTATTGGAGTTATTTAGTGACTCTGGCTGATGTGGTACATTGAAGAACCTCTGGATATTGTGGATACGATCCTTTTTATTAGTCCAGATAAAACACAGCTGCCCCAAGCTGTGAAGTAAAAATAATAATCAAGAGTCAAGGGTTATATCTGCGCTGGTTCAAGTGATGGTGAATGGGTGTCAAGGATTGGACAAAGAGGGATTTAATGATCAAACAGATTGTAGTTTATTAGTCACAAAAGGAAAACATGTGCGTAAAAGTATTAAAATGGTTAAAATACTGTGGATCAAAAAACTGTATATTGCTGGCGGGTTACAGACTGCAGATGCCAATTGTGGGCCCCAAGTCTCTGTAAGGGAACCAGAGAAGTGTTGTTAAGGACAGCGGTTGGTATATGTGTGGCTGTATAGCGTGTAGAATGAAGATGAGGATTACCTTTTGATGTTCCCTAGTAGATTAGAAAAGGGTGCTCTATAGAGCGGGATGTCTCAGAGGAGAGTTAGCCTTTCTGCAGGGAATATATCAGAAACACGGTAATTGAAATGCAAGACCCGGGCGGACGCCTGCGTTTTGGTAGCGTATATGGCCTCGGGAGAGTGAACGATTACCGGACAAAAGAAACAGAACTATTACATTTTAGATTAAATTCAAAAGAGAGGCAGTGTTTAGGAAAAATATATACAAGAATTTTATAAAAGAGACATTTACAGTACAGAATAGACAGTTACATAAAATAAACAGGATTACAGAAGAAACTTACTATAGAGTTCACGGCGACAAATTAGTGTAGCTGGAGGAGGGGCTTGCAGATTTGAGCGTTATTGAACGCGATCCATTGCTTATAGTATCTATACCCCCCTGGCAAAGAATATTGATCAATCTTCCGTCGGCTCTCTTATGCCGAAGGGGAAGATCGGCCCACACACCCATGTGATGACATCATATGGGCTCGGGCTCCAGTCTTCATTTTTGTATTAAAAACCTGTTTTTTTGGTACAACTTATCGCTCGTTGATCGCAGAAGCTAGCAAATGACGCCATTTTTTCCATTATGAATTTAGCTTTGTTTAGAGACCACGCATGGCATAGTTTTGATCCATTATTCTGGTGCTTTTGCACTACAGCCCCACGGACGGGTTTACTGTGTCAGAAATATATTCCTATCGTTCCCTAGCTGACCCTGCCACTAAAAATATGAGTCCCATTATTGTCAGAATTATGGAACTTAAGTTATTCCATATTTCGTATCGGCTCCGAAAATCCTGCAGTCTTTGTTAAACCCCCTTTGAGACTAAATGAGCCATTTCCCCTTTCCTTTCATCTCTGCCCCTATGCTGGAAGGTGTCAATCTATCCCAGGTCTGTGTTAAGAGGAAATGCATTTGTATGTTAAGTAGAGTAGGCTATTGAGCTTCTTGCACTGTTATTTGCATATGGACAGCTGCGTGGAGGGTCAACTCTTGTCTCCTGACAAAAGATGGATAAGGGAGGGGGGCTTCAGGGGAAGCAAGAAAGAATATGTTCAATATTTCTCAATGTTTTCTTGAGACATGAATATGAATAAAAGATTTAAAAGATCATGATAAATAATACTAAATGGTTACCACTGGGTGGTGGAGGGCCCACAGGTATTTATCTCTGGGGTAATTAAAAGTGGCTATATAAATCCACCTGTACTTCTGGTGGACTGTTGATAGTATGTGGTATAACTGGTATACAGATAAATATGCTTACGTATTTTCCTTTTGTGCCTAATAAACTACAATCTGTTTTAACATTAAATCCCTCTCTTTGTCCTTGACACCCATTTACCATTATTATTATTATAATAATCACTTGAACCAGCGCAGATACTGTATAACCCTTGACTCTTGATTAAGTTACTGTATATAACTGTACTGTAATTAAGTGTATGGTCTGCAGGTCTAGTATCTACCACTATATGATGTCCATATGGCAGTAATATCAATGTTGGTCGTTGTAGAGATTAATTTTTAGTAACAGCGTGGTCATCTGTGAGGTTCCTCTATACCCACGATCAGGGTTCACAGCCTTAGTTGTACACACGGTTACCTTGTTAAGGGCTCATTTAGATGTCTTGTCCCCCTGAGCTGAACCCCTAGCTATGCCTCTGACCAGAAACATACTGAATGGATCAATATACTTGCAGTTTACATATGCTATGTGGCTATTGCCCTTGGTTCACATAGGTCCCTGTGCAAACAATGTGGTTATGCTTCCTATACTATTATTAACATGCCATCCTTTTTATATACTAGATCTATCTGTAATTCCTCAATAGTAAAATATTGACAAAATATCTTCAAATTCTTTACAACCTTATACAGCCTGTGCAAGAGTGGACATTCTTCACTCCAATATGGCAGTTACACATAACTGAGAGTGCAACAGACATGCACAGATTTTGAGGGCAGCTCTCTGATCCATTATAGCACCACACATCTTAATGGAGAGTAGCGAGCATGTGCAAATCGGTCAGTGCAGCTGCAGACAATGACATCTTGGTGTCCCGGTACAAGAAATGTGCTTGGGATGACCTCCGCTTCTGGCAATCATGCTACAGAGAGATAGATCTATCTATTTATCAATAAGAGTCTAGAGATGAGCAAGTGTGGCACCGTGCTACTACAGGTACCACAGGACCCAAAAAGGGTGCATGGACGGACTTCTCCACAAGAGGCCCTCACTACAAACAGACACCTCCACCCTTCCACCTCATACCACCAGAGGGAGCCCTGTTAGGGATCTATATACTGGAGGGAGGAGTTAAGGGGGCAGAGGAGCATCTCAGGCTCACCCCAGGACACAAGCCGGACACCGGGTCCACGCCTACAGGGTTCTCTACACCCAGTAGGGACAACCGGCATAGCAGGAAGCTTCCAGACCTGAAGCTACCATCAATTTCAGGACTAGGAACCACGAAGGCCCCAGCGTCCAGGGATAGTGCTTGCCAGAGAAAAGTCCTACTACCAAGCAGTCAGGTGAGAGAGCAAAACAACATAGAAGCTAGGCCAAGTTCCAGGCTGGCCAGAAGCTTAGAGAGAGGAAGAAACGGACCGGGAGGCCTACAACCCACTCACTGGGGAGAGTCCTGAAGTGCACCCTTCCTATTAAGTACCCTGGACCCTACCTGCCGTTACACCAGTAAAGTACTGAAGCGAATCCCCTGTGTGCGTGTCCGTCATTCCCCCTGACCCGACCGGGCCACCTCTCACCTGCATCCCTTCTATCAACCCTGCCCCAGGAGCCCGCTCCGCTTGTGGGGAGCAGAAACATCCCAGTTGCCATCCCATCACCCCCGGAGGTCTGCAGCAACGCTGGTAACCATTACCAGAAACCACAGGTGGCGTCACGAGACAAACTATTAACCAAACCCCTTTTAAAGAGTGACCCCAAAGTACGGGCCGACTGCCATGACCTCCCAAGAAGGTAAAGGCGGGGTGCCGAGTCTCTCCCATATACCCCTGGGCGAGTCACAAGCGTGCTCACTACTGCTTGATCGAGCGTCGGGGTGCTCGGGTACGCTTGTTACTCGATCGAGTATTGCGGGTGCTTTGGAAGCATGATCAAGTCCTGCCCACATATTTAGTAGTTGTTCAACAGCCAATAAACATGCAGGGATTGCCTGTCATACACAGTAATGCCATAGCCATGTTCACTACTGGGATTACTGTGATTATATAAGACCCGATGACGCGATGCTCTGCACACTCTCCTCTGGAAGCAATTCAGGGAGAGTTGATCTAGGAGGGAGAGCTTAGATGAAAGCAGGCATATAGGCAGTGTTTAATTGCTATTGCAGTATTTGTATACCGCTGCTGCACCATTAGAACAAAAGTCTTTTTCAGGGCTACTTACTGTCCTTTCTCTAGTAACACCACTGTTATCTGCATTGAGTGTAGGGATAGCTGGTGGAGGAGGGATAGTTTTGGATTAAAAACAACAGTATCACTGTGCTTGATTGGCCAGCAAACTCACCTGACCTTAACCCCATAGAGAATCTATGGGGTATTGTCAAGAGGAAGATGAGAGACACCAGATCCAACAATGAAGATGAGCTGAAGGCGACTATCAAAGCAACCTGGGCTTCCATAACACCTCAGCAGTGCCACAGGCTGATCGCCTCCATGCCACACCACATTGATGCAGTAATTGATGCAAAAGGAGCCCCGACCAAGTATTGAGTGCATTTACTGAACATACATTTCAATAGGCCAACATTTTGGATTTAAAAACTTTTTTCTCACTGTTGTTATTAAGTTTTCTAATTTACTGACGTCACGGGCGTGGTTTGAGGAACCACTGTGCCACGGACTGCAGAGAGCCTGGAGGGGTGTGACTAAGCAAGCATCCGACTGTTCACTAGAGCCTCCGATGGTGAAGTTAGACTTGGCTCCCTATGAACGCCAGGTGCCACTCCAGGACAGACCAAAGGATGAGCAGCAGCTGGAACCAGTAGGACAGACTGGATGGTGCAGCAGGCGGGATATGCACCAGAGTGCAGCAGGCGGGATATGCACCAGAGTGCAGCAAGCGGGATATGCACCAGAGTGCAGCAGGCGGAATATGCACCAGAGTGCAGCAGGCGGGATATGTGTTATGATCTGCAACAAGAACTAAGGAAATTAAATCACATCTCCCTGCAGAGTAGTACTCCCAGAAAGAAATACTTGTGCAGAGCGTAAACAAGCTATACGGGCGTAACTGACCTTTTTTTTTTCTATACTTAAACGACGCTCACAATACTTAATCAAATGGTCACCTTTACCACAATAAAGACACAATCCCTCAGCGAATCTCCGGTCTTTTTCCTGAGAGCGGAGTGACACCCCCCCCCAACCTCCATCGGTTCCCCACCATCAGAGCAGATTTTCTGGGGACTAGGACCTGACATTACAGGAGTCTTTACCTCATTGAGCCTGCACCTCAGTCTCCTGTCTATACGAACAGCTAAATGCATAGCCTCCTGCAGAGTCTCAGGTGCAGGGAATGCAATTAGCAAATCCTTAACCCTTTCACTCAGACCAGCAAGAAATAAACATCTCAGCGCAGAATCATTGAAGTGTGTGCAATAATTTTCAACATCATCAGACCCCTGATTCAAACGTCTAAGTTCTGATTCAGCAGATGAGATTCGATCAGGATCATCATATAATAGCCCCATAGCAGAAAAAAATTCTTCAACAGAACTTAAACACGGATCATTAGGTTGAAGAGAAAAGGCCCACCCCTGTGGTTCATTGCGCAAAAGTGACATAATAAAACCAATGTGCTGTGATTCATTCCCAGAGAATCTTGGTTTCAAATGAAAATATAACAAACAAGCATTTTTAAAGGAAAAAAAATCTTGCTGTTTACCACAAAAAACATCAGGCAGTCCTACCTTGGGTTCGACAAAATGCGCTCCAGGACAGCTACTCACGTCTTGCTGAAGCTCGGCCACCTCCAGAGACAATCCCTGCAGGCGTTGAGCCAACTCCTGGACGGAAACCATACTGATCCCCGAATTTATTTCCTTTTAGTTTTTTTTGGGCTGGACTTACTGTTATGATCTGCAACAAGAACTAAGGAAAGATAGGGGAAAGCTGTCCCTACAGTAAGACTAAGCTGAATCCCTACGATGTAGCGGGCAGCCTGTTCCTTGTGAACAGACCCACCTTCGTCCTCGGCTAGTCTGAACGAAGACCTATAGATATAAGGGAGGGGTCCCTAAAAGAACTAAGGACTGGGATAAAAATGGGACACCTCCTAAACAGAAATTGTTGCAGAACACAAACTGACAAAAAGTACTAGAGGTCCCAGAGGACCAAGCAAACTGACAGAGATAGGCACTGAAGCACCAGGCTAGCAAAACAGTTAAACAACACTGAAGTCCAGCCAAGCCAGAAGGGCAGAGCTGGAATATATAGGCAGCTGGTCACGTGACCGCAAAACACAAGATAGAAAAAACTAACAGGAGGGTTCTAACAATATGCACCAGAGTGCAGCAGGCAGGACTGGTACACAACCTTAACAACTTAGACTGCAGAGCAGGAAGGTTGCTCAGGCACGTGCCCAGTGGGGAAGAAGCAATATATACATAATGTCCCACAGCCAGTGCACGCGCTGGACCTTTAAGAGGGCGGGAGCACGTGCGTGCCCTAAGGACATGGCTGGAAGCCCTGCTGGAAGCAGGCAGAGCATGGGGAAGGGAAGCACCGATCGCAGCGCGGGTGAGTGAAGTAACACGCCAGAGACCCAGGAGGTCAGAGCAGGGATCCGGCATGGTGCTAACAACTGAGATAATGACTGTTGTGTTTTCATTGGCTGTAAGCCATAATCATCAACATTAACAGAAATAAACACGTGAAATAGATCACTCCATTTGTAATGACTCTGTATAATATTTTCACTTTTTGTATTGAAGAACTGAAATAAATGAACTTTTTGATGATATTCTAATTTAGTAAGAAGCACTTGTATGTGTATGTGTCACAGTGTGTATATGTGTGAATGTATGTGTGACTGTGTGTTCAGCATTTTTAAGCAGCCGACCTTTTGTTAGTTCGTGGGGTGATCGCCCGCCTGTTTACACTCCGTAATTATTGGAAAATGGCCGTTCGTAAGAACGGCCATTCCTGATAATTGACCAGTGTAAGTGCGCCCTTAGTTAGACATAAGCTATAAATGGTCTAGATATAAAGATAAGATACAAATATATGTATAAATCTTCCATGTAAAGCGGTGACGGGCCCATCCAGAGCTGACCTCAGTGACCCAGGGATTGCCGGTCGCCAGTACTTGGGGTCAGGAAGGAATTTTCCCCACACATGGGGTTGTTTTGCTTCCTCTGGTTCACCTCCTTTTTATGCAGTAACTGCTATAAATGGCACTGGATGACTAAATGAAACTAAATTGATAATAGATAAGAATAAAGATGAATAAACTCCATTCATTGTGTCTGTGTCTTCTTTATATGCTGTTCTCTCTGCTGAGACTATTTTTTTAATTTTGGACTTTTATAGTGAATGTTACAAATGGCCATGGAATTAAGAGTTAATCTGATTTTTTTGGGGGGAGTTGGGTCACATGATCTCGCTGCCGATTCTTTCCCATCATGACAGTGATGTTCTGGCCATCTGCCATATGGCTTTCTCAGACTAATGTCACTGCCCCAATATGCAGCAGATCATCAATCACATGTTGTGCATGGCATAGGGCTGACCTCATCAGCGACTGCTCTTTACCCAGTGTAGCCTCTCCACTAATGTCCCCGCATATCACAGATCATGTCGAGGACGGCCATATTCCATAGTCACTGTATTACCCCGCAGTAGCTCCACACCGTGCACCATGTCAGGAGCCTCCAGCCCATCACATATGGAAAGGTGAACCTGGTGCAAGGGGATGAAATGGGAATATCATGTATTAGTGCAGCCAGAGATGTATTGGGTGGATATAGATGGAGAAAGGAGGTGTCGATGGCCTTACACAACAAGGAGGTATTGTGGCAGGATAAATATGGTGGGAACGGGATGCCACAATGAAAGTATAATTGTAGTAAGCTGAACTGGCACCACGAACATAACCCTGAAAGCAAATGCGTGGCATGTGAAACAGTCTAATAAAAGGGTATTTCCTCCATAAATATTTATTGCCTATCCACCCTTATGCAGGGTCATAAGTAGCTTGGCCCTAGCCCCATAGCAAAGTTTTGAAGGGGCCTGGGCCCCCCTTCCTCCGCGATGCCCTGCCCCCTTTAGCCACGCTGCCCTGCCAACAGCCTGAAATGAAGTTCCAATGCTGAATTAGTGCTGGGAAGAGGGTACACCATGCTCCGGTAGGTGCCTGTCATCTACTGGAGCATGGCAGGGGGTTAATTAATATTCACCACCTGCTGCCACACGCTCCGTTCCTCTGCTTTGATACAGGACCTGGAATGATGTATGCAATCATGTGATCGCTCACATCTCAGGATCTGCATCAAAGCAGAGTGAGGAAAGCAGCGCAGCAGCAGGTGGTGAGTATTAATTTATCCTTGCCATGCTCCAGTAGGTGACAGGCACCTACCAGAGCTTGGTAGATCCAGGGGGCTCGGTGTTCATGGGCGCATTACACCCCTTGGCGGCAGGCCCCCTGAGGGCCCGGGGTCAGTGGCGTCCCCTGCCTACATGGTAGGTACACCACTGCTGCACTGCATGTCATTTTTTTTAACTGTGCATTTTTTCATCACCATGTGGATGTGATTTAGACATTTACGCTGCATATGACCACGACCTAATGAACCATTGAGTTAGTATGCTTTTTTTTCACAAATACTTCTTACATGTTTGCTCGTTTTTCCTGATGTAAACCTTTTATTATCATGGAATTCTGCATTTTGCTGGTTTCTGGTGCCGTTAATCCTTTCACAACTTTGAAAATGTGACATTTTTGAAGCTTGGAAGCATTTTTAAACAGGAATATATCATTTTCCACTGGGACAATACATGTGGTAGAAAAAACTATTGTTTAGCCCCTTCACACCAGATTTTGCTTCAGATTTAAGTTTCTGTTATAAAATCAGAAAATCTGAAGCAAAATGTAAGTTTTTAATGTGAGATTTGAACAACGAATGCTTCTGATAAGGAAAAATTTTTGTGAATTCATCCCGAAATTCTCTGTCTGCTACTTGTTACTTTTTATTTTGTCTCTCATTATTTCCTGTACTAATACTTTCACTTTTAATTAGGAAGTGGACACAGCCGTATCTTGATATTTGGAACAAGAGACAATCTCCATCTACTGGCACAAAGTAAAGAGTGGTTTGCTGATGGCATGTTTTTCAGTACACCAGCCCTGTTCAATCAACTTTATACAATCCCATGTAGTCCACAGCGGCCTTGTTGTTCCTGTAGTGTACGCCTTGCTGATGGACAAGAGCCATTCAACGTACCAGAGGTTGCTACAAAAGCTGAATAACATGCAACCTGGACTGCAGCCACACAACCTGATGTTGGATTTTGAACTAGCTGCAATTCAGGCATTTGAGAGTGAATTCCCCAACCTTGAGGAGACTGGTTGCTTCTTCCACCTATCACAGTCAGTTTGGCGAAAAGTTCAAAATGAAGGACTCAAGGTGCAATATCAAGGTGACCATGAATTTGCTCGTTGGATACGCATGATACCTGCACTTGCCTTTCTACCACTACAGAATGTTGTGCCTTCATTTGAAGAGTTAGTGGAAAATCCTGACTTTCCACAAGAAGCAATACCCATTGCCAACTACCGTATATTCCGACGTATAAGACCACCTGGTGTATAAGACGACCCCCCTACTTTCCTGTTAAAATATAGAGTTTAGGATTAGAGATGAGCGTTGTTCTACTCGAACTGTTCGCCAATCTCAAATTCGAGCTGTTTTGGGCGGTGTTCGAGCCGTTCGGCGAACACGAACAATTTGAGAAAAATTTGGCTGTTCGAGGTTATGTTCGATAACTGTTCGTGCACCAAAATCATAACTGGATTTTTTCTCAGTAATGATGAAAATTAATGTTAATATGCAGTTTGAGTGTACAGCGGGGTGGGGGGAGGGGCAGGGGATGGATCTCTGCAGGAACAATGAAGATCTCCATTTTTTTTTCTCTTTCCCGCATTTACAGTGGGGAGGTGCAATCTGTCAGCCTATCAGCAGCGCACACACGGAGCGAAGTGCTTTTTTTCACACAAGCAAGGGCATGTGTCATTGGCAGTGTATGTCACATGTCCTTGCCCTATAAGACCAAGCCATTTTCCCCGTCGCCACCATTTTCTCACTGCTGCAGCTGCGTGTTAGACGGCACCGCTGTTGCTGTGTGCGCTATACCTTGTTAATTTCAAGCCAATTTTCGCACAAATATACAGATAGCTTGGGAGTAGGGAATAGTTGTGATTGCAGTCCTTTTAAGGACTAGGTTACAGCATTTCCTACGACTTTTATCAGGGAGGTCTGTGCTCTTAAATAGATAGGTTGTGGGAGTAAAGACTAATTGTAATTGGAGTCCTTTTCAGGACTAGGTTACATGAGTTCCTATCAGTTTTTGCCAGGCAGGTCTGTGCCAGTGCTGTGCAAGTTTTTTTCACAGCATTTGGCTGAATCTAGCAAAGCTAATCCTTTTTGGCCTATTGCAGAGTGTGTTAGTCAGTGGAGTAGCCTATCGGTGTTGCAAGATATACCACCTGTGTATAGAATACCAATTTTTTTACTGCACCTAGTGAAGTAAAATCTTTTGGGCATAGCATCATTCTATTAGTCCATCTATACTGACCTCCATCAGGTTGCAAATTAAAACTAATTTTTATCTGCATCTACCTCTGAAAAAATATTTGGGCTTCTAGCAGTGTGTGGGACTTGTTCTATTAGTCCATCTATACTGACCTCCATCAGGTTGCAAACTGAATATATTTTTTTCTGCATCTACCTCTGAAAAAATATTGGGCTTCTAGCTGTGTGTGGGTCTTGTTCTATTAATCCATCTATACTGACCTCCATCAGGTTGCAAACTTAATATAATTTTTATCTGCATCTACCTCTGAAAAAATATTTGGGCTTCTAGCAGTGTGTGGGACTTGTTCTATTAGTCCATCTATACTGACCTCCATCAGGTTGCAAATTAAAACTAATTTTTATCTGCATCTACAGTACCTCTGAAAAAATATTTGGGCTTCTAGCTGTGTGTGGGACTTGTTGTATTAGTCCATCTATACTGACCTCCATCAGGTTGCAAACTGAATATATTTTTTTCTGCATCTACCTCTGAAAAAATATTTGGCCTTCTAGTAGTGTGTCGGACTTTCTCTATTAGTCCATCTATACTGACCTCCATCAGGTTGCAAATTAAAAACTAATTTTTATCTGCATCTACAGTACCTCTGAAAAAATATTTGGGCTTCTAGCTGTGTGCGGGACTTGTTGTATTAGTCCATCTATACTGACCTCCATCAGGTTGCAAACTGAATATATTTTTTTCTGCATCTACCTCTGAAAAAATATTTGGCCTTCTAGTAGTGTGTCGGACTTTCTCTATTAGTCCATCTATACTGACCTCCATCAGGTTGCAAATTAAAACTAATTTTTATCTGCATCTACAGTACCTCTGAAAAAATATTTGGGCTTCTAGCAGTGTGTGGGACTTGTTCTATTAGTCCATCTATAGTGACCTCCATCAGGTTGCAAACTGAATATATTTTTTTCTGCATCTACCTCTGAAAAAATATTTGGCCTTCTAGCAGTGTGTTGGACTTTCTCTATTAGTCCATCTATACTGACCTCCATCAGGTTGCAAATTAAAACTAATTTTTATCTGCATCTACAGTACCTCTGAAAAAATATTTGGGCTTCTAGCAGTGTGTGGGACTTGTTCTATTAGTCCATCTATACTGACCTCCATCAGGTTGCAAACTGAATATATTTTTTTCTGCATCTACTTTGAAAAAATATTGGGCTTCTAGCTGTGTGTGGGTCTTGTTCTATTAATCCATCTATACTGACCTCCATCAGGTTGCAAACTGAATATATTTTTTTCTGCATCTACCTCTGAAAAAATATTTGGCCTTCTAGTAGTGTGTCGGACTTTCTCTATTAGTCCATCTATACTGACCTCCATCAGGTTGCAAATTAAAACTAATTTTTATCTGCATCTACAGTACCTCTGAAAAAATATTTGGGCTTCTAGCAGTGTGTGGGACTTGTTCTATTAGTCCATCTATACTGACCTCCATCAGGTTGCAAACTGAATATATTTTTTTCTGCATCTACCTCTGAAAAAATATTTGGCCTTCTAGTAGTGTGTCGGACTTTCTCTATTAGTCCATCTATACTGACCTCCATCAGGTTGCAAATTAAAACTAATTTTTATCTGCATCTACAGTACCTCTGAAAAAATATTTGGGCTTCTAGCAGTGTGTGGGACTTGTTCTATTAGTCCATCTATACTGACCTCCATCAGGTTGTAAACTGAATATATTTTTTTCTGCATCTACCTCTGAAAAAATATTGGGCTTCTAGCTGTGTGTGGGTCTTGTTCTATTAATCCATCTATACTGACCTCCATCAGGTTGCAAACTGAATATATTTTTTTCTGCATCTACCTCTGAAAAAATATTTGGCCTTCTAGTAGTGTGTCGGACTTTCTCTATTAGTCCATCTATACTGACCTCCATCAGGTTGCAAATTAAAACTAATTTTTATCTGCATCTACAGTACCTCTGAAAAAATATTTGGGCTTCTAGCAGTGTGTGGGACTTGTTCTATTAGTCCATCTATACTGACCTCCATCAGGTTGCAAACTGAATATATTTTTTTCTGCATCTACCTCTGAAAAAATATTTGGCCTTCTAGTAGTGTGTCGGACTTTCTCTATTAGTCCATCTATACTGACCTCCATCAGGTTGCAAATTAAAACTAATTTTTATCTGCATCTACAGTACCTCTGACAAAATATTTGGGCTTCTAGCAGTGTGTGGGACTTGTTCTATTAGTCCATCTATACTGACCTCCATCAGGTTGCAAACTGAATATATTTTTTTCTGCATCTACCTCTGAAAAAATATTTGGCCTTCTAGTAGTGTGTCGGACTTTCTCTATTAGTCCATCTATACTGACCTCCATCAGGTTGCAAATTAAAACTAATTTTTATCTGCATCTACAGTACCTCTGAAAAAATATTTGGGCTTCTAACAGTGTGTGGGACTTGTTCTATTAGTCCATCTATACTGACCTCCATCAGGTTGCAAACTGAATATATTTTTTCTGCATCTACCTCTGAAAAAATATTTGGCCTTCTAGTAGTGTGTCGGACTTTCTCTATTAGTCCATCTATACTGACCTCCATCAGGTTGCAAATTAAAACTAATTTTTATCTGCATCTACAGTACCTCTGAAAAAATATTTGGGCTTCTAGCAGTGTGTGGGACTTGTTCTATTAGTCCATCTATACTGACCTCCATCAGGTTGCAAACTGAATATATTTTTTTCTGCATCTACCTCTGAAAAAATATTTGGCCTTCTAGTAGTGTGTCGGACTTTCTCTATTAGTCCATCTATACTGACCTCCATCAGGTTGCAAATTAAAACTAATTTTTATCTGCATCTACAGTACTTCTGAAAAAATATTTGGGCTTCTAGCAGTGTGTGGGACTTGTTCTATTAGTCCATCTATACTGACCTCCATCAGGTTGCAAACTGAATATATTTTTTTCTGCATCTACCTCTGAAAAAATATTTGGCCTTCTAGTAGTGTGTCGGACTTTCTCTATTAGTCCATCTATACTGACCTCCATCAGGTTGCAAATTAAAACTAATTTTTATCTGCATCTACAGTACCTCTGAAAAAATATTTGGGCTTCTAGCAGTGTGTGGGACTTGTTTTATTAGTCCATCTATACTGACCTCCATCAGGTTGCAAACTGAATATATTTTTTTCTGCATCTACCTCTGAAAAAATATTTGGCCTTCTAGTAGTGTGTCGGACTTTCTCTATTAGTCCATCTATACTGACCTCCATCAGGTTGCAAATTAAAACTAATTTTTATCTGCATCTACAGTACCTCTGAAAAAATATTTGGGCTTCTAGCAGTGTGTGGGACTTGTTCTATTAGTCCATCTATACTGACCTCCATCAGGTTGCAAACTGAATATATTTTTTTCTGCATCTACCTCTGAAAAAATATTTGGCCTTCTAGTAGTGTGTCGGACTTTCTCTATTAGTCCATCTATACTGACCTCCATCAGGTTGCAAATTAAAACTAATTTTTATCTGCATCTACAGTACCTCTGAAAAAATATTTGGGCTTCTAGCAGTGTGTGGGACTTGTTCTATTAGTCCATCTATACTGACCTCCATCAGGTTGTAAACTGAATATATTTTTTTCTGCATCTACCTCTGAAAAAATATTGGGCTTCTAGCTGTTTGTGGGTCTTGTTCTATTAATCCATCTATACTGACCTCCATCAGGTTGCAAACTGAATATATTTTTTTCTGCATCTACCTCTGAAAAAATATTTGGCCTTCTAGTAGTGTGTCGGACTTTCTCTATTAGTCCATCTATACTGACCTCCATCAGGTTGCAAATTAAAACTAATTTTTATCTGCATCTACAGTACCTCTGAAAAAATATTTGGGCTTCTAGCAGTGTGTGGGACTTGTTCTATTAGTCCATCTATACTGACCTCCATCAGGTTGCAAACTGAATATATTTTTTTCTGCATCTACCTCTGAAAAAATATTTGGCCTTCTAGTAGTGTGTCGGACTTTCTCTATTAGTCCATCTATACTGACCTCCATCAGGTTGCAAATTAAAACTAATTTTTATCTGCATCTACAGTACCTCTGACAAAATATTTGGGCTTCTAGCAGTGTGTGGGACTTGTTCTATTAGTCCATCTATACTGACCTCCATCAGGTTGCAAACTGAATATATTTTTTTCTGCATCTACCTCTGAAAAAATATTTGGCCTTCTAGTAGTGTGTCGGACTTTCTCTATTAGTCCATCTATACTGACCTCCATCAGGTTGCAAATTAAAACTAATTTTTATCTGCATCTACAGTACCTCTGAAAAAATATTTGGGCTTCTAACAGTGTGTGGGACTTGTTCTATTAGTCCATCTATACTGACCTCCATCAGGTTGCAAACTGAATATATTTTTTCTGCATCTACCTCTGAAAAAATATTTGGCCTTCTAGTAGTGTGTCGGACTTTCTCTATTAGTCCATCTATACTGACCTCCATCAGGTTGCAAATTAAAACTAATTTTTATCTGCATCTACAGTACCTCTGAAAAAATATTTGGGCTTCTAGCAGTGTGTGGGACTTGTTCTATTAGTCCATCTATACTGACCTCCATCAGGTTGCAAACTGAATATATTTTTTTCTGCATCTACCTCTGAAAAAATATTTGGCCTTCTAGTAGTGTGTCGGACTTTCTCTATTAGTCCATCTATACTGACCTCCATCAGGTTGCAAATTAAAACTAATTTTTATCTGCATCTACAGTACTTCTGAAAAAATATTTGGGCTTCTAGCAGTGTGTGGGACTTGTTCTATTAGTCCATCTATACTGACCTCCATCAGGTTGCAAACTGAATATATTTTTTTCTGCATCTACCTCTGAAAAAATATTTGGCCTTCTAGTAGTGTGTCGGACTTTCTCTATTAGTCCATCTATACTGACCTCCATCAGGTTGCAAATTAAAACTAATTTTTATCTGCATCTACAGTACCTCTGAAAAAATATTTGGGCTTCTAGCAGTGTGTGGGACTTGTTTTATTAGTCCATCTATACTGACCTCCATCAGGTTGCAAACTGAATATATTTTTTTCTGCATCTACCTCTGAAAAAATATTTGGCCTTCTAGTAGTGTGTCGGACTTTCTCTATTAGTCCATCTATACTGACCTCCATCAGGTTGCAAATTAAAACTAATTTTTATCTGCATCTACAGTACCTCTGAAAAAATATTTGGGCTTCTAGCAGTGTGTGGGACTTGTTCTATTAGTCCATCTATACTGACCTCCATCAGGTTGCAAACTGAATATATTTTTTTCTGCATCTACCTCTGAAAAAATATTTGGCCTTCTAGTAGTGTGTCGGACTTTCTCTATTAGTCCATCTATACTGACCTCCATCAGGTTGCAAATTAAAACTAATTTTTATCTGCATCTACAGTACCTCTGAAAAAATATTTGGGCTTCTAGCAGTGTGTGGGACTTGTTCTATTAGTCCATCTATACTGACCTCCATCAGGTTGCAAACTGAATATATTTTTTTCTGCATCTACCTCTGAAAAAATATTTGGCCTTCTAGTAGTGTGTCGGACTTTCTCTATTAGTCCATCTATACTGACCTCCATCAGGTTGCAAATTAAAACTAATTTTTATCTGCATCTACAGTACCTCTGAAAAAATATTTGGGCTTCTAGCTGTGTGTGGGACTTGTTATATTAGTCCATCTATACTGACCTCCATCAGGTTGCAAATTCAAAATATTTTTTTTCTGCATCTAACCCAGCCAATAGTTTTGGCCTAATACCACAGTTTGGCCACTCAGCTCTGCTCGGTTACCATCCATTGTTTTTTTGTGCAAACAAGTCCAGAGTTGTGAATTAGTTAACCACCAAAATGAGTGGAAAAAGGCCTGCTGCTGGTGGAAAGGGGAATAGGCGTGTTGGGAAGGGGAAAAAAGGTTGTGTCCGTGGGGTAGGTGTTAAAGCAACAGTAACATCTGCAGAAGAAAGACCATCTTCCAGCCAAACTAAAATGTCTACTTCTTTTAGCGGACAATGTGATAAGATCCCTTTCTTACGGCCACGCCAATCGCTACAAATTCCAGATGAGGCACAAAAACAGCAGGTGCTTCAACGGATATCAAGTGCTCCTTTAAGTGGGCTCTCCTCCACATCAACTTCAACATCACAAATACTCCAGTCCTCAAAGGTGTCACCCAAATCGCACTTGCTTCCTCACAGCTCCCAAATCTCCAGCTGCCCGTCTGAGTATGAGGTAGAACAGATGGTTGAGTCTGCAGAGCTGTTTACTCATACTATAGCCTGGGAATCAGAGGTCGACTCCAGCGCTTCTGTGAATCCAGACGAGGAAATGATCTGCACTGATGCCCAGAATCTTTATGAGTCGGATCCAGGACCAGACGCAGAAGGTTCTGACCATAATGTAGACCCTCATTCCCAAACTGTAACTCCTGTTGGTGGAGACAATGAGGAAGACGATGATAAGACTCAAATACCTGATTGGAGCGACAACTTTAGTTTTTTGTCAGGGCAGGAACAGGTTGGCTCTGAGGACGACGGGTGTGATAACGCACAGGGTGATGATGATGAGGTCGGAGATCCCACTTACTGTCAACCCACAGTCAGCCAAGAGATGAGGTCAGCAGAGGAGGTGGAGGAAGATGCTAGTGACGACGAGGTCAGGTTGCGCCTTCCTGGACAGAGACGTAGTACTGGAAGCACGTCAACAACTGCATCCTCAAACACAACTCTGCCTCTCACCACAAGTCGTGGTGGCTCTTCAGGTCGCATGGGTGCTAAGCCTTGCATAGCCTGGGCATTTTTTCAGATCGATAAAGATGACCCAACTCGTGTTATCTGTAACATTTGTCAGCAAAAGCTAAGTAGAGGCCAAAAAATACATAGTTTGAGTACTTCATGCATGAACCGGCACATGGACATGAAGCATAAGTTGCAGTGGGAAGCTCAGTGTGCTACAATGCGGCCTAGCCAGCCGGGCCAACCACCGTCTGCCATATCTTGTGCATCCGCGGCCTCTTCATCCTCTGTGACTGGGGGGACAGCAGTCACACCTGTTTTGGGGCGCAGACCTGCCACCTCTTTACCCGCAACAGCCAGCGTGATTGGCAGGTCATCATTTTCTTTGGAGGTGGTAACACCAGCTGGTGTTGAGCGCTGTCCGACATCGATAGCACCACCTTTGGATGAAGGCAACCTAACATGTCCGCCTGCATCTTCCTCACAGACCGGCAGTTTGCCGGGGACACCCTTATCAACCCCGTCTAAGCACAATAGCCAGCCCTCGGTCCCTCAGATGTGGACAAGTAAAAGACCATTTCCTCCTAGCCATGAGAAAGCTAAGAGGTTGAATTTCACCATCTGCAAGCTCTTGGCTACAGAAATGCTGCCTTTCCGCCTGGTGGACACAGAGGATTTTCGAGACCTTATGTCCGTCGCAGTGCCCCAGTACCAGATGCCCAGTCGGTACTACTTCTCAAAGAAAGGTGTGCCTGCGCTCCACCAGCATGTCGCACACAACATCACCGCTTCTTTGAGAAACTCTGTGTGTGACAGGGTGCATTTCACCACAGACACTTGGAGGAGTAGGCATGGACAGGGGCGTTACATGTCGCTGACTGGGCACTGGGTAACTATGGTGACAGCAGGACAAGGGGCTGCTGTCCAAGTCTTGCCGTCCCCACGAGTTGTGCGTCAATCCTCTTAATGTCAAAGTTCCTCCACTGCTTCTGCCTCCTCAACCTCCTCTCGGTCTTCCACCTGCACCCAAAGCCTGTCTGGTCATGCCACAAGCTTTCTAACTGCGCAGAAGGGATCCTGCACACCTCCTTACTATGCTGGCAGTAGGGCTCAACGTCATCAGGCGGTTTTTACATTGAAATGTCTGGGAAATGTGAGTCACACAGCTGAGGAGTTGTGGTCAGCTCTGGAGAACCAATTTCATGAATGGTTGTCTCCACTGGACCTGAAACCAGGGAAGGCCGTGTGCGACAATGCTGCAAACCTGGGTGCGGCCCTTCGCCGGGGCAATGTCACACACGTGCCTTGTATGGCTCTCGTGTTGAACCTGGTTGTCCAGCAATTTTTAGCCCACTATCCCAGACTAGATGGCCTTCTGCAGAGGGCACGGTCGCTGTGTGCTCACTTCCGCCGTTCGCATCCCGCAGCTCAGCGACTTACATCTCTACAGAAGTCGTTGGGCCTGCCACTTCACCGGCTAAAATGCGATGTGCCTACCCGGTGGAATTCAACTCTGCACATGTTGCAGCGACTGTGGCAGCACCGACAAGCCCTGGTGCAATACGTTCTGACGTATAGCCTGGGCCAACGAGATTCAGAGGTGGGGCAAATCACGCTGGAGGAGTGGTCTCAGATCAGGGACCTATGCACCCTTCTGCACAGTTTTGAAATGGCGACAAAGATGTTTAGTGCTGATGATGCCATTATCAGCATGACTATTCCGGTGATTTGCATGCTGGAGCACATGTTAAACAGAATTCGGAGTCAGGTGGTGGCACAAGAGGAGGTGGAGGAAGTAGAGGAGGAGGAGTTGTATGCGGAAGGGCTAACATCTGCAAGGTCCAGAAGGTCGGCAGCACCAAGGCGGCAGGCATGTGAGGGTGGGGGAGATGGTTTTACCAGGGCGCATGGTAGCAGCCAAACTAGTGAGGAAGGTGCAGGAGCCCAGGAAGAAGTGGAGGACGAACTGATGGAAGACTCATCAGATGAGGGAGACCTTGATCACATTTCTGTTGTGCGAGGTTGGGGGGAGAGGACAGAGGAAGGAAGCATGATTGTTACCTCGCCACCAACACAACAGGGACTTGGTGCTCCTGGATGCGCAACACACATGAGTGCCTTCTTGCTGCACTACCTGCAACATGACCCTCGAATTGTGAGAATTAGAAATAATCCTGACTACTGGGTTGCCACACTGTTAGATCCCCGGTACAAAAGTAAATTTGCAGAAATTATTCCTGCCATAGAAAGGGATGCACGCATGCAGGAGTATCAGCAGAGACTGTTGCAGAATCTTACATGTGCTTTTCCACAAAATACCAGTGGTGCACGTAGTGAATCTCACAGTTCCAACTTGCCAACCGTGGGACCGTCAAGTGTTCAGCACTCAAACCGTAACAGAACCACAGTATCTGCTGGTAACATCAATTTTGCAGAATCATTTCACCACTTTTTTAGCCCATCCTTTGCAAGGCCACAGGAGACAAGAAGTCTGACACATAGTCAACGCCTAGAGACGATGGTACAGGAGTATCTCCAAGTAAATATTGAAGCCACGACTGTGTCACTGGACCCTTGCTCTTTTTGGGCTTCCAATCTGGATAAATGGCCGGAGCTAGCCACTTACGCCTTGGAGATCTTGTCATGCCCCGCAGCCAGCGTTCTGTCTGAACGTGTGTTCAGCGCTGCTGGTGGTGTGCTGACAGATAAGCGCACGCGGCTCTCCACTGATAATGTAGACAGACTCACGTTCATAAAGATGAACAAATCATGGATCCGAAACGACTTTTCTACCCCTGTGTCATCCTGGGGAGAGTAAAAGCTTGATGATTGGTTAAAATCACCCTACCAAACGTTTTGAGCTTTCAAATTACTAATCATGTTTATCTGTATCTTGACTGGAAAATAATTTGGGCTTTGTAGCAGTGTGCAGCACTGATCCTATTAGGCCATCTATAATAAGCTCCACCAGATTTAAAATTAAAAATAATTTTTAGCTGCATCTAGCCCGGAAAATAATTTTGGGGCTCCGAGATGCGCAAGACACATAAGTGCCTTCTTGCTGCACTACCTGCAGCATGACCCTCATATTGTCAGAATTCGAAGTAATCATGACTACTGGGTTGCCACACTCTTAGATCCCCCAAACTTTTCGATCAACCTTTTCATTTTAATAAAGACCAAAAAAATGGTCATTTTTGAAATTATAAGCATTAGCAGGTTGTTAGAAACTGAAATCAAACAGTTTTCAACTCAAAACTTTATTCTAGGTGATGTTACATTTTCACATAGGACCCCTTGTTCGAAAGGAGCTTCTGAACTCTCTCGTCCATTGAATTTGTCAGGTTTTGGATGGTTTCTGCTTCAATTGTTTTGCATGAGGACAGAATACCCTCCCAGAGCTGTTGCTTAGATGTGAACTGCCTCCCGCCATCATAGACACTCCTTTTAATGATGCTCCAAAGGTTCGGAATGGGGTAGAGGTCAGGGGAGCATGGGGGTCACACCATAAGTTTGTCCCCTTTTATGCCCATATCAGCCAGAGATGCAGATGTTTTATGTGCAGCATGAGATGGTGCATTATCATGCAGAAAAATGATCTTGCTGTGAAATACACGGTTCTTCTTCTTGAACCATGGCAGGAAGTGCTGTTTGAGAAAATCCACATACATTATGGAGTTCATCTTTAGCGCCTTCAGGGATCCTAAAGGGGCCGACAATCTCTCTCCCCATGATTCCAGCCCAAAACATTACTCCACCTCCTCCTTGTTGGCGCTGTAGCCGTGTTTGCGTGGGGTGTCCATCAACCAGCCATCCTCCACTCCATCCATCTGGACCATCGAGCGCTGCACGGCACTCATCCGTGAACAAAACAGTTTTGAAATCAGTCTTCATGTAATGTTTGGCCCACTGGAGCCGTTTCTGCTTGTGTGAAGTGGATAGAGGAGGTCGACAGGATGGCGTATGCACAGCTGCAAACCTCTGAAGGACCCTGCATCTTGTTGTTCGGGGGACGTTGGAGGCACAAGCAGCTTCAAAAACTTGTCTGCTGCTATGACAAGGCTTTTTTGCCGCTGCTCTTTCAACCTGACGTAATTGCCTGTAGGAAAGAGTCCTCAATTTGCCCTTATCAGCACGCACACGTGTGTACTGTGAATCAGCTGGTCGAGATATATCGATGATATATTGTTTATCTGGCAGGGTCCCATCTCGCAATTGGAGATATTTCTTGACAGTCTTAATAAAAACACCCGCAACATTAATTTAACTTGGAAATATAGTCAGACTTCAGTTGACTTTCTAGATCTACTTATCACTAAATCAGGAGATAATAGAATTGAGACTGATATCTTCAGGAAGGAGACCTCTACCAATTCACTTTTACATTACTCCTACTCACACCCGCCAAAACTAAAAAGTTCAATTCCCGTAGGGCAATTCTTACGGGCACGACGTATTTGCTCTAACGATAATAATTTTCGTCACCAAGCATATGATCTATCTCGTAGATTCCAAGATAGGGGTTATCCCAAGCAGGACATTAAACGCGGCTTTTTACGAGCCAAAGCTATCAGTAGACAACGTCTACTGGCCAATGTTAAAAAGAAAACGAATACTGATATATCACCTAGATTTATCACTACATTTAATACGAATTGGCTCAATATTAAAAAGATTTTTGCTAAACACTGGCCAATTCTACTTACGGACCGTGATTTACGTGGTCAGCTCACTAAACAACCTCTTATAACATGGCGTAGAGCTAAGACCCTTGGAGACATTGTCTCCAGAAGTCACTATGTCCCTCCAAAAAAACAGTTTTTTCCTGGCAGTAAGGGCCCACCATGGGGCTGTTTTGCCTGTGGTAGATGTTCAATCTGTAAATACATTACTAAAACGGGGGAGTTTTCAGACTCTGGCAGGAATAAAAACTTTAAGATTGTACATCATATTACATGTGAAACGGAAGCAGTTGTCTACCATATTCGATGTCCTTGTGATTTAGTCTATATTGGTATGACTACAAGGCCCCTTAAAATTCGTATCCAGGAACATATTAGAGATATAATAAATGCTGCCTCCTGCTTAGACCCTCAACAACTCAAATCCATCCCGAGGCATTTTTTTGATGCCCACGGTTGTAATCCTAAGGGTCTTTCGGCGCGAGGCATTGATAGAGTCTATATGGGTATCAGGGGAGGCAATATTAAACAAAAATTGCTCCAAAAAGAGACACGTTGGATCATTATACTGGACACGGTTATGCCCTCTGGTTTAAACGAATCTGTTAGCTTCAAGTCTTTTTTGTAAATATTTTCCCTGTGCGAAATTTTTAATGTTGGGTCCCTTTATGTTTTCTTTCCATTTATATTTTTTATAAGATATATTGTTTGTATTCATTATTGACTTTATTCCTTTTGATACTCTCTAGTGTTCTATCATCTACTGATTGTCATCCTTTCACCGGCTATGTTTATCCTGACATGAGGCTATGAGGTTCTACCATAATGACATAAACATTATACATATCCTGAAGGATTTCTACAGATGGCTTCTTATCAAGATTTCCCTCAACCTGCAGTCCATCTACTCATGCATATATGTACAATAATTATATTTATATTTATTGCTTTGGTTTTCTTCTATTGATTTATTAGTACTTATGTATGTTTATACTGCTACACTGTGTAATTTACTTGGAAGATTATTACTCTTCCCCACAGTATAGGACTTGATGGTATTTAGCATGACTTACTAGATATCTCTCCTAGATTCTTTATCATTATAGACATAGGTAGGCTGTTCTTAATATTTTTTCCTGTCCTCCTATTTGTCCTCATTGGTAGCGGGGGACTGGCCACCCCCTGGCTACAGTGACGCCACTTACGAGTCACAGGCGCCCATATCTGTAGTCCCTTTTGTCGGTGTATCTAGGGACGCGCTCTCTCTCGTGCGCTGCGGCGCTCCGGCGGCGTCGGGGCCTGTGCGTGGTTGCCTCGGTGATGGGGGGGATGACGTTGTTCCTCCTCCTCATCACGCGAGCCGCACGCCGGTCCACGTCATCGCCGGGGGCGCGGCATCACGGGGGACAGCGCGCCGATTGGTAGTTACACACGTCTCATTCATACAAATAGGACCCACTTTTTATCCTAACCACGCCTCCTGACGAAGCCGAGGTGAAACGCGCGTTGAGGCGTTTTGCAGACCGCCAACACGAGCCCCTGACTCTTATCATGACTCAAGGTAATTACTTACACAGTGCTGGCTAGCATATCGTTGTATGGCTCAACTAATGTTAGGCTGTTGATTTATATCAGCCGTTTGTCCCTCATCTTTACCCTGATCGACTAAGACACCTCAGATTATTATACCTCTTTTGAGCCAGCATGATATGGTGTCCTTAATGGTTGTCTTTACCTTGAGCCAACCACCGTTCTCTGTGCCTTATTTCAGTATAATTACCTTGTTGTTTTCTGATTAAACCACTATTTATATGATACTCACCAGGGGCTCTAATTGCGGTCCTCTTACCATCTTGGGTTTATTTAACCTGTATCTATTATTGTTTTAGCTGCTCTTCTCCCTATACCTTTTTATTTGTCTAGTATGATATATTTATGAATAAAGATTATATTTTGTATAGATCTCCAATGAGTCTTGAGTATCTCTTTATTATATTTGTCTATTTGTCTGACTATACCTCAGATACCTATTGGACTCTTGTTTGGGGTTTTGTTTAGTAATTTGGAGATGGCATTTCACTTTTGGTGATCTGCTTTTATTTTGGTCATTAATTAGCACAGGTGTCTGCAATTGCTTACAGTGATATAAAGAGCCCTGACACACATCACCATCAATGAGTTTAACTGACAAACAAACAAATTCTTCCCTTATCACTCCTAAACACTTTTTGCATAATAATTTGGAACGCGGTGTACATGTGCTTTTCCACAAAACACCAGTGGTTCACGTAGTGAATCTTACAGTTCTAACTTGCCAACCGTGGTCTGTATGGAATTGTTCAATAAAGGGCCCAAAATTAAGATAACATAGATGGGAGAGGTCTCTATGAATAGGAATTCCTAAGTATTTGATACCCTGTGAGGGCCAGGCAAAGGGAAAGTTGGACTGGATGGAATCCTGTATGGATTTGGGGAGGGAGACATCGAGGGCCTCAGACTTCGCTGCATTGATTTTAAAATTTGACCATGTAACAAAGTGATCTATTTCAGCCATAACAGCATGGATGGATATATGTGATTGAGTGATATATACTAGGACATCATCAGCAAATAGAGAGCACTTGTACTCGGTGCCTCCCACCTCAATCCACCTAATATTGGGGTTATGGCGAATTGATGAGAGCAGGTGCTCCGTCACTAGGATGTATAAGAGAGGGGACAGAGGACATCCCTGCCTTGTCCCATTGGTGATTGTGAAAGGTGATGAAAATGTTCTGACGCACCCCCTGGGCCTTGGGACACCCGGAGCCGGACCCTTTTTGGTGGATGCTGGTGGTTGTAGTCTTCGTGGCGGCGACCCGGTTCCGTGGCTCAGGGCGGTCAAACCAGTGGCGGAACTATTTATGTGGTTTTGATGTTTAAATGTCCGACTACGCCACCCGTGGATTGCGGTCAGAGTGAACCGCCGCTACAGGGCAGACCGCTGAGGCTGGTGTTGTGGGTGCAGCAGAGCGTAGCATAACTCCCCACGGGAGGAGTATAGCCTCAGGGCAGTGTATGCGGAGGATGGGGGTGATGGTGCAGGGCAGCAGCAGTAACGACACGGAGTCAGTGATGCAGTCCAGGGCCTTTACTCACAGTTCTTATTATCCAGACCACGTCTGCAGGTAACGGCTGCCCACGTCGTACTGTGCTCACCAGGTGAGGGGCTCAGACAACTCCCAGATAACTTTGGAGCACTTCACAGGACCCCCTTTGTGTGTCCTTTGTCTGGCCTTTCTTACCAACACTTCTGTCCGGCTGCCTCGGGCCTCCTCTTGGTAAACTTGGCGCCAGTTTCCCTGACCCTATGTGGTGCCTTCCTAGCGGGTGTAGCGAGGGGCTGCGCCACATAAAATGTCAGAGCCTCCGGTTTCTAGCTGAGGGTCGTTTCCTGCCTCCACTAGTTCGGGGACCGGTCTCCCCCTTTGGCCTGACCCCTCCACGCAGGTGGATTCGGGCGTGCGGTGGCGACTCGCCCGTCCGCACCCCTGGGATCCCTTCATTCCTCGTTCCTGGAGCCTTCTCTGCTCCTCTTCCTTCCTTCTCCCTCTTCCAGGCCTGGGCCTCTGTTACTAGGCCCACCTCCGGAGCAGAGCTCATGCAGAGCCCCTGCTCCCTGCCACTTCTGCTCAGACTTCTCTGCACTGAACTAAGATGGTGCCCACCTTTTATACTCCCTTCTCAATGCATCCAGGAACTGCTTCCTCCCTGCTCCTGCACTACAGGGTTCCCCTTCCTCAGTGTTCCCTCCCCCCACTCCAGCCAGGGACAGGGACTGTCGTGCCCATCTCAGGGGCATATTGGTCGCCCTGCCCCACGGCAATGTGGTGTAATGCATGCAGGTGTCGGGTCCTGATCCACACTCCATCCTTACCTGAGAGTGAGATATCACACCTCTGGGTGAGATGCAATACGTCTGTAGCAACCGAGCCCTCAGGGTGCTACAGTTCCATTTATCTTCAGCCTAGGTGACGTATTGCGATACAGGGCCGTGATTTTGGCTATAAAAGGGTCCCCTAGACCCCTACCCCAAGCTTTTTAAGAGAATCATATATGGCGTGCCAGGAGACTCTATGGAATGCTTTCTCAGCATCCAACGAGAGTATCTAATTACAAATTTTTAACTGCATCTAGCCCAGGAAATACTTTGTGCCTAGTAGCAGTGTCTGCTAGTCAGCGGATTATCCCGGCTGTTAAGCAAGCTACACCACCTGTAGTTTAGACACTTAATTTTTTCAAAGGAAATGCTTCGGGACCATGGGATACTCAGTGAAGAGCATCAGGAGGCACCCCAAGGCATAGGGGCTGGGACTGGCAGTAGGATGCCTTGCGGTGGACAGCCGAGCTCGATCCTTATAAAAGCTTTTTAACTGCAGCAGCTTTAGTGGACGCTACTGGAGCTGGAATTACGCGGCTGCTGGCATGAGACTTGCCCTCCAATAGATCCTTGTAAATGGATTTAAAGTGTATTCATTCAAATTAGAGAGACAATTTAAATTAAAAAGCTTAGAGCTGCCTCCACCACAGGGGGGCTCGCTCGACCCACCAGCGGACAGGCACCAGTATTGGGAGAGGGGGGCTGGCCATCAGGGTTCACCGCGGCTCTGGCACAAACCCGGCGACACGGAGGTGGCACGGGCAGGAGCGGACTGGCCGTGTCGGCTTCTCACTTTTTGGATTTTAGAAGGGCATGACATGCCTATATCTGTGTCTCCCCCTCCTTTTACTCCTCCACCTCTTTTATTTTCACATGACTATATGTACTTGTCACTTTTCCATGTGCTAGTTGTGTCTTCTGAGCAGTTTGTCAGCTTTTGGACACCTTTGAAGGTGTTTTCTATGTGTTTCTATGTGTTTTTGTTTGCCTGCCATTGGTTTTAACGGTGTTCGAAGGTGTTCGACGAACAGTTCGACGAACAGTTCGGCGAACACACGGGTGTTCGACGAACCGAACCGAACTCGAACACTACGGGGGTGGCTCAACACTATTTAGGATATATTCACCGTATAAGACTACCCCTTTTCCAACGCATACCAAACACCGGTAAAAATTTTAAAAAAACAGATTTGAATTTAACATGGTCCTTTTTTAATTTAAATTCTTATGACATGCAGGTATATAGCAGGAAAACTGTCACTCATAAACATAAGGCATACAACAACAACATTACTATCATCCATTTTCATCCGCGGCATACACCGGTACCCGACAATTTACAACAGAAAGAATAGAGCTTCACACATAGATTAGATAGATAGAAACATGTCAGTCACATATATATGAAGTACAGTGACATTGTTGCTTACTGTACTTGTCATTTAGTGTAAAGGGTTTATTGAAAAATATAATAGTGTTTTCGTGCACCGTCTCTTTAAAAAAGCCGGCCGGCAATTCAGCATCTGTACCCGACAATTTAGAATAGAAGGAATAGAGAATCATACATAGATTAGATAGATAGAAACATGTCAGTCACATATATATGAAGTACAGTGACAGTGTTGATTACTGTACTTGTCATTTAGTGTTAAAATAAAGGATTTATTTAAAAAAAAATTGGCGTGGGGTTCCCCTTAATTTTAGTCTCTAGCGGAGGTTAAGCAGACAGCTGGGGCAGATGTTTGAAGCCTGGGAAGGGGGTAATACCCACGGAGCTTCCCAGGCTACTAATATCAGCCCCCAGCTGAATACCTAGCCTTTACTAGCTATTAAAATGGGGGACCCCCCCAAAAAAATGACGTGGGGTCCCCCCTATTTTAATAGCTAGCATAGGCTAGGCAGACAGCTGGGGGCTGATATTAATAGCCCAGGAAGGGTGCCATGAATATTGGCCCCCTCCCAGGCTAGAAACACCAGCCGTCAGCCGCCCCAGAAATGGCGCATCCATAGGATGCGCCAATTCTGGCACTTAGCCTCACTCTTCCACGCTGCCCTGGTGCGGTGGCAGGGGGTAATAGGGCTGGGGTTCATGTCAGCGCCAGCTGCCATGAAGCCCAGGTTAGTAATGATGGGCGTCTATAAGACACCCCCATTACTAACCTACAAAGTGTTAAAAAGAAAAAACACACTACACTCAGAAAAAAATAATTTATTTGAAATAAACCACACCATTTTATTTAATTCTTAGTTTACTAAAAAAAAATAGTTACCTGTCCACGTTCCTGCGCTGATCTCCCATGCACAGCTGTCACATCTGGAGATGGTGACAGCTGTGCATGGCTGCTGTAAGCTCACACTGCCGGGAACACGTCCGCTCCCGGCAGCGGGAGCCACTGACTGAGGTCACCGGAGTGCATTCAGGCAGCGCAGCTCCGGAGACCTCCTTTACGGCACTGCTGTACCGTGGGAATTTCTCACGATACAGCAGGGCCATAAAGCAGCTAACCGGAGCAGCGCTGCCTGAACTCCGGTGAACCCGCTTATGCAATGACGGGGCTGCTTTACGGCCCCATCATTCTAGCGGCGGCAGCGGTTCAGAGCGGTCACATTCTATGTGGCTGCTCTGAACTGGAGATCTTCGTGGGACACTCGTGGACTACTACGGAGGGGTAAGGATAAGGTTGTGGTTTATTATTTTATATTTTATTATAGGAGATCGATGGCTTCGGGGAATTAGGTGTCTAGGTGAGTATAGGTGTAGTTTTTTATTTTTTACTTTATTTTAGGTGGCGATCGGCGGGGACAGGTAATGTATGAACTAATTTATTGTAGGTAACCACTGGCCACCAATGACATGTATTTAACATTTATTGGGGACACAGTAGGGCAATTTATATAGCAGGATCAGGCTGATGGGAACTACTGCTCCCATCGCATCGAGCTGATCCTGCTGGCAGGAGTGGACGGGGGACAGACATAGGCCGATGGGAGTAGTAGTGTCACATCGGCCTATGTCTGCCTGCACGCACACACCCGCACACATCGCACAGACATCGCGCACACCCGCAGACATCGCACAGACACCGCACACATCGCACAGACACCGCACACACCCCCAGACATCGCACAGACACCGAGCACACCCGCACACACTCGCAGACATCGCACAGACACATCGCACAGACACCGCGCACACACTCGCAGACATCTCACAGACACCGCACACACCCGCAGACATCGCACAGACACCCCACACACACTCGCAGACACACGCACAGACACCCGCACACACCAATCATGACGGGTCTGGGAGGTGAGGCTGACCTGTGAGACCGTGGGAAAGTTCATGTGAGTTCATGCAATGCAGTCAAGCATGAACTCACATGAACCCTCTGAGGGCACCGCGGCGACTTCAAATGAACAGCTGATCGGCATCACCTGATACCTCAGCTGTTCATTTGAAATAACCGGCGGGAAAGCGCAGCACAGAACGGGAAAGCCGGCGGTGAAGTCTTTTCACTGCCGGCTTCCCCGCCCAGGTCCTTCGCTCCCCGCTCCTTTGTGCTACACTCCCCGCCCGGTCCTAACTTACGATCGGGATGGGAGGTGGCGAGGGGAGCGGAGGATCGGGGTGGGAGGCTGCGGGGAAGCAGTATGGGGCTGTGTGATTGTTTAAAAGCCGGCGGCTTTTTACCGCCCGCCGGCTTTTAAACAATCAGGAGAATTCTCCCACGCTGGGATGGCATTCTGATGACAGGCTGGATCTCAGCTGAGCTCTGCCATCCAGCTTGTCATCCTTCAGAGACACTGCAGAGCGCAGGCATTATGGGAACTTCCGATTCCGGTATTCGATATTGTAAAAGTATCGGAATTAAGTATTGGAATTCCGATACCGCGAATATCGGCCGATACCCGATATTACAGTATCGGAATGCTTAACACTACTTGTCACAGAAGCGATGAGAACTTCCCAGCTCCGGACACAGCGCAGCGCTTCTGTGACAAGTGAAAGCTGTCAGCACAGAAGCCCTGCGCTGTGTCCGGAGCTGGGAAGACACTGCGATGTGTCAGAAAAGTTCGCTAGGTTCTGTCTGTCTCCGCTGCTGGGAATACGCTGCGCTGTGTCCCAGGCCTGAGAAGACACAGCGCAGCGATGTGTCAGTTTCAGCACAGAAGCGCTGACTGTCTGGACCTACCGCCGCCGTATTTTAACTCCCTCCACCTTATATTAACTCCCACATGGCAGGGATACGGCCACGGCAGCTTATTAACACCCCCAGAGTATCCCCGCATGTCAATTTCTGAAAGTTCAAAAACATTACCGGCGTATAAGACAACCCCAGACTAGACAGAAGATTTTTCAGTCTTCAAAAGTCGTCTTATACGCCGGAATATACGGTATTTTGAACATACCTATATTGGTTGAATTACTCACAGAGGACGTCAGGCACCTTTGTTTTCAGTTCAACTTTGGAATATTTATGATCGAACATTGAATAATCAACAACGAACAAATAATGATGTTGAAGGATGGCACCGTAGCTTTCAAGAAACGTGGTACTCTTTTCCCAAATATATACCGGTTGATTAACTGTCTGAAACATCAGCAAGAGCTCCACAGTTTAGAAATTATTCAGATAATAGGAGGAAATCCCACCACTGCAAGAAACAAAAAATATGCTGCAATTTCAGCAAGGGTTACACGTATTGTGCAAGATTTAAGCAATAGAAGCTTGATAGATTATCTGAGAGGCATTGCCTACAGCTTTGAATTTTAGTTCATGGTCACATATTTAGCTGTAAAATAATTCAAACATTAACACCTGCAATTTTTCTTTCCTCTTTTTCTCTAACCCTTCCCCCTCTATACCCTTTATGTTTCTTGATTAACAGTTTTAATTTATACAGTTAAAGCGTAACTCTAAAAAAAAAAAAAAAAAGTTTTGCTATGTTATAGTACCTGCAGCACTGATCTTCTTTTCCAATGGAGACCCCCTTCCAGCAACTTCACTTCTGTGAGAAAAGTCCCATGCAAGTTCCAGCAGCAGGCTCCATGTGATGCAGGATTTCAGTGGCTA
Source organism: Phyllobates terribilis (assembly GCF_046119375.1). NCBI lineage: Eukaryota > Metazoa > Chordata > Amphibia > Anura > Dendrobatidae > Phyllobates > Phyllobates terribilis. The sequence continues at coordinate 5,561,225 of NW_027362855.1, read as the reverse complement.
CTAAGGAGGTCGTTTCGCCTTAGTAGCAGAACTTGTGGGCGGACTCTAGGGGGCGTGGCTACTAGAGATGAGCGTTGTTCTACTCGAACTGTTCGCCAATCTCAAATTCGAGCTGTTTTGGGCGGTGTTCGAGCCGTTCGGCGAACACGAACAATTTGAGAAAAATTCGGCTGTTCGAGGTTATGTTCGATAACTGTTCGTGCACCAAAATCATAACTGGATTTTTTCTCAGTAATGATGAAAATTAATGTTAATACGCAGTTTGAGTGTACAGCGGGGTGGGGGGAGGGGCAGGGGATGGATCTCTGCAGGAATAATGAAGATCTCCATTTTTTTTTCTCTTTCCCGCATTTACAGTGGGGAGGTGCAATCTGTCAGCCTATCAGCAGCGCACACACGGAGCGAAGTGCTTTTTTTCACACAAGCAAGGGCATGTGTCATTGGCAGTGTATGTCACATGTCCTTGCCCTATAAGACCAAGCCATTTTCCCCGTCGCCACCATTTTCTCACTGCTGCAGCTGCGTGTTAGACGGCACCGCTGTTTCTGTGTGCGCTATACCTTGTTAATTTCAAGCCAATTTTCGCACAAATATACAGATAGCTTGGGAGTAGGGAATAGTTGTGATTGCAGTCCTTTTAAGGACTAGGTTACAGCATTTCCTAAGACTTTTATCAGGCAGGTCTGTGCTCTTAAATAGATAGATTGTGGGAGTAAAGACTAATTGTAATTGCAGTCCTTTTCAGGACTAGGTTACATCAGTTCCTATCAGCTTTTGCCAGGCAGGTCTGTGCCAGTGCTGTGCAAGTTTTTTTCACAGCATTTGGCTGAATCTAGCAAAGCTAATCCTTTTTGGCCTATTGCAGAGTGTGTTAGTCAGTGGAGTAGCCTATCTGTGTTGCAAGATATACCACCTGTGTATAGAATACCAATTTTTTTACTGCACCTAGTGAAGTAAAATCTTTTGGGCATAGCATCATTCTATTAGTCCATCTATACTGACCTCCATCAGGTTGCAAATTGAATATAATTTTTTTCTGCATCTAGCTCTGAAAAAATATTGGGCTTCTAGCTGTGTGTGGGACTTGTTGTATTAGTCCATCTATACTGACCTCCATCAGGTTGCAAACTGAATATATTTTTTTCTGCATCTACCTCTGCAAAAAATATTGGGCTTCTAGCTGTGTGTGGGACTTGTTGTATTAGTCCATCTATACTGACCTCCATCAGGTTGCAAACTGAATATATTTTTTTCTGCATCTACCTCTGAAAAAATATTGGGCTTCTAGCTGTGTGTGGGACTTGTTCTATTAATCCATCTATACAGACCTCCATCAGGTTGCAAACTGAATATATTTTTTTCTGCATCTACCTCTGAAAAAATATGTGGCCTTCTAGCAGTGTGTGGGACTTTCTCTATTAGTCCATCTATACTGACCTCCATAAGGTTGCAAACTGAATATAATTTTTTTCTGCATCTAGCTCTGAAAAAATATTTGGCCTTCTAGCAGTGTGTGGGACTTTCTCTATTAGTCCATCTATACTGACCTCCATCAGGTTGCAAATTAAAAATAATTTTTATCTGCATCTACAGTACCTCTGAAAAAATATTTGGGCTTCTAGCTGTGTGTGGGACTTGTTCTATTAGTCCATCTATACTGACCTCCATCAGGTTGCAAATTGAATATAATTTTTATCTGCATCTAGCTCTGAAAAAATATTTGGCCTTCTAGCAGTGTGTGGGACTTTTTCTATTAGTCCATCTATACTGACCTCCATCAGGTTGCAAATTGAATATAATTTTTATCTGCATCTAGCTCTGAAAAAATATTTGGCCTTCTAGCAGTGTGTGGGACTTTCTCTATTAGTCCATCTATACTGACCTCCATTAGGTTGCAAATTAAAAATAATTTATATCTATATCTACCTCTGAAAAAATATTTGGCCTTCTAGCTGTGTGTGGGACTTGTTCTATTACTCCATCTATACTGACCTCCATCAGGTTGCAAACTGAATATATTTTTTTCTGCATCTACCTCTGAAAAAATATTGGGCTTCTAGCTGTGTGTGGGACTTGTTGTATTAGTCCATCTATACTGACCTCCATCAGGTTGCAAATTAAAAATAATTTTTATCTGCATCTACAGTACCTCTGAAAAAATATTTGGGCTTCTAGCTGTGTGTGGGACTTGTTCTATTAGTCCATCTATACTGACCTCCATCAGGTTGCAAATTGAATATAATTTTTATCTGCATCTAGCTCTGAAAAAATATTTGGCCTTCTAGCAGTGTGTGGGACTTTCTCTATTAGTCCATCTATACTGACCTCCATCAGGTTGCAAATTAAAAATAATTTTTATCTGCATCTAGCTCTGAAAAAATATTTGGCCTTCTAGCAGTGTGTGGGACTTTCTCTATTAGTCCATCTATACTGACCTCCATCAGGTTGCAAATTAAAAATATTTTTATCTGCATCTACCTCTGAAAAAATATTTGGGCTTCTAGCTGTGTGTGGGACTTGTTCTATTAATCCATCTATACAGACCTCCATCAGGTTGCAAACTGAATATAATTTTTTTCTGCATCTAGCTCTGAAAAAATATTTGGCCTTCTAGCAGTGTGTGGGACTTGTTCTATTAGTCCACCTATACTGACCTCCATCAGGTTGCAAATTCAAAATAATTTTTTGTCTGCATCTAGCTCTGAAAAAATATTTGGCCTTCTAGCAGTGTGTGGGACTTTCTCTATTAGTCCATCTATACTGACCTCCATCAGGTTGCAAACTGAATATATTTTTTTTCTGCATCTACCTCTGAAAAAATATTGGGCTTGTAGCTGTGTGTGGGACTTGTTCTATTAATCCATCTATACAGACCTCCATCAGGTTGCAAACTGAATAAAAAAAATTTCTGCATCTACCTATGAAAAAATATTTGGGCTTCTAGCTGTGTGTGGGACTTGTTCTATTAGTCCATCTATACTGACCTCCATTAGCTTGCAAATTGAATATAATTTTTTTCTGCATCTAACCCAGCCAATAGTTTTGGCCTAATACCACAGTTTGGCCACTCAGCTCTGCTCGGTTCCCATCCATTGTTTTTTTGTGCAAACAACTCCAGAGTTGTGAATTAGTTAACCACCAAAATGAGTGGAAAAAGGCCTGCTGCTGGTGGAAAGGGGAATAGGCGTGTTGGGAAGGGGAAAAAAGGTTGTGTCCGTGGGGTAGGTGTTAAAGCAACAGTAACATCTGCAGAAGAAAGACCATCTTCCAGCCAAACTAAAATGTCTACTTCTTTTAGCGGACAATGTGATAAGATCCCTTTCTTACGGCCACGCCAATCGCTACAAATTCCAGATGAGGCACAAAAACAGCAGGTGCTTCAACGGATATCAAGTGCTCCTTTAAGTGGGCTCTCCTCCACATCAACTTCAACATCACAAATACTCCAGTCCTCAAAGGTGTCACCCCAATCGCACTTGCTTCCTCACAGCTCCCAAATCTCCAGCTGCCCGTCTGAGTATGAGGTAGAACAGATGGTTGAGTCTGCAGAGCTGTTTACTCATACTATAGCCTGGGAATCAGAGGTCGACTCCAGCGCTTCTGTGAATCCAGACGAGGAAATGATCTGCACTGATGCCCAGAATCTTTATGAGTCGGATCCAGGACCAGACGCAGAAGGTTCTGACCATAATGTAGACCCTCATTCCCAAACTGTAACTCCTGTTGGTGGAGACAATGAGGAAGACGATGATAAGACTCAAATACCTGATTGGAGCGACAACTTTAGTTTTTTGTCAGGGCAGGAACAGGTTGGCTCTGAGGACGACGGGTGTGATAACGCACAGGGTGATGATGATGAGGTTGGAGATCCCACTTACTGTCAACCCACAGTCAGCCAAGAGATGAGGTCAGCAGAGGAGGTGGAGGAAGATGCTAGTGACGACGAGGTCAGGTTGCGCCTTCCTGGACAGAGACGTAGTACTGGAAGCACGTCAACAACTGCATCCTCAAACACAACTCTGCCTCTCACCACAAGTCGTGGTGGCTCTTCAGGTCGCATGGGTGCTAAGCCTTGCATAGCCTGGGCATTTTTTCAGATCGATAAAGATGACCCAACTCGTGTTATCTGTAACATTTGTCAGCAAAAGCTAAGTAGAGGCCAAAAAATACATAGTTTGAGTACTTCATGCATGAACCGGCACATGGACATGAAGCATAAGTTGCAGTGGGAAGCTCAGTGTGCTACAATGCGGCCTAGCCGGCCGGGCCAACCACCGTCTGCCATATCTTGTGCATCCGCGGCCTCTTCATCCTCTGTGACTGGGGGGACAGCAGTCACACCTGTTTTGGGGCGCAGACCTGCCACCTCTTTACCCGCAACAGCCAGCGTGATTGGCAGGTCATCATTTTCTTTGGAGGTGGTAACACCAGCTGGTGTTGAGCGCTGTCCGACATCGATAGCACCACCTTTGGATCAAGGCAACCTAACATGTCCGCCTGCATCTTCCTCACAGACCGGCAGTTTGCCGGGGACACCCTTATCAACCCCGTCTAAGCACAATAGCCAGCCCTCGGTCCCTCAGATGTGGACAAGTAAAAGACCATTTCCTCCTAGCCATGAGAAAGCTAAGAGGTTGAATTTCACCATCTGCAAGCTCTTGGCTACAGAAATGCTGCCTTTCCGCCTGGTGGACACAGAGGATTTTCGAGACCTTATGTCCGTCGCAGTGCCCCAGTACCAGATGCCCAGTCGGCACTACTTCTCAAAGAAAGGTGTGCCTGCTCTCCACCAGCATGTCGCACACAACATCACCGCTTCTTTGAGAAACTCTGTGTGTGACAGGGTGCATTTCACCACAGACACTTGGACGAGTAGGCATGGACAGGGGCGTTACATGTCGCTGACTGGGCACTGGGTAACTATGGTGACAGCAGGACAAGGGGCTGCTGTCCAAGTCTTGCCGTCCCCACGAGTTGTGCGTCAATCCTCTTTATGTCAAAGTTCCTCCACTGCTTCTGCCTCCTCAACCTCCTCTCGGTCTTCCACCTGCACCCAAAGCCTGTCTGGTCATGCCACAAGCTTTCTAACTGCGCAGAAGGGATCCTGCACACCTCCTTACTATGCTGGCAGTAGGGCTCAACGTCATCAGGCGGTTTTTACATTGAAATGTCTGGGAAATGTGAGTCACACAGCTGAGGAGTTGTGGTCAGCTATGGAGAACCAATTTCATGAATGGTTGTCTCCACTGGACCTGAAACCAGGGAAGGCCGTGTGCGACAATGCTGCAAACCTGGGTGCGGCCCTTCGCCGGGGCAATGTCACATACGTGCCTTGTATGGCTCACGTGTTGAACCTGGCTGTCCAGCAATTTTTAGCCCACTATCCCAGACTAGATGGCCTTCTGCAGAGGTCACGGTCGCTGTGTGCTCACTTCCGCCGTTCGCATCCCGCAGCTCAGCGACTTACATCTCTACAGAAGTCGTTGGGCCTGCCACTTCACCGGCTAAAATGCGATGTGCCTACCCGGTGGAATTCAACTCTGCACATGTTGCAGCGACTGTGGCAGCACCGACAAGCCCTGGTGCAATACGTTCTGACGTATAGCCTGGGCCAACGAGATCCAGAGGTGGGGCAAATCACGCTGGAGCAGTGGTCTCAGATCAGGGACCTATGCACCCTTCTGCACAGTTTTGAAATGGCGACGAAGATGTTTAGTGCTGACGATGCCATTATCAGCATGACAATTCCGGTGATTTACATGCTGGAGCACATGTTAAACAGAATTCGGAGTCAGGTGGTGGCACAAGAGGAGGTGGAGGAAGTAGAGGAGGAGGAGTTGTATGCGGAAGGGCTAACATCTGCAAGGTCCAGACGGTCGGCAGCACCAAGGCGGCAGGCATGTGAGGGTGGGGGAGATGGTTTTACCAGGGCGCATGGTAGCAGCCAAACTAGTGAGGAAGGTGCAGGAGCCCAGGAAGAAGTGGAGGACGAACTGATGGAAGACTCATCAGATGAGGGAGACCTTGATCACATTTCTGTTGTGCGAGGTTAGGGGGAGAGGACAGAGGAAGGAAGCATGATTGTTACCTCGCCACCAACACAACAGGGACTTGGTGCTCCTGGATGCGCAACACACATGAGTGCCTTCTTGCTGCACTACCTGCAACATGACCCTCGAATTGTGAGAATTAGAAATAATCCTGACTACTGGGTTGCCACACTGTTAGATACCCGGTACAAAAGTAAATTTGCAGAAATTATTCCTGCCATAGAAAGGGATGCACGCATGCAGGAGTATCAGCAGAGACTGTTGCAGAATCTTACATATGCTTTTCCACAAAATACCAGTGGTGCACGTAGTGAATCTCACAGTTCCAACTTGCCAACCGTGGGACCGTCAAGTGTTCAGCACTCAAACCGTAACAGAACCACAGTATCTGCTGGTAACATCAATTTTGCGGAATCATTTCACCACTTTTTTAGCCCATCCTTTGCAAGGCCACAGGAGACAAGAAGTCTGACACATAGTCAACGCCTAGAGACGATGGTACAGGAGTATCTCCAAGTAAACATTGAAGCCATGACTGTGTCACTGGACCCTTGCTCTTTTTGGGCTTCCAATCTGGATAAATGGCCGGAGCTAGCCACTTACGCCTTGGAGATCTTGTCATGCCCCGCAGCCAGCGTTCTGTCTGAACGTGTGTTCAGCGCTGCTGGTGGTGTGCTGACAGATAAGCGCACGCGGCTCTCCACTGATAATGTAGACAGACTCACGTTCATAAAGATGAACAAATCATGGATCCGAAACGACTTTTCTACCCCTGTGTCATCCTGGGGAGAGTAAAAGCTTGATGATTGGTTAAAATCACCCTACCAACCGTTTTAAGCTTTCAAATTACTAATCATGTTTATCTGTATCTTGGCTGGAAAATAATTTGGGCTTTGTAGCAGTGTGCAGCACTGATTCTATTAGGCCATCTATAATAAGCTCCACCAGATTTAAAATTACTAATCATGTTTATCTGTATCTTGACTGGAAAATAATTTGGGCTTTGTAGCAGTGTGCAGCACTGATCCTATTAGGCCATCTATACTAAAGCTTCACCAGATTTAAAATTAATAATAATTTTTAGCTGCATCTAGCCTGGAAAATAATTTTGGGGCTCCGAGATGCGCAAGACACATAAGTGCCTTCTTGCTGCACTACCTGCAGCATGACCCTCATATTGTCAGAATTCGAAGTAATCATGACTACTGGGTTGCCACACTCTTAGATCCCCCAAACTTTTCGATCAACCTTTTCATTTTAATAAAGACCAAAAAAATGGTCATTTTTGAAATTATAAGCATTAGCAGGTTGTTAGAAACTGAAATCAAACAGTTTTCAACTCAAAACTTTATTCTAGGTGATGTTACATTTTCACATAGGACCCCTTGTTCGAAAGGAGCTTCTGAACTCTCTCGTCCATTGAATTTGTCAGGTTTTGGATGGTTTCTGCTTCAATTGTTTTGCATGAGGACAGGGTACCCTCCCAGAGCTGTTGCTTAGATGTGAACTGCCTCCCGCCATCATAGACACTCCTTTTAATGATGCTACAAAGGTTCTGAATGGGGTAGAGGTCAGGGGAGCATGGGGGTCACACCATAAGTTTGTCCCCTTTTATGCCCATATCAGCCAGAGATGCAGATGTTTTATGTGCAGCATGAGATGGTGCATTATCATGCAAAAAAATGATCTTGCTGTGAAATACACGGTTCTTCTTCTTGAACCATGGCAGGAAGTGCTGTTTGAGAAAATCCACATACATTATGGAGTTCATCTTTAGCGCCTTCAGGGATCCTAAAGGGGCCGACAATCTCTCTCCCCATGATTCCAGCCCAAAACATTACTCCACCTCCTCCTTGTTGGCGCTGTAGCCGTGTTTGCGTGGGGTGTCCATCAACCAGCCATCCTCCACTCCATCCATCTGGACCATCGAGCGCTGCACGGCACTCATCCGTGAACAAAACAGTTTTGAAATCAGTCTTCATGTAACGTTTGGCCCACTGGAGCCGTTTCTGCTTGTGTGAAGTGGATAGAGGAGGTCGACAGGATGGCGTATGCACAGCTGCAAACCTCTGAAGGACCCTGCATCTTGTTGTTCGGGGGACGTTGGAGGCACCAGCAGCTTCAAAAACTTGTCTGCTGCTATGACAAGGCTTTTTTGCCGCTGCTCTTTCAACCTGACGTAATTGCCTGTAGGAAAGAGTCCTCAATTTGCCCTTATCAGCACGCACACGTGTGTACTGTGAATCAGCTACATACTTCTTGATTGCCAAGACACTTCATCCTGATCATCGCACAATGTTGATTGTAGTCATGCCTTGACCTAAACACTCCACAATTTGTTGCTTCTCAGCAGCCGACACATCCTTTTTCTTTCCCATTTTGGCAGAAAATGTAGGCTGCTTAGTAATGTGAGACAGCCTTCTTAAGTAGTCTTGCCTTTCATTGGACACACCTGCCAAACTAATTAGCACAGGTGTCTGCAATTGCTTACAGTGATATAAAGAGCCCTGACACACATCACCATTAATGAGTTTAACTGACAAACAAACAAATTCTTCCCTTATCACTCCTAAACACTTTTTGCATAATAATTTGGAACACAGTGTACATGTGCTTTTCCACAAAACACCAGTGGTTCACGTAGTGAATCTTACAGTTCTAACTTGCCAACCGTGGTCTGTATGGAGTTGTTCAATAAAGGGCCCAAAATTAAGATAACATAGATGGGAGAGGTCTCTATGAATAGGAATTCCTAAGTATTTGATACCCTGTGAGGGCCAGGCAAAGGGAAAGTTGGACTGGATGGAATCCTATATGGATTTGGGGAGGGAGACATCGAGGGCCTCAGACTTCGCTGCATTGATTTTAAAATTTGACCATGTAACAAAGTGATCTATTTCAGCCATAACAGCATGGATGGATATATGTGATTGAGTGATATATACTAGGACATCATCAGCAAATAGAGAGCACTTGTACTCGGTGCCTCCCACCTCAATCCACCTAATATTGGGGTTATGGCGAATTGATGAGAGCAGGTGCTCCGTCACTAGGATGTATAAGAGAGGGGAGAGAGAACATCCCTGCCTTGTCCCATTGGTGATTGTGAAAGGTGATGAAAATGTTCTCACACGCCCCCTGGGCCTTGGGACACCCGGAGCCGGACCCTTTTTGGTGGATGCTGGTGGTTGTAGTCTCCGTGGCGGCAACCCGGTTCCGTGGCTCAGGGCGGTCAAACCAGTGGCGGAACTATTTATGTGGTTTTGATGTTTAAATGTCCGACTACGCCACCCGTGGATTGCGGTCAGAGTGAACCGCCACTCCAGGGCAGACCGCTGAGGCTGGTGTTGTGGGTGCAGCAGAGCGTAGCATAACTCCCCACGGGAGGAGTATAGCCTCAGGGCAGTGTATGCGGAGGATGGGGGTGATGGTGCAGGGCAGCAGCAGTAACGACACGGAGTCAGTGATGCAGTCCAGGGCCTTTACTCACAGTTCTTATTATCCAGACCACGTCTGCAGGTAACGGCTGCCCACGTCGTACTGTGCTCACCAGGTGAGGGGCTCAGACAACTCCCAGATAACTTTGGAGCGCTTCACAGGACCCCCTTTGTGTGTCCTTTGTCTGGCCTTTCTTACCAACCCTTCTGTCCGGCTGCCTCGGGCCTCCTCTTGGTAAACTTGGCGCCAGTTTCCCTGACCCTATGTGGTGCCTTCCTAGCGGGTGTAGCGAGGGGCTGCGCCACATAAAATGTCACAGCCTCCTGTTTCTAGCTGAGGGTCGTTTCCTGCCTCCACTAGTTTCGGGGACCGGTCTCCCCCTTTGGCCTGACCCCTCCACGCAGGTGGATTCGGGCGTGCGGTGGCGACTCGCCCGTCCGCACCCCTGGGATCCCTTCGTTCCTGGAGCCTTCTCCGCTCCTCTTCCTTCTCCCTCTTCCAGGCCTGGGCCTCTGTTACTAGGCCCGCCTCCGGAGCAGAGCTCATGCAGAGCCCCTGCTCCCTGCCACTTCTGCTCAGACTTCTCTGCACTGAACTAAGATGGTGCCCACCTTTTATACTCCCTTCTCAATGCACCCAGGAACTGCTTCCTCCCTGCTCCTGCACTACAGGGTTCCCCTTCCTCAGTGTTCCCTCCCCCCACTCCAGCCAGGGACAGGGACTGTCGTGCCCATCTCAGGGGCATATTGGTCGCCCTGCCCCACGGCAATGTGGTGTAATGCATGCAGGTGTCGGGTCCTGATCCACACTACATCCTTACCTGAGAGTGAGATATCACACCTCTGGGTGAGGTGCAATACCTCTGTAGCAACCGAGCCCTCAGGGTGCTACAGTTCCATTTATCTTCAGCCTAGGTGACGTATTGCGATACAGGGCCGTGATTTTGGCTATAAAAGGGTCCCCTAGACCCCTACCCCAAGCTTTTTAAGAGAATCATATATGGCGTGCCAGGAGACTCTATGGAATGCTTTCTCAGCATCCAACGAGAGTATCTAATTACAAATTTTTAACTGCATCTAGCCCAGGAAATACTTTGTGCCTAGTAGCAGTGTCTGCTAGTGAGCGGATTATCCCGGCTGTTAAGCAAGCTACACCACCTGTAGTTTGGACACTTAATTTTTTCAAAGGAAATGCTTCGGGACCACGGGATACTCAGTGAAGAGCATCAGGAGGCACCCCAAGGCATAGGGGCTGGGACTGGCAGTAGGATGCCTTGCGGTGGACAGCCGAGCTCGATCCTTATAAAAGCTTTTTAACTGCAGCAGCTTTAGTGGACGCTACTGGAGCTGGAATTACGCGGCTGCTGGCATGAGACTTGCCCTCCAATAGATCCTTGTAAATGGATTTAAAGTGTATTCATTCAAATTAGAGAGACAATTTAAATTAAAAAGCTTAGAGCTGCCTCCACCACAGGGGGGCTCGCTCGACCCACCAGCGGACAGGCACCAGTATTGGGAGAGGGGGGCTGGCCGTCAGGGTTCACCGCGGCTCTGGCACAAACCCGGCGACGTGGAGGTGGCACGGGCAGGAGCGGACTGAACGTGTCGGCTTCTCACTTTTTGGATTTTAGAAGGGCATGACATGCCTATATCTGTGTCTCCCCCTCCTTTTACTCCTCCACCTCTTTTCTTTTCGCATGACTATATGTACTTGTCACTTTTCCATGTGTTAGTTGTG